>NW_026606668.1:3995000-4470000 GCF_029890125.1 Rhinichthys klamathensis goyatoka | reverse complement strand
GATGTTTTTCCTACTAGCAATTTCTCTCAATTTTCATTGATATTTACAAAATAGGAAATGGTTCAGGAAATGCTTATTAAATCCTATAGTCTAATAGACAAGCTTAACGATCTTACTGACATAACTATACTATTTTTAGTTGTATTAAATCTCTAAATACATCATAATTAAGAAAAAAGCATCATGAAAACAAGGAAAGTATTAAAAACGAAACCTTATTAAGTAGTTTGGCATAATTTTTATTATTAGGCTAATTATTAATTATTTATAAATTATTGAAACACGCAGAAAAAAACATAAAACAAGAAATGATATCATAGAGAGGTCCCCTGCAGACCCTCATGACTGTCTGTCTGCCACAATTATGTTCTGTTAGTTGGACTTTTAGTTTGTTTATTGTCAGTTTCCTGTTTTCTTTGTTCCAGTTTCCCGCCATTTGTTAGTTTCCATGGACACTCATTGATCATTACAGCTGTTCGTTATTTTGTATTCACCTTTGTGTTTTAAAGTTCCTCCTTGTGCACTCATCATTTGTCCGGTATTGTTTGTGTCATTGCATGCTGTACGTTGCCTACTTCTCGCTATTGGATTAGCCTACTTGAGTTTGTTTTATTAATAAATACTTTGTTTTGTAACCTTTTTGAATCATCTTCATCTGGACTAAAATGTGAAACTGAAAGGTCAACAAGTCTCTTAGATTATCAAATAATTTGATTTTATGGTTGTAAAATATCATCTGGTGCAACCCCCAAAAAACCTAATGATATTTATGAATTAATACTTTGTGATATTTAAAAAAATATATGTACCTTGAAAAATGTTTTTAAAACAGTTTGATTTAGATTTGTGCATGCACATGTATTCAAGGACAATATGTTTTTTACTTGATGGTTTGACCACATGACATTTTTATGTAATTAAAGTGAAACTTTTCTTGATACTGATATAAAAAAAAAATTAAATATATGAAACCAAAATATTAATGAAGAGAGTACATTTATAAAAACGTGGTTAAATGTTGGTAAACTTGGGACATTTGAAAAAAAGAGATTTGTCCTTTATTATTAACCCTCTTAAATAGTTAACCCTAAAATAATTGACCCTGAAATAATATCTACATGTTAATTGCATTGTAAAGCACCACATTTATCAAATTGTTAGTGAGTGTATATCATTTATGTAATTTTAATCACAGTAAAGAATTCTGTATACAAAGCACAAATGGAAAGCATATGTATAAAACAATCAATCTAGTCAAACTAAACATCTAGATGACACATAAATCAAACTCTTTATAGGGAGAAAAAAAGATGATGCATTTCCTGTTCTATGCCACACCTCTCTCCTCATGCTAAAACTCCCAGAAGCCAAGATCCAAAGAACAAATAATGCACATACAGTCACATGCAACTTCAGTTCATTTTTCTATGTTCTTATTTAGCATCTCTTTCTCTTCCTTCAACCTTATCATCTTCCCAGCTTTCTCTATCTTATTCTTTTCCCTTCTATCACATCTTTTTCTCTTTTTCTCAATCCTCTCTTCCATTCACCCTTTACTTATAACCCCCGATCACCACATGCAGTGGTCAGATCATGCTGCTCTGCCACTCTTTCACTGTCTTTTTGTTTTGTTGTGCTTGTGTGTGTGAGTGGCGAGGCAGCATTAAGATACATTATTAAAGCCTGTGCACTCTGTGTGTGTCTCTCTCTCTCTCTCTCTCTCTCTCTCTCTCTCTCTCTCTCTCTCTCTCTCTCTCTCTCTCTCTGCAAGTCTGAAAGAAGAGTTTAAGGGCAATGATAGGATTATCAAAGTGTTTAAGGAGAGCTTGAAGGATGCATGCAGTGCTGGGAACTTCATAAATATGCATCTGCTCAAACAACCCATATAGCGAACAAATCAATCAAAACCATTACCGTTCTACAGTGCTATCAATTTTTTTTTTTTTTTTTTTTGGTGAAGAAAAAAATTATAAACATTTCATGGGTTCAATATTTTTCATTCATCCATTGTAACTACTCTCATTGTTCAACGTCCATCTGTATTGCATAGTTTAAAATCTTTCGTTTGAGAAAGACACAGAAGTAACAAAAACAAAATAATGGCACTGAAAGATTCTGACAAGGCAGGCTGTGGTTTTGGGAGAAAAATAGCGCTGAGAGAAGGATAAACTAAGGAAAGCAGAGAACAAGCGAGTGAGAGGGAGAAAGAGAGCTGTGTTCTCTGTTTTTGCACTGGGATACATTAATTATTCAATAGCTAGGAGATGAAAATGTTCAGAGGGGACTCCAACAGCCCTCCAACAGTTCTGTCTCTCTTTCTCTCTCTTAATTTCCTCCTCAGACTTCCATTGTCACTTCAGTGTTAAGGAAGCTGCTTTGTAACTGCTTCTCTATAAGCTTCCCATGACTCAAAATAGAGCATTATGTTCAAACTAGCCTTTTGAAAACACTAAAGAATTAGCTAACTTTATGCTATTCAAGAGGGAAGTATCTTTTTAAATCAGATTATATCATTTATTTTTAAAAGCACAAATGTTTACACAAGTTTGAAATCATTATTATAATCATTATAAATCTTTGTTAAAAGATTCTTAACTGTAAATACCCAAATTGTGATGTAAATCCAACAAGCTGTGAAAGGTGCTGTGATGCTCAGTAAAATGGCGGATTCAATTGCAAGTAAAATGGTGTTTATTGATAAAAGTATGGTAGAATAGCTGTGAGTAATCAGGTGAAGCAAGTGCCCGGAACAGTCTCTCTTGGCAGTGCAGGAACGCTGATGAGCAACCCGATTCTCCGTGGTAGGCGAAGGAGCGAAAGCAATCCCACTCAAACTCAGAACAGACACAGGAACTCGAAGGTAAATATCCTCCGTGGAAGAAGGCAGCGTGAAAGGACTGGTTCGCTAAATCCACCGTGAAACTCAGGGAACTCGGAGACAGGCAGGAGACAAGAACAACACTGGGAAACATCCACAACGATCTGACAAACACTAGACGCCGTGAGTCTAAATAGGCGCCGCTGATCAGATGCAGCTGGCGCCGATGATCAGAAGTGGTGATCAGCGACCATGCCCACACGCACACACAACAACACAGGGCGAGAAAGAGTCAGTGAATTCATGAACCGTGACAGTACCCCTCCCCCTAGGAGCGCCTCCTTGCGCTCCCAGAAGAACTTACCCGTTGATTGTAATCATCAATAAGGGAATGATCCAGAATGTCCCAAGCAGGAACCCAATTTCTCTCCTCCGGACCGTAACCTTCCCAGTCCACCAGGTACTGAAATCCGCGTCCTCTCCGTCTCGAGTCCAGAATACGATTGACCGAATACGTTGGTTCCCCGTCTACGAGTCGCGGCGGTGGGGGAACCAGGGCCTCCGGAATAATGTGGAATGAAACACGGGTTTTAATTTAGATACATGAAAAAACGGGATGAATTCTCCTGTACGCAGGAGGAAGTTTGAGACGGACTGCCACCGGACTAAGGACTTTGGTGACAGTGAAGGGGCCGATGAATTTGGGAGCTAACTTGTTAGAAATGGAGCGGAGCAGAATGTTCTTGGTTGAAAGTCACACCTTTTGGGCCTTGACTGATGGCGATCGACCTTAGCCTTGGTGCGTGCCCCCACCTGGAGCAGAGTCTCACGGGCGGTGACACCCGGACGAAGGCGTGAGCGGAGGGGAA
This sequence comes from Rhinichthys klamathensis goyatoka, assembly GCF_029890125.1. Lineage (NCBI taxonomy): Eukaryota > Metazoa > Chordata > Actinopteri > Cypriniformes > Leuciscidae > Rhinichthys > Rhinichthys klamathensis. The sequence continues at coordinate 4,466,313 of NW_026606668.1, read as the reverse complement.
CGCGACTTCAGATTCCAGACTAGGAAAAATTGGTGGCTGGTAACCTAAGCTACACTCAAACGGAGAGAGGCCCGTGGATGACACTGGTAACGAGTTATGTGCGTACTCAACCATTGAAAGTTGCTGGCTCCAGGAGGAAGGATTCTTAGACACCAAACATCGCAACAATCTCTCCAAATCTTGGTTGTCTCTCTCGGTTTGGCCATTGCTTTGGGGATGATAACCCGAAGACAGACTGACTGTCGCTCCCAGTAATCTACAAAACTTCTGCCAAAATTTGGACACAAATTGGGACCCCCTGTCCATCGGGAGGCCATGTAAGCGAAAGACGTGATCTACGACAGTCATCGCTGTCTCCTTGGCAGGGGGTAATTTGGGCAAGGGAATAAAATGACCCGCCTTCGAGAACCGGTCCACTACTGTCAAAACAACCGTCTTACCTTGGGACGGCGGTGATGAAATTTAGCGCTATATGGGACCAGGGTCTCGAAGGGACAGACAGCGGTTGGAGTAACCCATCTGGGGGGCGATTAGAAGTCTTACCAGTGGCACAAACTGAGCACGCCAGAACAAAACTCCGAATGTCGAGAGCCATCAATGGCCACCAGAATCGTTTCTTGACCAAAAAACTGGTAAGGTTTACCGGAACCCGGACGGTACGAAAGAACAAAATAACCCTGCCCACCGAGCTTGCCTGGAGTTAAGTCTTTTGGCGGACCTGATATACTCTAAGTTCTTGTGATCGGTCCAAATGACAAAGGGTACCCCCGACCCTTCTAACCAATGACACCACTCTTCCAACGCTAACTTGACCGCCAACAACTCTCTGTTACCAATGTCATAGTTATGTTTGGCGGATGATAGACGATGGGACAAAAACGTCCGTGGAAGAGCTCTGGGAAAGAACCGCACCTACCCCCACCTCTGACGTGTCGACCTCCACCACCAACTGACTTGACGGATCAGGGGCTATCAAAATGGGAGCCGAAACAAAGCGACTCTTAAGTTTGGAAAATGCAGCTACGGCTGTACCAGACCACCTGAACGTCGTTCTGGAGGAGGTCAAGCCGGTCAGAGGAGCAGCTAGTTAGCTGAAATTGCGAATAAAACGCTGATAGAAATTGGCAAACCCCAGGTACCTCTGCAGGGCCTTACGGGAATCAGAAACTGGCCAATCGACCATAGCCTTTACCTTGTCGGGATCCATGCGCACTCCCTCAGACGAGATGATGTAACTTAGGAAAGGAACAGACTGTGCATGAAAAGCTCATTTCTCCGCCTTGACAAAAAGCCCATTCTCTAGCAACCTCTGAAGCACTCATCTGACATGCTGAACGTGTTCCTTGAGAGAAGATGAAAATATCAATATGTCATCCAGGTAGACATATATGAACTGGTCAACCATATCTCTCAGCTCGTCATTGACGAGTGCCTGAAAAACCGCAGGGGAGTTGGACAGTCCGAAAGGCATGACCAATTATTCAAAGTGGCCCCTGGGGCTATTAAAGGCGGTTTTCCACTCACCCCCCTCCCTTATACGGACCAAATGATAAGCATTACATAAATCCAATTTTGTGAAGACAGATGCTCCCTGCAACCGCTCGAAGGCTGAAGACATCAACGGCAAAGGATAAGTATGCTTTACCGTGATGTTGTTCAGCCCTCGGTAATCAATACACGGTCACAGAGAGCCATCCTTCTTCCCCACAAAAAAGAACCCCACCCCCACTGGAGAATCAGAAATATATTTCTCCATGGCCTCCCTCTCTGGAGCAGAAAGAGAGTATAATTTGCCATTAGGCGGAGACATACCTGGCAGTAGACCTATAGCACAGTCATAGGGACGATGCGGAGGAAGAGAAGCAGCCTGGGACTTACTGAACACTTCCTTCAGGTCGAGGTACTCTGCGGGCACGTTTGACAAATTCACCGACTCATCCTGCAAAACAGAACCAGACACAGACGAACAAGCAGACAATACACAAGACGCAAAACATTGAGTGCTCCAAGCTGACACAGAATTGTGGTCCCAGTCAACCCTGGGACTGTGCTGCACGAGCCAGGGGTGACAGAGGACTATGGGAACCAGAGGAGAGTCCAGAAGAAGAAAAGAGAGCTCCTCGGTATGATTCCCTGATGTGACAAAAGGCCGGTAGTGAGCGTTATGGTGAGAAGTTCTTGACCATTGTGTGCGTTAACAGAAATCTTGTTCGTGAGTGATGTGATGGGAATCTGGAGTTTACGAGAAAAGGTCAAATCCATAAAATTACCTTCGGCCCCCGACTCCAGTAAGGCTTGGCAATGGTGGGACCGGGTTGCCCATAGCAGTCTTACCGGGAGGAGAGTTGAAGATGAGGTCTTTTCCGTGGAGATCCCGCCCGACAGTAGCCTCATACTTACTGCCGGGCCCGATCTTTTACGGGACAGGTGTTCAGGAAGTGACCAGCTCCACCACAGTAGAGGCACAGTCCCTTGAATCTCCATCGTTTTCTCTCCTCCCTGGAAAGCCGAGCTCTACCCACCTGCATAGGCTTGTGATCGAAGATGGGACTGACCGTATCGCTGCCACTGGCTTGAGGACTTTCAAAACTCCCGGGGACCAAGGTCGTACGTGTTTGCTGCTCCAGGCGATGTAGACGAGAGTCCACAAAATTTGGCTCACCCGAGTAAGGTTCTGGAGTAGTCAAACGTGGCTCCGGTTGACGGCTGGATGTTGGAAGAGTGGAGGGAAACAGGCGGCGGGGGTGACGCATTGGGACCCGCTAGTTGTTGAAGCTGCTGGGTGAGCTCGGACACCTGCGCTACCAAGGCTTGCACTGCGCGACCAGTAACGGCCAAGTTCTCCTCCTGTTGATCCATCCGAGCGATGCTTCGGGAAAGGAACTCACCCAAATCAGGTGTACTCGCTGAATCCATGATTGGTCAGATCGTTCTGTGACGCTCAGTAAAACGGCAGATTCAATTACAAGTAAAATGGTGTTTATTGGTAGGCGAAGGAGGGAAAGCAATCCCACTCGAACTCAGAACAGACACAGGAACTCGAAGGTAAATATCCTCCGTGGAAGAAGGCAGCATGACAGGACTGGTTCGCTAAATCCACCGTGAAACTCAGGGAACTCGGAGACAGGCAGAAGACGAGAACAACACTGGGAAACATCCACAACGATCTGACAAACACTAGACGAAAACTGTGAATCTAAATAGGCGCCGCTGATCAGATGCAGCTGGCGCCAATGATCAGAAGTGGTGATCAGCGACCACGCACACACGCACACACAACAACACAGGGCGAGAAAGAGTCAGTGAATTCATGAACCGTGACAGGTGCTTGATAGTCCTAGGTATGTTCATCTAACATCTTCAAATACATGATATACATTCATAACATTATTGATTTGGAAAACACTTACAAACAATGCCTTTTTCGAGTGTAAATAAAGTATGGATGGAGATAGATATTATATGTATGCTCTCTCAAATGCCTCACAACAAAATGGCTGAACAGCACATGCTCTACTTAAATAGGGGGATATAGGGGTTGCTAAATTGCAAACTGGAGCATGTAACAGCAAGGCATATGGTCTGCAAGGATGGGATTACATTCTGGCCATTATACAACAACAAACTGGATAAGCAGTGATAAGGAAAATACCTTATTTTCCTTTTAAAGGGATCATATAATGGTACATGCACTTTTACAAGTTGATTGTACTGAAATGTGTGTTGGCAGTGCCTGTACACAACCATCATAAAATGATAAAAATCCATCCAGTGTTTTTGTTTTAATCGCCTTGTATGTTTTCCCCTGTCTCAAATCGAGCCGTTCGACCATGTGACGCCACACGGTCGGAAGCCCCTCCCACGATTGTTGATTGACAGCAGCGTTTCAACACAGACCCGCCCTCGCTCGTGAGCGAGCTGTCAATCATAGTCTGCGCGGACCGGCGCGGTCATTGTTGATACGCTGGAGCACTGTCTATGAGCAGAATGGCGTCTAAGCGATTGTGGTGTTCTGTTCTTGGGTGTAATAACGAACACAGCAGTCATTTTAATGTTCCTAAATCCGAACCGCTGAAGACGCAGTGGCTGAGTTTGTTTTCGAAGGGAATATTCCCCACGAGCAACGTCAATGCTTTCATGTTTTGCGAATCATTTCTCACCAGATTGCTTTATAAACGAGGGTCAGTATAAAGCTGGTTTTGCTAAGAAGCTGCTCATGAAAAAAGGATCGGTACCAGCTATTCGTGTTCCTGCTGAACCTCTAGAACAACTGAAGTGAGTGTAACGTTTTATTAAACTTTATATTAACATTTATATTAATCTTTGCAAATCGCTAGCTGCACGCTTCACAATGAATGCGTCTAAGGTTTACACTTAGGGTACATTACGGCATGTTTTCTATGTATGATGTTCTCAATATAATTCATAATCCCACGTTTATACTGAACAACGCGTTATGGTTATTGTGTTATTGTGTTACAAACGGTGTACGCACAGAACAGAGAGGCGGGGTGAGCAAATCTCATTATCATTTAAATTCATATGCACTGAAACGGCGTGCTGAAAACAGAGCTGTTTTTGACCAAGTAAAATAAGTGTTTTCTTACAATACTAATGAGAATTTTTCATTAAAGTATATTACAAACTTTTAATTTAGACCCTAAAGAATCATACTAGCTTGTACAAAAATGGCATTATATGACCCCTTTAAACAAAAAGAGAAAGTCTTTATTAGCATCGCTGTGGATTAGCACATTAGATGATTGCAGTATTGGCAAAACATTATGCACTTACATAATACAGTTGTAGGAAATAAATAAAATGGAGTAAAAGAAACACAATACAATACACAAAGAAATACTGTCGTTACAATATCATTCCTCATTTAACCCCCTGGGGTCGGTGGTCACTCCGACGATACCAGCTCGCTTTTTTTCTTAGTGCAAAAGAGACTCAAAATACTCTTTTGATTTTGATCTTACATATAAGTGTTGTACATCATTCAAAACTGTTAAATGTCTTCTTTTATTTGTGTACACTCATAATAAATAAAAAATTGTTGTGTTTTTCTAAAATAAAGAAAATAAACATGATGGGCATTCATTCTGAAACAGAAAATTAACTTTAACTCATTGAATGTTTGTCACACAGACTTGAGACATATGTCTTTACAAAGCTTGAAGTCTCTATTTGTCAATTATATCAAAAACAAATATTCTCTGTTTAAGTAATCCGTATGAAAGCAACGACATGTACAGCTTCTTCAGTCCGTGCTCATTAGCTCTAATGTGACCACACCCACGCACGGACGAACGATTGACATGCAAATTATCCATGTGAAGGAACGCAGACCTGAAAACGCCCCATCACCTCAAAAACAAAGAATCGAAGACACGTTGTGTTTGTGCTGTGCTGTCCTGTTTACCTTGGATTTACCTCAGAAGAATTAGAAGAACGCGATTTGAAGATGAGAAAGATTTTTAAGGTAAGACATGTCCACTCATAATAGTAAGCATGTTATTGTTATATAAACTTTACATTGTAGCAACTACCTCAAACTGGTACCAGACTAAAATGTACTTTATGAAATGAGATTGGAGTAAAAACATAAAGCCTAAAGCTACATTTATGTACACAAGGATGTTTTTATGTTCGATAATAAAACACAGCAGCATGATATAAAAGTAGGCTAGTATGAGTGTTTACTCTAATATGGTGAATATTATAATGTTTAGACCCGTGTTTACTAGGGGTGTAACGATACACGTATTTGTATTGAACCGTTCGGTACGAGGCTTTCGGTTCGGTTTTCGGTACGCATTTTTAAACCGAACGGTTCGTTGGACCATTTTTCCTGCCGACCAAATATTCGTTATTTCAAATGTAGGCGCGTCTCGCCTGGCAAGCGCGCTCATAATGTAAGAGACGCTGTTGACCACAACATTAAATCAAATGGCAAATGTAATGTAAGCGGAACGAAACTGAGCTGCTCGTTATTGTGTGCTTGACGGACCGTTTATCAGTTTGGACCAATGCAGCGCGAGCCGATCTTGATCAAGCAGCACTGTTACTACACAGCGAAATCCAGTAAAGAAAAAATTTGAATTCGCCACTGAAGTAATAACATCGCTGCGAGATCTAGTGAGAAACATTCACATTTCTCCGTTATTAACGGATCAAACAGCGCTGACGTGGAAACCAAGAAGAAACATTGTGCCATGAATGAACTATTCAGTGTCCACAGATCAGCAATATTCACCATGGATTTACTGTAGTAACACTAACTGTAACCATGGAAGTTTGGCAGGAATAGTAGGCTATAAAGCTTTCAGGTAACATTACGTCGGTTTTATCAAATGTTAATCTGAACTAAAATAAACCTTTGTTTATATAACTATTACAATATTACATTTCATTTTGTCCAAGGAGCTATTTTGTTTTATATGCTCCTAAGAAAAGTCAAGTATAGCTCCATCATTCAAAGTAAAAAAAAATATCATAATTTATGATGTTAGTTTTAATAAAAATATAATAAAAAAAATTAAATCAAGGAAATTTCTCTGCCATTTCTTTCTTTTTGCTGTATCGAAAACGTACCGAACCGTATACCGAACCTTTACACAAGTGTATCGTATCGAACCGAACCGTGAATTTTGTGAGCCGTTACACCCCTAGTGTTTACTGTTAAATACTGTGTTTGCTCAAATGTAGATATGTATAATGCGGTAACAATAATGTTTCATGTTTTGGAGGGGCTCGATCGCTTCAGTAAATGTTCTCCGCACGCGCTGTGAGTTTAAGTCACTCGCGCTGTGCGTTTGAAAAGCATTAGGCTTCATGTTTTTACTCCAATCTCATTTCATTACGTCATAACGAATGGAAACATTTGAAGTAACATATGATAATCCATATATTTTTCTCTAGTGTAGTGTTACTGAAGTGTTAATTTTTAATGATTTATAGGCCGCCTGCTATAGGCTATTGTTATTATTATTTTATGCAGCCCTACACATGCCTACAAGGCACAACAAACCTGGTGTTCATTATATATATATATATATATATATATATATATATATATATATATATATATATTGTTTTTTGTTTTGTTTTTTTGTACATTTTAAATCACAATTTTAACCAGAAAAATCTCAAATGTATTCCCAAAATCGTGCAGCCTATAGTTTATCTTGATATCAGCATGTTCACAGTTGTTTCGGGATTTTTTTACAGGGACCAGATGCCACTGATGAGTCCTGCTGACTTAAACATTCACATGAGTCTCTGTACATGAACATGGTAAAATGAAAAATCAAACACCTGGGAAATGACAGGTATTTACTGTTTCATGAATGGCACAAAGTTATATGACAGTTCAAATCTCTGTCTTTAGACCAGTGTGTTCAATAATGTGCTTTTTTGTCCTTTGTTGTGTATCTTTGGATTATGTTGTGTTGTAAATAAATCCAAACAATCAAAACGCCATTCTTTTTTAAATCTCTCCTCATTCTTTGTGCAAGATTCCTCATAATGATAGGGCCTGATAGCACTGAAAGCTGTTTATGGGCCATTATGGGAGGGTCTTTGTCTTTCTCATGTGTGAAACACATCAATATGCATGATGATTCATGCCTCCTCGCATAAAGATTTCTTACACAAAACATGTCTTACAAATTTTAAATCAATATATTGTTTTATCTGAATGAGTACAGGATGATTTTCACATACCGGTAGTTTTGAAGCAAATATTGTAGGCTACGTGATAACATTTTTCAAGTCTTGTGAAGAAATAATAAGTATGGGTTTCATGACCTTATTTCAGTGACAATTTTTTTTTCCACAAATCACGCATAAACGTCATCTCAAAACTACAAACTTTGACATACATGCTACTGACATATTATTGTAGCAGAGTTTGTGCTGAAAACAGTGTAATAAGACTTTAGCCATGAAAATGTCACAAGTAACAGAAATAAGCATAAATGTCAGAGCATGTCAGAACACCTCCAGGACCCAAAAAACACCCCAGACCCCAAAGGGTTAAACAAGAAAAAAAATGCTTTTCACTGAGAGAGCGCTTTCAATTAAACAAACCCAAAGAGCTGTATCCTTTGTGGTACAACAGCTTTGAACATCAAAGACAGGCTATTGCAACCTAATGTGACTATTCATTTAATTGGTACCTCCTTGCCATATCTTTAGTAAGGCCCTTTTGGTCATGTCTAATTTCCCTTTTAGCATTTGATTTAAGGCACCTCTGGTGGATAGGGTAAAAAAAAAAACTAATAGATAAGCACACTTCCCCAGTTGACTGATAAAGAAATGCAAATATTTTTGTATTACATGTTTTGTGAAATGTTATGTTCAAATATGCAAATAAGGGATAATTAGGGATGCACCGATCCACATTTTTTCACTTCCGATCCGATCCCGATACCTGAATTTGGATATCGGCCGATACCGATACTTTTCCGATACCAGAGCTGTGTTTGCTTTAATATTATTATTATCATTATTGTTGATTTTATATGATGCTGAAATAAACTCCTCTCTACAGGCAAGTATGATATGTACGTATGTATGCATGTATGTCAATATATATATATATATATATATATTAAACAATAGATAAACAAAAGATAGACAATTAAACAAAGATACACATTATACAGGCCTACACAGTGCTTTAATTTCAGGAAGGTCTACTAACATTATTCAGGTATGGTCTAAAAATAATTATAATAAAGTAATCAAAAGTAAAATAGCACTGCAAAGTTTATCATAGATAGATTTATGCTTATTAAAGCTAAAGTTATTCATTCAAGAGCTGTGAGTGATTTTCTCTTTGCCTTTTGTTGTTTGATTCTCAGTAATGGAGCAATCGTCAGCATGTTTATTAGACTGCTTCCCCTTTAAGAACGAGTGCACCATATTTTCTCCCAACTATTTCCATAACTACGTCCATTTTAGACAAACTGTTTAAGTGAATCTCCAAGCCGGTCATTTTGACATTTTTGTGTAGGCTACATTTGATCGTTTAGACGTGCATATGAAGCCCAAAGTATAATGTGCTTGTCTCGTTGCGGTCTGTTTCGGAGCGCGCGACGCGGGAACAGCTTCTCTTGCGCAGATTTTTGTGCTTTTAATAGCTTTTTTTATTATTAAAAGCGTCCCGCAATTTAGCAACAGTAGAGACTGCATTTTACAACAATCACCGATCATGCTGATGGGCTGTCGTGTTGTGCGCGCTGTGGCACCGCGTGAGAGATCTCTCTCTTTCTCTTCTGGACTGCGAATAGCAAACATGCATCACAGACAAATGGTTTAATTAATACGGCTTTGCAAACATTGCATTTTGCTGTCTTGCTCTGCTGTGGTGTTTCCAGTGTGAAGTATTTCCACCATAGGATTTCCACACAGCGAACATGTTGGCAGCTCAATGCTATCCTGCTAGCTGGCTGCAAACTGCGGAATGGATTTCCTGAGGGGGGGTCTCTGTGTCTCATTGAGCCGCACCTCCGTTCAGGATATCCATTCCACAGTTTGCAGCCAGCTAGCAGACTAGCCGGCGGGCCGCGGGAATCACTTTTGGAGTCGTTTCAGCAGACTACGTTAAAGCGCAGACATGGCTCATGGATATCGGATATCTCCGCAGGTTGGATCGGGAAAATCCGATACGTGAATTACGCTGGTATCGGTCCCGATACCGATACTGGATCGGATCGGCCCCATCCCTAGGGATAATCTAATTAAATGTGCATTAAATAATTTGCATTCATTTCCAGAACAGAAATCCAGGTTCAAAATTCTAATTTTCATGACAAAACATTTGGCTACTTGCTTAACCACTGTTCTCTACTAAAAGAGTGAGGTATATACTACCAGTGTTGGGGGTAACGCATTACAAGTAAAGCGAGTTACGTAAACAGACTACTTTTTTAAAGGGGTGGTATAATGCCCTTTTCACAAGATGTAAAATAAGTCTTTGATGTCCCCAGAGTGTGTATGTGAAGTTTTTGTTCAAAATACCCCACAGATATTTTTATATAGCATGTTAAAATTGTCACTTTTTGAGGGTGAGCAAAAACGCACCATTTTTGTGTGTGCCCCTTTAAATGCAAATGAGCTGCTGCTCCCAGCATAGAGGGCGGAGCTTCAAGAGCTCGTGTCCTTTTACCTCACACAGACATGCACTGAAAATGTCAAAAAACTTTTAGCCTTTTATGTTCAAACCGGTGTCAGACAATGATGGAGAGATCAAGAAGAAGTGACAATATGTAGAATGCCACAGGACATTTCTGAATGGTTAGTTGATGAATTTATGTAGCTGATGTGGAGTTAACTATCTTCTAGTAATTAATGAAAGGTGCTCTAAGCGATGTTGGGTGACGTCACTTCTTGTTGACGTTCGAAGTATTGTCAAACAAAACTGAAGCTAGCTAGACCCTAGCTAGACTAGCTAATTATATCCTTGTGTTTGTTAGGCGAACATGAAAGTCCATTTAGAAAAACCAAACTGGATTTACCCACCTGTCCAGGAAAAACAGAGCTACCTGAATGTCGGATTGGAAGCCCTTCTGCCGGTGGAGTTCTCGCCACCTTTCAAAGGCTTCTCCAATGTAAATTCGGGACTTTGCGCGTTCTTTCTCCTTTTCCCTCTACTTTGCATTTTTTGCAATCTTTTCATCGGAACGTCGTCTCTTTGGTCGTGTGTCGGCCATATCAAACTTAAAGAGTTAAAATTCTAACTTCCCTCTTGCTTCTCTCTCCTCCACACCCCCCTTCATGTGTACGCGCACTAACCCACCCCCAAATCATTCTTGTCAGTTTTTGGCTGGAACACTGTTTGGTTTGTTTCGTGGAGTGGAGTGGGTTGCCGCAGTTTGTTTTTGTTTCTGTTTGTGGAGCCTGGGGTGTCTACAGAGACTCCGTTTTTGTACAGTGTGTTCAGGGGACAGGCAGCCAGCGGATAGTGAGGAGATGTTTGCTGTATGTGAGTATGTGTATGTTTTGGCCTAAAAAACGTGACATCGCTTAGAACGTCTCCGGTTACTTTCGTAACCTCTGTTCCCTGAAAGGCAAGGAACGAGACATTACGGATGTCGGAAATGGGAACTCCTCTCATCCTTCACTTCCGCTGAAATCTTATAGGCTAACGCCAGCAGAGCTGGCCAATTGACGCAAATATGCAAATACTGAACTTCGTAGCAGTAATAAGCAAGTGCAGCGTCAATTCCCTTCAGAATCGAACAAAAAACGCTAAATCAGTAGCGAACACGGCGGCAAGCGTAATGTCTCGTTCCTTGCCTTTCAGGGAACCGAGGTTACGAAAGTAACCGGAGACGTTCCCTATCAAGGCTACGGAACTCGACATTACGGATGTCATATATGGGAACTGTATAGAATCCCGCCGTGGCAGCAAACAACCACTGACAACAGACCCAATACCAAAACCGCCCCTCCCCAGTATGCAAGCGTCTGATAGGCCGAGATTGACCAATAGCAAACCTCTAACCTCTGATTGGCCCAAGGGGACCAATCACAAGCTCACAAACACTGCCAGAATTTGCATATCCCGAGCAGTATAACCGGGGGAAGTTTGCACTGTCGAAAAACAGGGCAATAACAACAGTAAAAGAAGTCAACGCATAGCGGTGACAACAGTACAAACACACAAATAGCACACAGAACAACTCATAAGCAAAGCGCAGAGCAGCTCTATCCAGTGCTGTGTGTGCAATCAACTCACCGAAAGCACTTGAGACGCTACAGAGGGCAAATCCAACTTGTAAAACCTGGCAAACGTGTTCTGAGAAGACCAGCCAGCCGCAAGACATAAATCCTGAATAGACATACCCTTAGTCCAAGCCCACGAGGAGGCAATCGCTCTAGTCGAATGGGCCTTGACGTTAAGGGGGCATTCCTGCCCCAGGCAATCATAAGCCAAAACAATAGCGTCCACAATCCAGTGAGCAAGCCTCTGTTTAGAGACCCCCCCGTCCCTTGTTGCACCCACCAAAGCACACAAACAGCTGGTCCGATTGTCGAAAAGCTGCCGAGCGAGAAATGTATTCCCTGAGCGCTCTGACTGGGCAAATAGCACTCTGAGCAACCGAATCCTGGGAGGTTGATGGCTCAGTGGACAGGGCAGGCAGAGAAACAATCTGCGCTCTGAACGGGGTATTGAGCGACTTAGGAATGTAACCCGGCCTCGGTCTGGGAATTACATTACAGTTTCCCGGTCCAAAGCGAATACAATCTTCACTTACCGAGAAAGCCTGTAAATCCCCAACCCGCTTCGCCGAGGCGAGAGCGAGAAGCAGTGCCGTCTTAACCGATAGCTCCTTAATGGCGATCGAAGCTAAGGGCTCGAAAGGCGGTCGCGACAAAGCGTCCAAGACCAACGTTAAATCCCACGGCGGCACCGAAGGCGGCCGTGCAGGGCATAATCTCCTAGCTCCCTTGAGGAACCGTGTCACCGACGCATGTCTACTGTTAGACTGTCCGTCAACAGGGGGGTGAAACGCAGCAATAGCGGCCACGTATACCTTCAGAGTGGATGGTAGGCTCCCTTCGTCCATCCTGTACTGAAGGAAGCGTAGAATAACCGACACAGAGCAGTTCGCTGGGTCTATACCGACATTCTGACACCATTTCGAGAACACACCCCACTTCAAAGCATACAGGCGCCTGGTGGACGGAGCTCGCGCCTCCGCGATGGTATTCATAACACGCGCGTGCAGCATGTCCTGCCCGCTCAGCGACCCTGCAGCGGCCACACAAGGAGGTTCCACAGCCCGGGGTTGGGATGCCAGATCGTTCCGCTCGCCTGAAACAGAAGGTCCTTCCTGAGCGGAATCTCCCATGGCTGTCCTGCCAGTAACTCTACCAGATCCGCGAACCAGGGCTAATTCAGCCAGTTTGGGGCTACCAGAGTGACCGCCGCCTTCTCCTCCCTGATTTTGCACAACACCATGGGCAAAATTTTCACCGGAGGAAAAACATAGAGGCGGACTCTCGGCCATCGCGCGATCAGCGCGTTTACCTCCCGGGGGGAACGAGACAGCGGGAAGAACATCTGACAATGCGCATTCTCGCTCGTCGCAAAGAGGTCGATCTCCGCTCTGCCGAAACGATTCCATATCAGCTGAAACCGTCCCGGGGTGAAGCCTCCACTCCGCTTGGGGAATCCCGCTTCTCGAGAGCATATCCGCCCCGCGATTCAGAATGGGGCGGAGACCCCCTCCTTTCTTCGGTACAACGAAGTAGCGGCTGTAGAATCCGTCCTCCCACTCTTTCGGGGGAACCGGTTCTATAGCCTTCTTTTCGAGCAAGCTGCACACTTCTGGCCTCAGCACGTGAGCGTTTTGGGGCAAAGTTAATGACTGAATTACGCCGCGGAAGCGGGGTGGTCTGCGTTTGAACTGAAGTATCCGCGCCGAATTATATTCAACACCCACGGCGAAATGCCCGGAATAGCTTCCCACGCTGCCTGAAAACAACTGAGTGTGGGCTGATCCAAACCTGCGGTCATCGCCGCTGCGGTCATCGCCGCTGCGGTCATCGCCGCTATGTGAGGGCTGGGAATATTTATTGACCGTGACTCTGCGCTGCTCGAAGGCAGGGCGGGTAACACAGTGTGTGGTGCAAGAGGAGAAAAAAGCTCTGTTTGTGAAGTAGTGATCTGCTTTATTTTTGAACAAGAAACAACATTGACAACATTCACAAAACAACTGCACGCGTCGCTCGCAGAACGCCAAAGGGACCAAGTGCATTAGAGCGCGCCGCTTGGACGCGGGGCCGACCTGGCGCTCTCTTCTCCTCTTGCCCGAGCGGTCAGGACGACTGCTTAGGCCTCGCAGGGGCGGGGCTGGGCTTTCTGCGCGGGCTCCTCTGCGTCCTCTTGCTGCCCGCTCCATGCCACTGGCCGCTACGGCCTCTACGGGCATCCGGTCCCGGGCGGGGCGCTGCCTGTCTTCTAGCCGCGGCCTGAGGTTGGCGGCCCGAGGCGGAAGACGAACGAGAGCGAGGCTGCAGCGGCGGCGGCGCCCTCCGAGGAATCACGTGGCTCATGGCTTTCGCTTTCTTCTGCGTCTCGGAGTAACGCTCAGTGACTTTCTCCACGGCGTCTCCGAAAAGGCCTGCAGGGGAGATCGGTGCGTTCAGCAGCGTCTTCCTATCGGCCTCCTGTACGTCCGACAGGGTGAGCCACAGGTGTCTGTGGAGGAGCACCAGGAACCCCATCGAACGGCCAATTGCTTGGGCCGAACGCTTCGTGGCCAGGAGCGCGAGGTCCGTGGCCGAACGGAGATCTCGGATGGCGTCAGCGTCGATAGAGGCGGCGTCATCCAGAGACTTGAGTTGCTTAGCCTGCAGCACTTGGAGAACGGCCATGGCATGCAACGCAGAAACTGCCTCCCCCGCGGCACCGTAGGCCTTGTTAGCTCGGTGGGCTGTAAAGCTGCAGGCTCGGGACGGCAGGCTGCGGTCCGAGCCCAGGGCGGGAGCCGACGGGCAGAGGTGCGCGGCGATGGTCTCCTCGACGGGGGGGATGCGGAGGTAGCCGTGGTCCCCCGCCTCGTCCACGGGGGCAAACATGGCTTGGGTGGAAGTGAGGGTGCGCGCCGATTGCGGGGCCACCCACGACTTCACCACGTGCTCATGCACGTCAGGAAAAAACGGTGTTCCCCTTTTCGAAGCGGCCTGACGGCGGCTCGATTGGAGGAACCACGCATCCAGTTTGCTCTTTGAAGGTTCGTCGGGAGCCTTCCACGACAGGTCCAGTTCCTCGACGGCCTTCGAGAGGATACGGAAGAGCTCGTCCTGCAGGTCCGCCGGGGTCTCTTGCTCCGCGGCCGTCCGCGATGCGGCCTGCTCCGCACCCCAGTCGTTCTCGGAGGCAGACAGAGACATGGAGTCGTCTTCCTCACTCGCCCCGAAGGAAACGAAGTCAGCGACCTCACGAGGGGGCTAAAAGGTGGGGTCGGGAAAGCTCACCGGGGGACGAACCTCGACTCCGCGGTTGGGGGGGGCTACCAGCGGCTCAGTGGCGGCGGTAGGCCCGATCCCCGCTGCTGCGCGAGCCTCTTCCCTCCTGGCTTTGAGAGCTCGAAGAGACATGTCCGCGCAGTGGTCGCAGGACCCTCCGTCCCTGAGGGCTGACTCGGCATGGGCCAGCCCCATACACGCGACGCAGAACAGGTGCATGTCGGGGGGCAAGATGTGGCCCGAGCACAAGTTGCAGTTAGTTGCCATCGGATGCAGGAGACAGTGCAAGTATCTCGGCGCAACTTCAACGACGGCGAAATAATCCAAGTTGTAGTGTAGTATCAGCTTTCACACGATTTGAGCGTGAAGAGAGAGATTCTGAAGGGAATTGACGCTGCACTTGCTTATTACTGCTACGAAGTTCAGTATTTGCATATTTGCGTCAATTGGCCAGCTCTGCTGGCATTAGCCTATAAGATATCAGCGGAAGTGAAGGATGAGAGGAGTTCCCATATACGACATCCGTAATGTCGAGTTCCGTAGCCTTGATAGGGAACAGCTTTAACATATTCTGTCATGACCAGAGGTGGGTAGAGTATCCAAAAACTGTACTCAAGTAAAAGTACAAGTACTTATAGAAATATTTACTCAAAGTAAAAGTAAAAGTAATAATCTCAAAAGTTACTTGAGTAAGAGTAAAAAAGTATACAATGAAAAAACTACTCAAGTAGTTAGTTACTAGTTACTTTGGATCACATAGGCCTACAGTATATATATATATATATCATGATATTATTTATATATTTTTGTAATTTAAATTACTATTATCATCATAATTAGATAAGCTATCTTTGCAACAAAAACAGAAGAGACAAAACATTATTTCTGTATATCTGTATATTATCTCTGTAGCCCGAAAACCATTGCCTGTCCTTTGGTTTGTATAATAGTATAGTAACTTATACAACTACATTTGGATTATTAGACAATGTCGGAATAAAGTGACTCTATGGAGTTATGCATTCATAAAGGGATGGGAACCATTGACACAGATTAGAAAGTGTTAAAACTCTTCACATGTGCTCGCAGTCATGTCATGCCCAACACAAACAACGATCAAATGCACGGATCTTCTTCTGTCTGTTCTCCAAAATGTATAAATGTAGGCTATATTTATGAAAGCATCTTTAAACTGGTTAACTGAGTCTAATAAGGCAGGCAAAGGCATTCGTTTTCAAGTCGAGTTCGCACGCCACTGCGCAATACACACACATTGTGTGTGTGCACACATTAGTAAACTGGACGATGATAGCTTATTTAATGTATAAAGGAATGTATATGTCCAAAAAAGGGTAATGCCATACTTTGTAGTAGTGCTATATGGCGTAATAATGTGTTTGGTTGTAAAATGTATTACCTGAATGAAATGAAATAGAATGTATCGTCGTGTGGAATAATTCATTCACAGACAGCTTACGAAGTAACATACGAAGATGTTCAACTAATAAAGATCTTCATCGCTGGCAAAAAAATATGATGCATTTGCAGATTTACTTTCTAGACTGTACTGTAGACTGTGGACCGCCACTTCATACAACGCTCTTGAAGTTCTTAAATCTTCCTGTTACGACTCCGAGACGATTCAGTGCGTGCAGGAAACTGAACAGATCATTCAAACTGATTCGCGAACCGATTTAGACAGATCTGCCCAACTTGTTTGATGAAGTCTTTGAACAGAATCGACTCAAAAGAGTGATTCATTTGTGAATTGAGCATCGCTCATGCCCAGAAAAAAGAGAGAGCGCGCGCTTAGAATAAACTACGCTTTTAACAACATATTGCATTAAAATAAAGTAACGAGAGGAACGTCGCCCAACGTAACGAAGTAAAAGTACAGTTTTTTCATTAGAAATGTACTTGAGTTAAAGTAAAAGTACCCACAATTAAATCTACTCTTAAAAGTAAAAAATTTCCAAAAAAATACTCAAGTAAATGTAACGAAGTAAATGTACTTCGTTACTACCCACCTCTGGTCATGACAATCTATAAATCGCATTCCCGGAGGAGGGGTTTATGTAAATTCTAGGGTTGGTGATGTCACTTACCCGGGAGGAATGTCGTGTAGTCGCTGCCAGCCGTTTGTTGTAGCAAATATCGTCCTTTGCTTTGAACTTTGAGCGTTGTAACTTTGCAGATGTTGTTTATGCTCAAACAGCAACATAACACACTAAAGTTAGAAAAGTGAAATCATAATCAACCATCCCTTAAAAGTAACTGGTAAAGTAACGCATTACTTTTAAATTTACAAACAAAATATCTGAGTAATTTTTTTCAATTAATTATATCAGTGAAATGAACAGAAAGGAATCAAAACAGTTAAATGCAAACCTACAATAAGTATGTTAAATTTCACAAATATACAGTTCTTTATGTATTTAATCTCACTTTATTAACCAATTTGCTGCTGACCTTTGATTATTCATTTCAATCATCTACAATCTGTTACCTTAAATTATATGTTTATCTCTGTAAAGCTGCTTTGAAACAATTCATTGTTAAAAGCGCTATATAAATGAAGATGACTTGACTTCAACCATACTAATAAGCAAAAATTACTTTATAAACATCACATTTCTGTTTTTTTTATTGCTGAAGTAAGTGTTGATCTTTCTTCTCCTGTGCCGTATTCCTTTGCAATCCAGAATGACAGCACAGTTGAAAGTTTTGTTTGAGCTGCGCACTCTACTGTACAGGTGTGAATTTGCATTTCCTTCAGCCTGAGGCTTATTAAAGGTGCTCTAAGCGATGTCACGCGTTTTTTAGGGCAAAACATTTTTTGTCACATACAGCAAACATCTCCTCACTAACCGCTGGCTGCCTGTCCCCTGAACACACTGTAAAGAAACGCGATCTCTGTAGACAGCCCAGGCTCCACAAACAGCAACAAAAGCAAACTGCAGCGACCCGCTCCCTGAAACATAATAAACTATTCCAGCCAATGACCGACAAGAAGGGTTTGGGGGTGTGGTTTGGGGGGTTAGTGTGCGGATGAGGAGGAGGGAGGGTCTAGCTAGCCTCCGTTTTGTTTGACAATAGTTCGAACGTCAACAAGAAGTGACGTCACCCAGGATCGCTTAGAGAACCTTTAATTTCACTTTTGTTGCATAAGGGTTTGACATTTGCCAAAAATAGAACTTAATTGGTTTTTAAAATCAAAGAAGCAGACCCAGTACAGAAAAGGAAAAGTATCTCAAAAGTAAAGTAACACATTACTTTCCTTAAAAAGTAACTAAGTAATGCGATTAGTAAAAATGTTTGGGAGTAACGCAATATGTATTACTTTTAAAAGTAACTTTCCCCAACATTGCATACTATGGGAAATGTCTGACTGACCACAGATAAAACACTCCTCACTCCATGCAAAATCGACCCTGCTCATCAGACAGACAAAAAAAACAAAATGAGTAGCGATGTTACCATGACGGCTAATCTATAAACTGTTCATTTCTCTTCAAGTTGAGAAAGAATGAGAATGATGCATAGTGCAAGTGAATTATAGTACTGTGAGAGTTGTCTTCTTTGGTCAGTTACTCAGGAGTCGTTTCTCATTGTGAGATAAAAAAAACATCAGATAACATATGTGTCTTTTTTATAGAGCTGAGGACCCCTTCGAGCTCCCACCACGGCAACAAAGAAGAGTCCATGTCTGATGCAGAGGACCAATGGATCAAGAAGAAAACAAAGCACCTGCACACTCTGGAATTCATTACTGATGAAAAAAGACTTCTGAATCTTTCTCTTTGCTCATATTAACCTCCAATTGTTCAGGTCCAAAACATCCATATAGATGCAGTGCAAATGGATAGGACAAAAACTTCAAAATCCCTTACACTGCATATATGTATTCTGAGCTAGCCAATGAAATAAAGAAGTTTATTTAATGTTAGCTGTCAATTTAACAGACTGAGGCACTGAAAAGTCCTTTAAAAAAATGAGTAGACCAAAATGATCAAATGAATGCTTTGAAGAATTGGTGATGCAGTCCAAGGAAAAGTTCCTCTTCAATGGGGCGACATATTATCTGACTTTAAGGTAAGTGTGTATTTGTGTCTGTGTGTACTAGTGTATCCATACTGTTAGGTGTTTTCATGTGTGTATATGGCTCAGTGATCGGCTCAGTGTGTGACGCAATTACACTTTGTCCCAGCCTTTACAAACCTAATCCAATTAGAATATTTGTCAGTAACCTTAGGGTCAGCTGTCTGTAACTCTCTGTGCATGTACACTCTAAAAAGTCCAATGGGTCCAATGTTAATATGAAGAAATCTTCTGTATTATTTTTACAGGTGTTCTCCCGTAATTAGAATTTTGCATTGCACAGTGTGCATGAAATGGATTGTTGGGTTAGGGTTAGGGTAGTTAGGGTTAGGGTTAGGTAGTCTTTTCTTCCTTATTGTGAATTATATCTGAGTGAGACGACTTCTGGAACGAGAATTTTTTTTAGAGCGGGACTTGATTTTGTCTTCGGGAATTTAATCGTAGGAAGTTGCTATTTTGCAGTCAGTTGTGGGGTATATTTAGTCCCACCCTCCCCCGAGATGTACTTTATTTAAGCTGCACCATTTGTTCAAGGCAGAACGTAGCTAGTAGATCGTAAGCTCTCTCTCGTAAGCAGCATTCGAACTTCAGTTTATTCTTACAAATGGTAAATCGTGGTAGGCTACAACAGCTTGTCACTGGGGCAGTACCCTTAAAGGGACATCTTTGTATCTTATTTACCCGTAAAAGTACTACTTAAGGGTACATATTACCACACTAAGGTACTAAAATGCACCTTTTAGAGGTGGATAAGGTACAAAGTTGTCCTGCTATTTCATTCCAATTGTTACTTCAGGTCTGAGGCTTCCGTAAATATTTAGAAGTGCATAAGTTGTAACTTAGTACCCCTTTACGCCAAGTTGTAACTTGCGCAAAGCTGGTGCAACCAGCCCCTGATATTGTTCCTATATACTGTGTACAGTATAGCATATAACGATAATTACCGTCAGCACTGTCTGTAAGTGATTTTTGAGAGACAGACTTGTTGCAAAACATCTGATGTATGTAACTGCATTGGACACTTTTAGCCTGCTGAAAGATCTATTACAAGCTAGGATCCCGATAGACTAAGTGTAAATTTTTAAGCTATTTAGCTGTGCTCAGTGCTAACATTACATAGTCTGTCCTAACTGGTCCACTGCCTGTAATCCTCCCATGTGAATGTCAATGAATTGTAGACAATTCTTACGTTAAGTAGTCAAACCTAGCCATTAGCGTTAGCTGCCCATGCTAATGATGGAGTACAGCCATTATCTCTCAGAGAGAGCATGAGCAGACCTTTTTTATGAGGGAACATGGGCGTAAGGGGAAATTAAACCCCACTCTACAGGCCACTAATCTAATCGAGAGAGAGAGAGAGAGAGAGAGAGAGAGAGAGAGAGAGAGAGAGAGAGAGAGAGAGAGAGAGAGAGAGAGAGAGAGAGAGAGAGAGAGAGAGAGAGAGAGAGAGAGAGAGAGAGAGAGAGAGAGAGAGAGAGAGAGAGAGTGTAGTCAACTAAAATGTTTCATTGTGAAATTCATTGACTATGGGCTCCTATATCTAAATGCTACAGCACAGACTTAGTTCCTGGATCCGTTTTAGTGATCTAGCAGTTCACAGACTCCTAAACGTAATTGAATCCCTCTATCTTTAGTATATAATGTAATCTTAAGATTTTGCAGTGAGAAGAGGTCTTATACGTATCCCCATTGATCCCCATTGATCAAGAGGGCGCTGAAGCATATCATGAATAAAATATATTAAATAGTGCTGAAAAGGTAATGAGATTTGTATAGGAAAACCTCAACAATATTCCGTGCTAATCCTCTTGAAGACCGGGTGAGAGAGGGGAGGTGATTGGTATCCTTAAGTGACTAAACTTTAAAGAGAGAATAAAAGGAAGGGATCTATGGATGGCTACCTGACACACCTTTGTGTTTAAAAAAAAGAAAGAGAGTTGTTGTTTTTTAGTGAACAACGTACTTTGGTAGAATAGGTACTTATATGTTATTATCATTTATTATTAAACTTATCAATATTTAATCAGTAAACAATAATGCAATAACTGAATAGCTATAACAGAAACTGATTTGTTGAAGTACAGTGGAAAAAAAGGCAGGTGCATCATGGTCAAGGGGTGTTTTTCTTTATGCAAACCGCCTGAGGTACAAACTGCTTTGGAAACTCCTCAGAGAGCGAATTATAATATTTTGCTATTTCAACCTTCCCTTCTCTCTCTCTCTCTCTCTCTCTCTCTCTCTCTCTCTCTCTCTCTCTCTCTCTCTCTCTCTCTCTCTCTCTCTCTTTGTGCATTATTTGCGTAGGCAAGGGAATTGTAATGTTTAGAAATTATGATTTAGTTATAAAAAAAAAAGTAAAGATCAGGGGAAAAAATAAAATAATTCAAAAGTATGTCAGAATCTGAATTGTTAAATTCCCCATGAATTCAATCTAATCAGCTGTGTTAATTCTTGTCAATGAATGTTACAGCTGCGGTATGTAACTTTTTCTAAGTTAAAATGTGATGCTTTATTGTGGCCTCAGTTGAGCTGAGATTAGATAAACAAAAAACTGTAATCTTATTAAACTTAATGGTATTAGAATTGTCACCTGACACTAATGAAAATCTGCCCCAGTAATCTTTAATTGTTAAATAAAATTCCTTAGCCTAGAGCAAAGCAAAGTTGTGCTTTATAGGGAGGTAGAAATGTAATTAATTTTCACAATACATAAATTGATTTTTAGTGATTTAGTCATTATAAATAATTTAGAACACACCTAGCACAAGCTCTGAAGTTGTTATGCGTTGATTCAGTAGAAGCTATAGTTTCACATATTATGGGTGCAAATTCAGTATTTTCACCAAATTATGTTTACAAACTAAACCATTGCAAATGGTTACTCATGACTCTTCAGTCTAATTCACACCGCGTCAACAGACGGCAACAGTCAGAGTCTGTTGGAGCTTGTTTTCGCAGATTGAACATGAATTGGATTTAGAATATCTGAGAAGTGACATGCTGTAATCCGGTGACTGTCGGCATTGGCCTGCGTCTGTCGGTGCAGTGTGAATGGCTCAATGTGCAGTGTGAGAAGGGGAGTGGCCACTCAGTGTGCAGTGTGAGAGGGGGAGTGGCCTCAGTGTGCAGTGTGAGAGGGGGAGTGGCTTCAGTGTGCAGTGTGAGAGGGGGAGTGGCCACTCAGTGTGCAGTGTGAGAAGGGGAGTGGCCACTCAGTGTGCAGTGTGAGAGGGGGAGTGGCTTCAGTGTGCAGTGTGAGAGGGGGAGTGGCCACTCAGTGTGCAGTGTGAGAGGGGGAGTGGCCACTCAGTGTGCAGTGTGAGAAGGGGAGTGGCCACTCAGTGTGCAGTGAGGAGGGGGAGTGGCCACTCAGTGTGCAGTGTGAGAAGGGGAGTGGCCACTCAGTGTGCAGTGTGAGAAGGGGAGTGGCCACTCAGTGTGCAGTGTGGAGGGGGAGTGGCCACTCAGTGTGCAGTGTGAGCCAGAGTGGCCAGCGGCTAGAGTGGCAAAAGCCAATGTGTGCTTCTTTTACCGATATATTTACCGATATCTTTTGCATTTCTAATCCAAACAACATCAAACTTGGCACTGCACTTACTCATGCCCGTAGCAAGACACCTGTCAAGTTTGAAATCCATCGTACTAACGGTATATGCGAATAACAGATATGCCCGTTCAAAATCAGTTTTTGTGTGTTTTTAGTAATTGTAGGTTTGGTGTGTTTGAGTGCTGCTTATTGTTACAATTACACAGCAAAAGTTTAGTGACATTTTTATTTGTGCATGGTAGAAAGCAAATACTGATACTGACATAATGACATACAATAAATATGGAAAATTGAACTACATGGTTGCAAAACAATTTATAATGGTGATATTAGCTGACATGTATTTGGGTATCTGTGTACAGGTAGCAGGAGTTTATATTAAATTAGATTAGATTTACATTAGTGTAAACTTTGTTGTTATTGTGCAGATTACAATTATAGAGACAATGAAAGGCAGTTAGTGTCTTTTATGTTTAGTTGGTGAATATAGCATAGGCTACTATTAATGTTATGCGCACCAGAATAAAATATAATATTCAGAAGTAAACAGTGTAGCTGACTTACAGATTGTCAACAGATGATCAACAGAACAGGGAACAGATGAGACACACTAATCAGGGACCATGGCAATTGCCAGCAGGAGCAGCCATTCTTTGTTTTCAAGTAGCAGGGAACCGTCGCAACTCTGTCGTCATTATGTTAAGCCCGCCCGCCGACTCTATACACGACTCTATATACACGATTGGCCAGACTAGAGTTTGGTTTTTCCAGCCAACGGAGAGTTGCTAGACCACCCTGGCTGCAAAATAAAACTTGCTGCCGCTAGGGTGCGTCTAGTTCTCTTACGAGAGTATCTCTCGTACTGCGTAATAGCTTACGCTAGGGGAAAAACTCTTTTCCGCGAGATATTGAAGCCAAAAATTATCCTTAATTTTTTATTAATGTAAAACGCTTTGCAGCAGCAAGCAGACATAGGCGAAACAGCTCGCGCGCCTATTGGTTGCTCTGCAGCAAATGCAGCAGCCTATCGAGAGAGACTCTGCGTGACGTAATGACCAATGGGGGCAATTCGCGCCCATATCGTCACGTCCCGCCAGAAGGGGCGTGGTCTCACCCTATAAATATGCTCGTTAGGCTGATACAAGCTGATTTTTACCTCTTCAGCGAAGCACACGCATCGCTGGATCCGGAGTGAGAAGCCGCGCCGTCGAAGCAAGCCTTTCAGCGGGACGAGCTCTGGAGTCGCTGGCCTCGCCGCCTTCAACTGCCGTACCTGCTGCGCTTTCCGGCGTTCTATATCCTTTCATACTCTGTGTGTATTTACTCTGTTGAGAGTGTTTGCTCGCTTACTTGACGCGACTCACACTTCTCTCACAAAAAGAGCTGCGTCTTTTTAAAGATGCCTTCCTGTGGCTCGTGCCGCGCCCCGCTCAGCGATGGAGACCGGCACGTCATCTGTGTTTCCTGCCTGGGTGAGGATCACGCGGCTCTCGCGCTCGCTGACGGCGGATGCCCTCATTGCGAGCTTTTGCCCATGGTGACTCTGAGGACTCGCCTGGCATCATTCTCCGAGCCTTCACCGCAGCCCGCCGTGGTGCCGCGCCGCAAGAAGCGCCGCGCCCAGCGCGCTCCCGAGCTTTCTCCAGCCCGCCAAAGCTCGCCGGTTCGCCCGCCAGCTTCGCCGGCTTCGCTCGAGTCGCTCACTGACGGACAACGGCCGCCGCCTGCCGCCGCGTCCATCCACGAGTTTGACGAACCCACCGAGGCGTGTTCTCTTCTGGCATCCGATAGTGAGGATTGGGCGAGCTCCGTGGATCTCCCCTCCGCTAGCGTTTCCCGCCAGACCACTGGTAAGAGAGCCGGCATTGAGACTGAGCTGATGCGTCTGCTCTCTCAGGCCGTGGAAAGCATCGGCCTCGATTGGGAGGCGCCCGCGCAGCCGCCGCGCAACAGAATGGACGGACGCTTTCTCGGAAATGACGAGGCTCCGACGAAATCGCGGCCCGCGCCCTTCCTCCCGGAACTTCACGAGGAAGTGACTAAATCGTGGAACGCCCCCTTCTCCGCCAGGCTGCGTACCTCTGCCTCTGCTGCTTTCTCCTCGGTGGATGGCGCGAAGGACACCTTTCTGTTCCTCCTGTGGAACCAGCTGTAGCGTCTCATCTCTGCCCGCCCTCCGCTGGACGGCGCGCTCACACGACGCTACCTTCTAAAGCCTGCCGAGTAGGGTTGGGTATCGTTTGGGTTTTATCCGATTCCAGTACCTACTCGGTATTTTTTAAACGGTTCCGGTGCTTAAACGGTTCTTAAATCGGTACTTAAGAAAATGAAACCGCACACACTTTATCAAAAAATAATACCCTTTAATTTACAGGGCCAAACTGGACACAATATTAACTTATATCTTTAAACAATATAAATACAAGTAACATATGGTAATAATAAAACCAATATAAAATAAAAATTCATATTTACATAATATCAAATGAAACAATATTGTATCAAACAATGTAATAATACTGGAGATTAATAGAGATTACTAGCAGGCAGAGCTGCCAACTCTCACGCATTGACCGTGAGACTCACGCAAATGACCCTTTTCACACAGAAAAATCGCGGACAAAGAGGACACTGACAGACAAGACAGAGAAGGTTACTTTTGATATGGAACAAATCCACAGCTGTCAGATTCTGTCAATATTTTTACGAGATTCACACAATAAATAACGTTTTGGCTCTTTGAAATGTGACAGATCGCTGTAGCGCGTCAGTTCAAACAGCACGTGATACAGCAGCCTACAAATCCACTGCTTCTTAGCTACGCAGCGTTGAGTGAACCTATGAAAGAGAACATCTCTGGTTACTGGTGTAACATATCTCTCAATAGGGAACGGGACGCTGCCAAGCTCCTCGCGCTGCCGACCAGCTTATTTTTTCGGCAGAGAAATCTGAGGAGCAGATGGCGCTCGCGCGCCAACATAGTATGACGACGTAAGTGCGTCGATGCGGCGCCCGCGCCATCAGCCAATGAATTGGCTTGATTCTATATGGGATTCAGACTATCGGCACACCCAGAGGGCGTTCTGACACGTAATTTTACACGTGAAATGCAGCCAAACCTTGTGAGAAAGAGCGCGCATGCGAGACAGAAGAAACTGTGCTCCAAACTGTGTAGCACACGCACGGCGGAGAGAGAGCGAGCGAGAGACCTTAGGCTTGTTCGACTTCATGCAGCTCTGCGCAGACCGATCGGCGGCAGACTTGAAGCAGTGCATGCCGGTTAGAAATTTTGTCCGACTTGATACAGCGCCGACGCCACGTGACTGTGACGTATGCCATCAAAGTACCGCGAGAGCGATTCGAGAGTAGCCGGAGAACTCAGCCAGCGCAGCTTCTGAAGAGCGGCTGCTCTGGGCTGCACGAGCTCTGATGACGACACAGCTGTTCCACGATTGGCCGGATTCACCGCATGACAACGATCACGTGCGTTTCGTGTTTATTCGGTTTATTCTCACACCTTTAGTTCCACTAAAGCTCACAAATCAGTTTTTTTTATAACAGTAAACACTCTTTTCATGTAGTCGCGATGTATTGTGTTATGTTTATCAAAATAAAACTGATTAAAAAACGTTGATTCCACTTCATTGATAGTAGCTGTAGGCTTCTGTTGAACTTTATTCTTGTTCAAACAAACGCTGTATGAAGCAGTACATAAAGTATTGAATGAAAATGTCCCTGAAACATCTGTGTATTTGGCAAATATTGCATTTATTTCACTTCAGCTGTGCTAGAGTATACAAACACCACGTGAGCGTTCACTACAGGAACCAGAAAGTGTCCGACTTCACGTCTCCGTTTCCAGCTCCTCCCCGCCTGCACGCGGCTACTCTCGCCGATCAATTACATCCAGCCGCAGCCGATGTCGAACACACCTCTTGTGTGTGTGTGTGTGTGTGTGTGTGTGTGTGTGTGTGTGTGTGTGTGCGCGTGTGTGCCTAATGAAGTTAGGCACCGAAATCAGGCACCGAAATTTTCGTTCTTATTCGGTCTGGTTACTACCGTTTACGTCGGAACCGGTTCCCTATTGGCACCGAGTTTCGGTACCCAACCCTACTGCCGAGTGACGTCAACCATGCACGGTCGCGCTTACACCGCCGCCGGGCAAGCAGTTTCAGCGCTGCACACTATGGCTATCCTGCAGATCTTCCAAGCCGACCTTCTCCTTAAATTGGACGAGGAAGGACCCGGAGCGATCTGCGTGGCGGACCTGAGAAGCGCTACAGACCTCGCTCTTCGCGCTACTAAAGCCGCTGCACAGGCCATAGGACGAAACATGGCCTCCCTCACCGTGGCTGAGAGACACTTATGGCTGACGCTGTCCGAGATGACGGAAGCCGAGCGCTCTGTGTTCCTCGACGCGCCCATTTCACAAGCGGGCCTTTTCGGATCTGCCGTCAAAGATTTCGCGGACAGATTCATGGAGGTGCAAAAGACTTCGCAGGCCATGAAGCACTTCCTTCCGAAGCGCTCGAGCTCCGCTGCAGGCCACTCAAAACAGCCGTCTGCTCGCAGTTCTCAGCCGCAGCCTGCACCGCCCGCCGCCGCCGCCGCTTCACAGCGCCGCCACGCCCGAGACCAAAGACCGCGCTCTCGCTCTGCTGGACGCCGCCCCCCTCAGCGCGGGCCCCGGCCGAGGATTGAGATCAAGCCCGAGGCCTCAAAATCTTCCTAGCCATTCTAGGAAAGCGACGGTGTTCAGATCCCGCTGCGGCCGGATTTCCACCAAAACTTCTCGCTCGGTCAGTTCCAAACATCGCGACTGTCCCAGTGTATTTCGCAGTGAGCCAGCCGGTGTCTCAGCCCGTTTGCCTGCGCACAAAAGCCGTTTTTACGGCTACCCAGATAAATCCAATAAAGAGTGCATTTTCTGGTGTTCCGGCCACGGCCGATGGTGTTATAAGTGTTGTAAGAATGCCCACCCAGTGCCCATTCCCACACACAGACACAGCCCGCCACGGTGCAGGGCTAGCACAAATAAAATCGACTCCGGTCGATTGTGCAAACAATGTAGTAAACGCGCCCATGTCACCATGCCCGCTCACACTACATGCTGCGTGTCCCTTGGTTTCTGTAAAAACGAAACCAACACACATTCAGTCGGCCATGAACGACAGTGTTTTCAGTGTAATAAATGTGCCCGCAGCCCCGCGCCCACATTTTCTCACAGACACGCCGATTCCTACGGGATCTCCCCCGCTCGCTTTTTCTGCACAATCTGCCATAAAAAAGCTGAGCGCGGTCAGGCCGCCCGCTGTCATCAGCGCGCCCCCCGCCTCGAACGCTGTAAACACGGTGTTGTGTTGCCAGTATGCCCGGACTCTCGAGCTGCCGTTTTGCCGCGACCAGAGCCCGGATTTCATTCTGCCCCTAGCTATTCACGCAGATGCGTGGTCAAAGCTTCCCGGGGTATCAGAATGGGTGCTGAACACTATAAAGAGAGGCTATTCGCTACAATTCGCTCGACGCCCGCGCCGTTATACGGCGCGTGTCGAAACTACGGTGAAAAACGAAGTGTCTCATCTACTTCGTGCCGAGATAGCGAAACTACTGAGCAAAGGGGCTATAGAACCTTTATCTCAGGCTCAGAGCGAAGGGGGCCTATACAGCAGATATTTTCTGGTGCCGAAAAGGGATGGGGGTCTCAGACCCATTTTAGATCTACGACAGCTGAACAGAGTGCTTGTCAAACGCCAGTTCAGAATGCTTACGACCAGGAAAATCCTCGCGCAAGTGCGCCACGGGGACTGGTTTATGTCGATAGATCTGAAAGACGCCTATTTCCAAATACAAATAGCGTCCCATCACAGGCGATTCTTGAGATTCGCCTTCGAGGGCCAGGCATATCAATACACAGTCCTGCCGTTCGGCCTGTCCCTAGCACCTCGTACATTTACGAAGTGCATGGACGCGGCGCTCGCACCCCTGAGACTTCAGGGCATGCGAGTCCTGAACTACTTGGACGATTGGCTGATTCTAGCTCGATCACGATCGGAGCTCATAGAACACAGGGCCGCATTACTCGAGCACCTCGAGGAGCTGGGCCTCACAGTCAATTGGGCGAAGAGCTCACTGTCTCCCAGTCAGAAAATTTCCTTTCTGGGAACCGTGTTGGACTCGCTGTCCATGACAGCACGCCTGTCACCAGAGCGCGTGCTAAATATTCAGCGCGGCGTGAAATCCTTCCGCCACGGCGCGATAGTTCCGCTCAAAAGGTTTCAGAAAATGCTGGGGCTGATGGCCTCAGCAGCCTCTGTACTCCAGTTGGGCTTGCTCCGCATGCGCCCACTGCAGATGTGGCTGAAAGCGCGGGTTCCACCCAGGGCATGGACAGCGGGTCTGTTTCGCCTCAGGGTCGACCTTCAGTGTGTTTCAGCTCTGGAACCTTGGAAAATAACCGACTGGTATCAGTCAGGTGTGAGTCTGGGGACCGCTTCGAGTGTGAAGGTGGTGTCTACGGACGCCTCCACCTCGGGGTGGGGAGCGCTGCTCGAGGGCAGACCGCTAGCTGGCCTGTGGTCAGAACGGGAAAAGCTCCTTCACAGAAACTGCTTGGAGATGATAGCAGTCGACAAAGCGCTACGGCGTTTTTGTCCCCAGGTAACAGGCCACCACGTCTTGGTCCGGTCGGACAACATGTCAGTGGTGGCATACATAAATCGCCAGGGCGGCGTCAGGTCACGAAACCTTCACAGGCTGACGGAACGCCTCCTGGTCTGGGCTCAGCACAACCTGCTCTCACTGAGAGCAGCGCACGTGCCTGGTCACCTGAATGTGGGACCAGACAGACTGTCCAGGAACAATGTTCCAGCAGGGGAATGGTCGCTGCACCCGCAGACGGTCCAGCTGCTGTGGAAAACGTTCGGCAGAGCACAGATGGACCTATTCGCGTCCCACGAAAACGCTCATTGCCCGGAGTTTTTCTCGAAAAGCAAGGACGCGCTGGCTCATGTTTGGCCCCGCTGCCCCCTATATGCTTTTCCTCCTGTCTCGCTCCTGCCTCAGGTGTTGGAACGAATCAGGGAGAACGGATGCCCAGTGCTGCTCGTAGCTCCGCTCTGGACAAACCAGACGTGGTTCCCTGCCCTGATGCAGCTGACCAGCACTGCCCCATGGCCTGTACCATTGAGGAGAGACCTCCTCTCTCAGGCGGAGGGCTCGATTTGGCACCCTCGCCCGGAGTTGTGGTCCCTGCACACATGGGCCATCAACGGGTACCCGCTAGCCTCCCAGAAGGAGTGTTAAACACGATCGCGCAGGCTAGAGCTCCGTCTACCAGGCGGCTCTACTCCTCGAAATGGTCTGTTTTCTCTGCATGGTGTCAAGCCCAGAGCTTTTCACCTGTGGAATGCGGGGTTTCGGAAGTACTTTCCTTCCTTCAAGAGCTACTGGATAAGGGCAGGACCCCATCCACGCTCAAAGTATATGTGGCGGCCATAGCAACGTTTGCAAAACCGGTGTCTGGCCAGTCGCTGGGGAAAAATGACTTAGTCGTGCGTTTCCTTAGGGGAGCTCGGAGGCTGAACCCTCCCAGGCCCCCTTCAGTCCCGACGTGGGACCTTTCCACGGTCCTGGAGGCCATGAAAGGCGCCCCGTTCGAGCCAATCCAGCTGGTGGACATGAAACACCTGTCGTTCAAAACAGTGTTTCTCATGGCTCTCGCTTCAGTGAAGCGCATAGGGGACTTACAGGCGCTTTCAGTAAGCGCGTCGTGTATGGAGTTTGGGCCTAATGACTCGAAGGTCATTCTCAAACCAAAGCACGGGTATGTCCCGAAATCCCTCAATACACCGTTCAGGGCCCAGGTAATTTCCCTGTCCGCCCTTCCGGTTCTCAGTGAGGAGGAGGATGCGAGTCTCCTTTGCCCCGTCAGGGCATTGAGAGCTTATGTGTCACGCTCGTCTGTTTTCAGACAGACGGAGCAGCTTTTTGTTTTGTTTTTGGCGGGCGTTCCAAGGGACTCGCCGCCTCAAAACAGAGCCTATCCAGATGGATAGTGGATGCCATTGCGCTCGCTTACTCTGCGAAGGGCCTACAGTGCCCCTTGGGTGTCAGGGCGCACTCCACGAGAGGCGTGGCCTCTTCGTGGGCATGGTCGAGCGGGGTTTTCCTGCAAGATATCTGTACGGCCGCGGGCTGGGCCTCGCCGTCTACATTTATAAAATACTATAACCTGGAGGTACCCGCCTTACAAGCTAAGCTTTTGGCGGTCTAAAATTCAGTGCTATCTGCCCCGCTGTGCGGCCCAGATGCTGAGTTTACTGCAGCCCCATGAGTGTTGACACACGTATGGCCACCCAGATCAGGCTGAAAGCTTTCACCCTGGCTGCGCGTTTTATTGTCATATAATAGCCCCGCTGGGTGCTTTTTTATAGGGAATGACGCTTCCAGCCTCTCTTCCTCCACTCTATGTGAGTTTATGGTGATTATGCACTACATGAGCCCTGGGCTTCGGCCCCCGGGACTTTGGTGTTGGATCCCTGTACGCACGGCGTGTTGCATTGTGTTCCCCTAGCGTAAGCTATTACGCAGTACGAGAGATACTCTCGTAAGAGAACGTACTCGGTTACTAACGTAACCTCGGTTCTCTCTAGAGAGGGAACGAGTACTGCGTATCTTGCCGTGCTTGGAATACGCTCTGGTTCTCTTCAGTGATAAAAACCAGCTTGTATCAGCCTAACGAGCATATTTATAGGGTGAGACCACGCCCCTTCTGGCGGGACGTGACGATATGGGCGCGAATTGCCCCCATTGGTCATTACGTCACGCAGAGTCTCTCTCGATAGGCTGCTGCATTTGCTGCAGAGCAACCAATAGGCGCGCGAGCTGTTTCGCCTATGTCTGCTTGCTGCTGCAAAGCGTTTTACATTAATACAAAATTAAGGATAATTTTTGGCTTCAATATCTCGCGGAAAAGAGTTTTTCCCCTAGCGTAAGCTATTACGCAGTACTCGTTCCCTCTCTAGAGAGAACCGAGGTTACGTTAGTAACCGAGTACGATTTCTTGGCTAGTTCGTCTCCATGTAAACAACAAAAATGTGAATTTGTGAAAATGGTGATGTCATGCATGTATTATGTGTTCAGCATAGACTGTAAATAGGTGTTCAGTCAATAGGCGCGTAGTGTTTTACAAAGTGACATTGCCAACTACTGGCCTGGCCTGCATAATACAGCTTTTTGTCGTTTTCGTGGATATGTGTGAACGTGGATCATTTTTGACAACGTTGTCATCTGTACATGAAAAACTTTTTTGTTTTTAGTACATCATTGTCGTGTAAACGTACCCTCAGACAAAAGGTAACAAAGAAAACTAAGACTAAAAATAAACAAGACAGAGAAGCTGAACATAGGCTAACTGTGACAAAATAGTCTTGTAACTCTATTTTTCAGATTTTCAAATATGTTTTCGCTTCAAATGAATGTTTATAATGTTGTTGGTTGGTTTGGTTCAAGGATATTTTTATTTCTTGAAAAAACATCCTTCTGAAAATATTGAAAGATAAAAACAGGGCTGTTAAAAAAGTGGGTGGTCACTATTGTCCACAGTCTGGGCAAATGTTGCGCAGTCTGTAACGACTTTCATGTGGTGTATACAGTGTTGATAACGATGTTGACAGCAGTAAAAATAAATGGAAAGTCAGATCCAAATCCTGTGAAATCTGAGAACATAATGGGACCATGACTCATGATCTCCTGGGATCTCTCTCTATTATTTGTCGCAATATGTAATTTGTCTCTTTGCCATTGTTTGGCCTTCTCTCTGTTCACCATGAGGCTCCAGATTGTCTCTCACATTCCCTAGTGAGAAATACCTCACCATATCGAAGCACCATAAACGTCAAAAAGCAATTCTGCAACAACACCACAATTTACAGAACCTACAACATAAAGAGAGACAATGTTTCATACCGTTATAAGAGAGGTTGACCGCACATTATTAGTACTGCTGTACACGCCATTTTGCTTGCCACAGCTATGCCCATTATGCTCAAAATGAAGGCTAACTGTAAAGAGCATGAAGTGTACAGAGTTTTATCACTTCTCCGAAAGTGGATAGAGAAATTTACCAACCAGTCATTGTACACCACCACAGTACTAAAAAGTTTGGCTCTTTTCTTCAGCTTAATTCACCTAAAGAGGGGTCATGTAGGCTTAATACATGTTACTGTTACAATCCAGTTATTATGAACACGAATTACTTAGCAGTTAAAGACACATGAAATCAAAATTGATTAAAAATTTTTATGGAATATTGCAGTATTTATTATAAATTATTTATCTGTGCACTTTTTTATTTTTATTTTATTCATGTGCCCTCGTAATCTTTAAATGAAATAACTTCCCCTCCCTCTTGCAGTGACATCTCTTCTGTTCTCTGGTGATGTGTTTACTGGAGTGAGGGTGGGACAACCTGTCACTCACATGAGAAAGAAAAGACGATCACAACTTCTGTTTCATGGCGACTTTAAGACACATGTATAATATAAATGAGCCTGACCATATTTATTTTAATATTATGCCTATGACAAATTTAATTATTATTAAATACAATATAATATAATACTTTTTATACTATACTCGAAGTACCCCCTTTATTATTTAAATATTTTAACAACACATTCCCATGTTCTCTGATGTTGGTTAACTACATGACATGCAGATAAACAAATAAAATATTTAATCCTTTGATTGTTTTTATTTGTAAATTATTAATTTATTTTATTTGACATTTTTATGTTTTAAATATTAGCTTTTCGTCAACTCTCGAACCCCAGTTTGGGAAACCCTGTTATATATATAAAAAAAAAAAATATCACTGAAATTATTACCTTATTTTCTTTGCAATAAATAGTGGCCTAATGGTGACCTTTCACCCTGTGTGTAGCTAAATGGAGGAGCGGGACCGCAGTCGCTCACCATCTCGCAGGACCAGCAGAGTAGAACAGGTGGTGGGACGCTGGCTTCGCCGCTCCAGAGAGTCCATCAGCCGGTACCACTCTTTTAATCTAAGAATAATTGTGTGGACGAGTATTTTTATATATTTTTTTTTGTATATTGTGTTCGAATAGCATCACTCATTTCCCCTCTCTGTCTGTATATAGCGAGCGTGTGTTAGAAGATGGGCAAGTTTCTGACAATGGCTCCCAGGATCAGAGGAGCTGTCCAATCAGAGTCACTGTTAAGATCCCACTTGACCCCACCCTTAACTCCCATGGCTTCACTGTCTCAACACACACTCCACCCCAGGTGTTGGACGTGACAGAAGGTACATTACACCCACAATCATCTCTAAAAACATTCATCAGGTCAAATAGTAAGGTTTTTTCATAATTCTTTATTATCCACCTCACATGTAATGTAAGCACTGAAGCTAAGAACTAGATATTAGCCGGGTGGCCTTGGTTACCTCCAGAGCTCAACTGTGGGACTTCCAAATTTTTATAACACTCACAGGGGTAACAGGCAGGGGACCATTGGCCATACAATTCTGAAACGAGATTATCCTTTTTGGCGATTTGAGTGTTTAAATCCATTCGATTTTATTTTGAAATAATCCCACAATGATCATTTCTAGATTAGCTTGCTGGCAGGAAAATGCCCATGGACTCCATGAAGATGTCATCGTAATAATAAGTGGGTGACCAGGACTGCATTTCTCAAAAGCATCATGAGCTAAGTTGATCATAGAGACCATTGGTGCGAATGGCTTACGGTGCTTTTGAGAAATGCAGCTTTGGTCTGTTGAGCCATTTGATGGAGCAGGTCTAAGGCAGTATTTACATTTTGAAGTAAAATTTTGATTATACAGCACACAAGCCCTTCATGAAAATCGATAAAACAGTTACAGTGCATTAGCTACAAAAAAAAGGTTCCATTACTGCAAAAAGGATACTGCAGTAATATATTTCTTATTAGAATATATCTCAAATCACAATAAATCTTAAAAAATATCATATTAAAGGTATTACCTAAAAAATCACTATGAAATATATTTTGACTGTAAAAAAAATTTGTAGTGCATTTTGCAGATAAATCTACTAGTGTATATGTATATGATCCCTTATATAGGATATATATATATATATATAGTATAGTATATAGTTATACTTTACATTAAGGTTTCATTTGTTAACATAAACTAACAATAAACAATACCTCTACAGCATTTATTAATCTTAGCTAATGTAAATCTAAACATTTACTATTGTACATTTTTACGATAAAAAATTGTATCTGTTAACAAACTAACAATAAACAATACCTATAGCATTTATTAATCTTAGCTAATGTAAATCTAAACATTTATACATAAGATAAAACAATTGTATCTGTTAACATTAATGCACTGTGAACATGAACTTTTTTTTTATAAAGTTACAGTAACAAAGGTTAATAGAAATATTGTAACGTGGTGCGGTGAAGGCAGATAGGAGGCTGGATCCAAACGCAGTTTACACGCTTTATTTAAATAAACTCAAACAGAAACTCAGAACGCGGAACAAGAATCTTAACACTGGGAAACCAACACTCACGTTAATCCTGAAACATATAACAACTCACAAAGACAGGGCAGAAACACAGGGCTTAAATAATCAAGTACAAACGAGCTAACAGGATAACAAGGGGGCGTGGGAAAATCAGAAACCTGGGAAAACGAATGAACAAGACAGGGAACCAAAGAACATGACAGGACACAAACCCACATCGTGACATATATATTGATCATTGTTATTTCATGTTAGTTTAAGGGACAGTCCACCCAAAGATGAAAATTCTGTCATCATGTTGTTCCAAACCTGTATGCATTTCTTTCTTCTGCTGAACACAATTTTTTTTTTTTTTATGTTGATAACCAAACCATTTTGGTTCCCATTGACTTCCATTGTATTTATTGTCCATACAATAGAAGTCAATGGAAACCAAAACTGTTTAGTTACTCACATTCTTCGAAATATCTTCTTTGTGTTCCAAAGAAGAATGAAAGACATACAGGTTTGAAACGACATTAGGGGGAGTATGATGACAGAATTTTCATTTTTGGATGGACTTTAATGCATTGACAAATGATAACACATGAGAACTTATTGTAATGTGTTACCTTAAATACTTTAATCTTTAATAGAGCAATTTAAAAACTGATTCATTTTATAAATGTTCTCTGAACATAAGTTTAAGGTTGAAATGTGACCAAGCAGCTATGTGCATGTATTGCCTGCATTGACAGCAACATGTTGGCTGACTGGTTTGGCACATGAAGCAATGTCTACAGGAAACCCTACTCTTGGAATGGCTGATGCATCTGATTACCCCACAGCCAAATGGGATGACATAAACACTCTTTCTCAAACATTCCTTCTCTTACAGCATAATTAAGACAATCTTGTAAACAGATTGACAGCTACAGTGTCATGGTATGTTCTCTTACGAGAGGTTCTCTCGTGCTGCGTAATATCTTACGCTAGGAGAAAAACCTCTTTTCCACGAGATATTAAAGCCAAAAATTATCCTTAATTTTAAATTAATGTAAAATGCATTGCGGCAGCATGCAGACATAGGCAGGACGGCTCGCGTGCCTATTGGCTGTCCTGTGGCAACTGCAGCAGCCTATCGAGAGATGCCCTTGGTGACGTCAGATCCAATGGGGGCGCTTCACGCCCACTACGTCACGTCCCGCCGAGACGGGTGTGGCCTGGGCCTATAAATACAGCTCGTTGGGCTGACATAATCTGATTTTACATCTCTTCAGCGAAGCTCACCGATCCGGAGTGAAGAAGCCGCACCGTCTGAGAAAAAGACTTCAGCGGGATGAGCCTTTGCATCTGACGGGGACCGCCATGTCATCTGCGTTTCCTGCCTGGGTGAGGATCATGCAGCTCTCGCGTTCGCTGACGGCGGCTGCCATCATTGCGAGCTATTGCCCCTGGTGACAGGGGGCCCCTGGTCCCACTATAGTGCCGCGCCGTAAAAAGCGCCGTACTCAGCGGGTCCCCGAGCCTTCTCCAGCCCGCGAAAGCTCGCCGGTTCACCCGCCAGCTTCACCAGCTTCACTCGAGTCGCTCAACGACGGACAACGGCCGCCTTCCGCCGCCACTTCCGCCATTGATGACAACAAAATAGCTGCATCTGTAGAGGAGGCCAGCTGCTCTATCCTGGCGTCGGACAGTGAGGATTGGGCGAGCTCTGTGGACCTTCCCACCTCTGCCCGCGAGTCGTCAAGGAAAAGGGCCAGCATCGAATCCGAGCTGATGCGTCTGCTCTCACAGGCCGTGGCCGTGGCAACAGCACAACCGACTGGATGGATGTTTCCTGCAAAGGGGCCGCGCTCCACCGCCTTCTAGGCCCGCGCCTTTTCTTCCTGAACTTCATGAAGAAGTCGCGAAGTCTTGGAACGCCCCCTTCTCAGCCAGAATGCGTACCTCTGTCTCCTTGGTGGACGGTGATAAAGACAGAGGATACCACTCTCTTCCTCAAGTAGAAGAAGCTGTAGCGGCCCATCTTTGCCCACCCTCTGGTGGACGGCGAGCTAAGATGGCGCTACCTTCTAAAGCTTGCCGCACTACTTCCGCTATGCACAGCCG
Source organism: Rhinichthys klamathensis goyatoka (assembly GCF_029890125.1). NCBI lineage: Eukaryota > Metazoa > Chordata > Actinopteri > Cypriniformes > Leuciscidae > Rhinichthys > Rhinichthys klamathensis. Next base: position 4,429,044 of record NW_026606668.1, on the reverse strand, counting down.
CGCTTATACCGCGGCTGGGCAGGCTGTATCGGCATTACACTCGATGGCCGTACTGCAGATCTTCCAAGCCGACCTTCTCCGAAAACTGGAAGAGGAAGGACCGGAAGCTATCAGCGTGCCGGATTTGAGGAGCGCTACGGACCTGGCTCTTCGCGCCGAGAAATCCGTTGCACAGGCCATTGGGCGGAACATGGCTTCTCTCACAGTTGCTGAGAGACACCCATGGCTGACGTTATCTGAGATGCCGGACTCGGAGCGCTCCGCGTTCCTCGACGCGCCCATCTCCCCAGCTGGCCTCTTTGGATCATCCGTCAAAGATTTCACGGATAGATTCGCTGAGATTCAACAACACGAGCGCTGTCTTGCTCTCTCTCTCCCTCGCGCATATTAATCAAAATCAATTGACGCGATAGTAAAAGGTCGGAAGACCGCAGTTTCACGTGGAGCATTTGGAGATTTTTAGAGATTAGAGACAGGCCTATACACTCAATGAACAACATCTCAACACTAAATTATAAAGGCCTGTCTCATATAGACGCCTGTCTCAAATACAAGCCGGTGCAGTTCGACGATTTGGGAAAATAAAAGCCCGGGCTACTATTTGAAGTTTTACGGTATGCACTATATGAGCCCCGGGCACCTGCCCTTGGGACTTTGGTGTTGGATCCCAGCACGCACGGCGTTTTATATTGTGTTCCCCTAATGTAAGATATTACGCAGTACGAGAGAACCTCTCGTAAGAGAACGTACTCGGTTACTAACGTAACCTCGGTTCTCTCTAGAAGAGGGAACGAGTACTGCGTATCTTTACCGTGCCTGCAACACGCTCTGGTTCGCTTCGGCGATGAAAAACCAGATTATATCAGCCCATCGAGCTGTATTTATAGGCCCAGGCCACGCCCGTCTCGGCGGGACGTGACGTAGTGGGCGCGAAGCAATCCCATTGGATCTGACGTCACCAAGGGCCTCTCTCGATTGGCTGCTGCAGTTGCCGCAGGACAGCCAATAGGCACGCGAGCCGTCTTGCCTATGTCTGCATGCTGCCGCAACGCGTTTTACATTAATTTAAAATTAAGGATAATTTTTGGCTTCAATATCTCGTGGAAAAGAGGTTTTTCCCCTAGCGTAAGATATTACGCAGTACTCGTTCGCTCTTCTAGAGAGAACCGATGTTACGTTAGTAACCGAGTACGTTTGTCTGTGTTTTTATAGGAGGCCCTGCTGATGGAAAGCTTGTCCCTGGTGACCAACTTTTCAAAATAAACAATATTGCTGTTGATGATCTATCTTCTGAGCAAGCTGCTGACATCATTAGGTATGCGAAATGTAAGAGTGTCTATGTGAAACTACAAAATCAGCTGTATCTGGGGTCCGAGATGTCCAATTAATTTTAAATTAAATCCAAATATTTTAGATCCTTTTCATGTGCCCAATGTATCTTCGGAACAAATGGGACATCTGGTGACTCTAGCTATCTGTACCACTAATTCTGTTGTACTCTTTTTCAATTATTTATAGAGAATGTCAGAACACCATAATACTGACTGTCCTGAGAAATACTGTGGTAAGTGTATGTGTGCATATAGTTAGAGACTCACACAAACTGTTACTTCTGATTGGGGCATGGCAGGAGGATGCGGTGTGTTGTTATGCATTATGGCAGTAGGCGGAAATGACCAAAAAGTATTTTTTTGATAGATAACTATTGGAATAATAAGAATTCTACAAATCTCCCACATCATATGTTAATTTATTTTTTTAAAAATCTAATTTTATTATGCTTTCAGTTTTCAGTAAACCTATTAAATACAAAGCATCAGAGTATATACTGTATATATTTAGGTCCGATGAAGGTGCAAATGATTCCAAAACAAAAGTATTTATTAAATAAAACAAACTCAGGTAATCCACAGGAATGAATAAGACAAGAAAACAGTGGGTTGACATGACAATATCGGAACAATGAATGGAGCACAACGAGGAACTTACATACACAGTGATGATGACTAAATAATAAACAGGTGAGACGATTTAATGAATGTCCATGACCACTAATAGCTGGCAGGAAACAAGAACAAAGGGAACAGGTAACTGAAGAGAAACAAACTAAAAGTCCAAGAAAATTAAACTAAACACACAGATCGTGACAATATACAATTGTTCATGGGGCTGCAAAGGAGTGGAATAAGAATATTCAGAATGTGTATTCCGAATGATGCTATACAAATTAATTTGTGTTTAACTGAAAGAAATGTATTAACTTTTATAATTAATAAATGAATAATAAATAATAAAATTTTCTCAGTGACAGGTAAATGTCACAGTCAATGCAAATGCCAGTGCAATTCTGCAATTAATGTTTTTTGAAAGAATATGTCACTGAAGGTCAAACAGATCCATTTGTGCTGATTGTCATTATGGCTTTGCCATAGGGGCCAAAGTCGTCCTTCATAACTCCAGAGAAGAGAGCCAAGCTGAAGTCAAACCCTGTTAAAGTGAGGTTTGCAGAGGAGGTGGTGGTCAATGGTCACTCACAGGTTTGACACATTCTGTTCATTCATGCTATGTTAAAAATGGAGTATATTCACATTCGCTAATTTACACAAAAGAGATAAAGTGAATAAGCGATAAAGAAAATAAGAGCGAGATAATATGAACAAAAGATGTAGAACAATAGAGAGGCATTGAGAGGGAGAGGTTTGGCAGTCTACCCAGTCTTGGGAAAAACCTTAGTCAATAATTTAGCACTTATTTATTAATTATTCAATTAACCATTAATCATAATCTCTGTGTAACTGTGCTGACATGGTATAGCTGCAATTGTGATTTATGATAGAGCACCTTAAAATAGATAGAGCACAGTTAACCTAAAAGTAAAAATTCTGTCATTATTTTTGAGTGAATTGTTCCTTTAGGTGGAGTGCCGTGAGTCTATTAATTTCCCTCGACGTTTTTTAATTAACATCTAATTAAAAAAAAACATTATCAGGCACACCACATGACTAAGGCATTGATAAAGCGGTTTTATCTTTGTTGTATGCAGCCTTTTGAGTGCTTAATCTTTTTTAATGTGATAATGAGACTGATAATATTCCCTGGCTTAACTAGAACTGTTTAAACACTGTTGAAACAGGCAGTTGTTTTACCATTGCTACAATATATTGAACATATATTGACCTTTGACCCCCAGGGTAACTCTCTGCTGTTCCTGCCCAATGTTCTGAAGGTCTATCTGGAGAATGGCCAAACGAAGGCTTTTAAATTTGAATCTAAAACCACTGTTAAGGTACTTTACACATAGTTATGTGATGGCTTATTTTTCAGTCAGCATTAATTATGTTGCTTTTTTATTGTTTATTGGCATCCTAAGATAATTTCATGCATGCTCCAATTGCAGTATTAGGGAATTTTTGGAAATGTTATACACTACCATTTACATGTTTAGGGTCAGTAAGATTAAATTAAAACAAGTATGCATTAAATTGATCAAAAGTGACAGTAAAGACATTTTTAATGTTACAACAGTTATTTCTGTTTAAAAAAACTGGGGTACTTTAGAATTTTGTATTCAACAATCCTGAAAAAATTTATCACGGTTTAGGACATAGTGATGACTCTGAAGGAGAAACTATCAATCACCCGGATCGAACACTTCTCTCTGGTACTTGAACAACAATACAGCATCAGCAAACTATATCTACTACACGAGGAAGAGATTATTCAAAAGGTACACACACAAACACAAGAAAAAAAAAAAAAAATACACACATCAATAAATGATAATGTATTCATCCTCATGTAGTTACAAACCTGTGGGACTTCCTTTCTTCTCTGGAACACAAACTATTTTTTGAAGAATATACTGGCCACTTACCTCCATGTAATAAAGGTGAATAAGGATGCGGGCTACAAGTCAAGATCTAAAACTCATAAAAGCAGTCCGAAAGATTTTTGATTATGACTTTCTTACACAAAGCTGTCATTTGACTCCAGAAATGCTTTTGCATCTGGACCACTTTTATGATACTTTCACAATGTTTTTTTGTTGTTGTTTTTTTGAGAGTCCTTTTCCTCTTTCACTTTCCATACATTAAAAAGAGTATGTTCTTCATATCACCTTTTGTGTTCCACAGCAAAAACAAAGTCATACAGGTTTAAGATGAGGAGGAGTAAATAATAACAGAATGTACATGTTGGGTGAAAATGTTCCTTTAAAGAGTTTACTTATTTCTTTCTACACTCACTCACAGTATACATCTAACACTCTGTGTATATGTGACAGGTGGCTGAAAAGAAGGAGACTCACGACTACAGGTGTCTGTTTCGTGTCTGTTTTCTACCGAGAGACTTTAAGAGCATGCTCAAAGAAGATCCTGTGGCCTTTGAGTATCTATACTTACAGGTGTGCGTTTGTCTGTGTGTATATACAGGCATTTAAAATAAATATATATATATATATATATATATATTGCTACAGATTGAATTTAGATTGTTTTTAATAGTGTGTGTGTATGTGTGTGTAGAGTGTGAGTGATGTATTGCAGGAAAGGTTTGCAGTGGAGATGAAATGTAATACAGCTCTCAGACTGGCTGCTCTTCTTGTACAGGAAAAACTAGCAAACTGTGGACAATCTCTTAAAACACCTCTGAAGGCCATGATGTGAGTACACACACTAACACATAAGTGTCCATGCTATTTTAATAAATGAAAACTTGTTGCTGCATTTTCTAGTTGTCCTCCTTAGCAAGTACACTACTATTCAAAGGTTTGAGGTCAGTAATTCTATTAAAGAATTCTATTTAAGAAAGAAATGTCTCCAATCATGTTTCCACAACTGTTTTAATAATAATAATAATAAATCTTTCTTGAGCACCAAATCAGCATAATGATTTCTAAAGGAACATATGACTGAAGACTGGTGTAATGTAAAGTACTGGAGAAAAATATGATAAAATAGAAAGCTGTTATTTTAAATTGTAATAATATTTAACAATATTATTGTAACGTGTAGACTAACATGCACCAAATCCAAGTTAAATAAAAAGTATTTTAATAAACAATGTGAGCACATAGGAGGAATCAGAATAGCAACTACATATTGTAACAAACAATACTGGACGAAGAGGAAACGCAGTGCTTACTGCTTATAAACATGTTGAAACGTAATCAGGATGAAACAGAACAGGTGTGTGGGACTAATTAACAAACAACTAGGAAACTAATTAACTAACTAGGAAATCAGGCAAAAAGGAACAGATCAAACAGAGTGAAAAACTATAACAAGACATAACAGTACATAACAATTACAATTATTGTTTTTCTGTATTTTTGATCAAATAAATGCTGCCTTGGTGAGACTTTCAATAGCATCAAAAACTATTCTGTCTGTACTATTTCTGTCTGAAGGAAGGAGTGGGGTATTGAAAGCTTTGTGTCCCACACCTTACTGCGAAACATGAGAGAGAAGGACTTGAAGAAAGCCATCAGTTACCACATGAAAAAGATTCTATCTCAGGAGCCAAAGCAAAAGGTGTGGGCATGTGTATACTGTATTTGTGTTCTGTCCTGAGCATTGAGTGGAAAAATGTAAATCATGTACATAGCATGCAGTATACCTGTAACTCTAACCCATACTGTGTGCCATAGAACAGTGATGGTTTCAGATAGTATCGTGACGTATGCCATGTTACAGAATAATACTATATCCATTTATCATGTTTTTTTTTTTACTTTGAAATTATATCATGGATGCTACATTCCCATGGTAGATGTGCTCAAAACATGAATATTTTGGTATTCTTTGTTAGTGAAGAACAGTACAATGTGTATTTACATTATTTGTTTTCATAGGTGATCTCAGTGAATCGTGCTAGACTGAACTACTTGAATGAGATGTCTGAACTCAAGTCCTATGGAGGAAAGGCTTTTAGTGCAACTATGATGGTAAGAGATGCACTCTGAGTCTTAATATCCAGTTTCAGACATGAATTCCATTAAATTGCTATAAAAACAAATTGCCATTAAATGTACCCCACCTGCATTTACACATGTAATGGCTTTACATCTTTTATCCGCATTGCTACCACTCACACATCAGCACCAAAAATGCCACTTTGGAGAGTCAGAGACCTACAGAGCACATGCTCTCTTCAGTCATACAATTTTCCAACAGTCGGACCAATAGTTTAGATTCACTGCACACCACAAAAAATGTAATTTACAGTACACTGTCATTCAAAAGATTGGGGCTGGGTTTTTTCCAGGTTTTTGAAAGTCTCTTATTCTCACCAAAGCTGCATTTACTTGATTAAAATAAATTAAAAACAGCAAAATTGTGAAATATTATTACAATTTAATTCAACTGTTTTCTATGTTAAGATATTTAAAAATAGCAAAGCAGAATTATGTCCTGTTATTTTTTTCAGTGTTACATGGTCCTTTAGACATCAAGTAACATTTCTTATTATTATTATTACAGTTGAAAATATTTGCACGACTTAATATTTTTGTGAAAACCGTGATACATTTAATGAATCAAAAAGGTCCAAAAGAACAGCATTTATGGGAAATATAATTTTTGTAGCAATTTATAAGTATTGACTGTCGCTTTGTTCACCTTTACTTATTGTCAACATAATGCCTCATTGATGGATAAAGTATTATTTTCTTTTTAAAAAAAAAGAACTTACTGACCCCAAACTTTTGAATGGTAGTATATTTTTACATTTTATTGATGCAGCTGTATAGACGTGAGAAAAATATGTTTAACTTTCACTAAACATTAAGCTTTCTTAAAGAATGCATAAAAAAAGTACAACAAAATTTTATTAGCTATCTATTTTTGATTGATAGCAAGAAAATACAGCTATAAATTCATGAACAAACTTTTACTTGAAAACAATGCCACAAACTTCTAATATCATAATTTTCATCAACCCATTCTAAATGATACTTCAAATAATATCAAAACTATATCTATTTATTTGAAATATTTTTTTCAAATAAATATTGGAGTTTTTCATAAATGTTTTTTTATATAAACATAAATGTAGTTATTTTTACTATAGCGACGTATCGAAATCGATAACCGCGCTATTCAATACGTCACAGAAAAACAAATACTTGCAAGGCATAAAAAGTATATCTTGAGCCCGGAAGTGGGCCATTATTTATTTCCTTTCCATACAAATGTTACCTTTCTGTTTTAATTCAAATAGCCTGTATTTCTAAATAAAACAGGTGAGAGAGAGGAAATTAAGTCCAAAAAAAAAAAGATGAGATTAAATGTTCACATATTTCTCTTTTGGTTTATCTTTTTGGTTTATTTGGTTTTCTCCCTGCTGTCCATTCCATATGTCACATGGTTTATCACATACTGTACGCTCTTTCTCTATTTAACTATAGCTGCAGGACAGAGAGTCAATGGTGAGTTTGTTGGTGGGAGCTCAGTATGGGGTGAGTCAGGTGATCAACCATAAACTGAGCATCATGACCACACTAACTGAATTCAGCTGCATTACCAGAGTGGAACTATTACCCGAGTCTGACAGAGTTAGTCTGGTCAAGATCTACCTGCAGGATATAAAGGTAAACAATATACATGCACTCGTACTTACATCTACATATACGTACAATCAGTATAAACCTTTCTTTGTACTCTCTGCTCTGACTTTGTTTAACATTGGTCACACTTTTCCTGTCTTCAGCCAATAACGTTGCTGATGGAGTCAGTGGCAGCTAAAGATTTATTGTGTCTGGTTGCTGGATACTGCAAACTATTTGTGGACCCCCAGATCTGCGTGTTCCCCTGGTCAACTTATTCAAAGTGCCACCGCATATCAGCAGAGGAGGGTATACAACCTATTTGTCTGTTTTTACTGAATTCTTTGTTCTGGTGAAACATTACATTTTGAACTTTAAAGAGCAACGTGCAGGTTGAATTTATAACTGAATTAATACTTGATATTGTCTGAAGAGGTCTTTTAAAAACACATGTGTAGAAATTACTAATGAAATCTCATTTGATGTAGAAATTTTGATGAAAATGTGCTAGGCTCTGGAATATGCCTTTCACGCTAGCAACGCGTCATATGACGTAGGCCGAGGCAAATAAGAGCTCGCGTTCAGCTGTAGTTAGAGCGGTAGTGAGAGACAGAGAAAGTTTTAGATCGAGTTTTAGAGATCCCAATGGTAAATGATTGTGTTTGTGCTGGTTGCATGAATTCCAGTCTGTCAGGACATCGTGTCCATCATTTTCCTTCTAGGAAAAACAAGGCTTTTCGTTCTTGGGTGCGTTTTGTGCAGGTGAAGAGAGCAGACTTCACTGCCGCGTCTGTCACCACACACTCGGTCGTTTGTAGCGCACATTTCACTCCGGAGAATTATAGACCTATATATTTTTTGCATCACAGACAGGTGGTTTAATTAATACGGCTTTGCAAACATTGCATTTTGCTGTCTTGCTCTGCGGTGTTTCCAGTGTATTTACACAGAGCGAACATGTTGGCAGCTCAATGCTATCCTGCTTGCTGGCTGCAAACTGCGGAATGGATTTCCTGAGGGGGGTCTCTGTGTCTCATTGAGCCGTGCCTCCGTTCAGGAAATCCATTCCACAGTTTGCAGCCAGCTAGCAGACTAGCCGGCGGGAATCACTTTTGGAGTCATTTCAGCAGGATATCGGATATCTCCGCAGGTTGGATTGGGAAAATCCGATACATGAATTACGCTGGTATCGGTCCCGGTCCCGATACTGGATCGGATCGGCCCCATCCCTACCTGTGGGCCATAGGCATGCTCGTCTACATCGGAGAACTCGGTTTCTTCATTCACATCCATTGTAACCTGAGCTTGAACTTGACCAGACTCCCTCGCCCATCGTCACTTCCGGTTAGTGCTTTATAGACGCGGAAGTTATTTTATCTCAAAATATCGTTAATGGCTAAATATATATTACTCCAGTTCAGAAAATCTAGTTGTTTTATCATCAACATACACTATGCTATATAAGGGTGTCCAACCTGCACGTTGCTCTTTAAAAACTGAATTTTAGAATGCGGTAGGATTTTCAAGATTTTTTTGAAGGCATTTCTACAGAGCCACAAAAATAATAACACTAGCAATACTAACATTATCAATGCAAATTCTAGCCTAATGCAGAAAAAAAAATCTTCCGTGAGTAGGAGAGTAGGGTAAGTGAGTCAGCGGGTATGATAGGCCGACAATGTGACCACATTACTGGTTTTGCATGTTTGAAAAAGGATATTTTCACAATGCGATTTATCTGAAATTGGTCTCTGCTTCTGCCTTTGTGTGTAGGTTATGTGTCACACTGTGGCAGTGACTCTGACGACTCAGACACAGATGTGGATGCTCTCCTTACTCATGTTGCTAGCACTGCTAAAAGCAACAAAACCGCAGTTAAACCCAGAGATAAGCTACCAGAAGGAACTGAAAAAACACAAAGTAACAATAAAAAAGATGAAGAGGTGGAGAAGGAAGGAGGCAAAGCAGAGGAGGTGGTTGAGAAGAAGGAAAAGGAAGAGGATAAAGAAACCACCCATGGTAATAATGGAAAGACAGTAGAAACAGATGATGAGAGAGTAGGCACAGAAAAGGAAGACAAAGAGCAAGAGAAAAAGCCTGAACAACCTCAGTGTGTCATCGTTGTGGATGACCCCTCATCTGAAGCATCTGATTCAAACCAAACTGAATCACATTTCATGACCAGCATGTCCAGTGACTCTATAGATGCCCTAGAAGAGGACGACCTGATGACCTACTTCTCTACCAGACGCCCATGCCATTTACCAGTGAAAGATTCTTACTGCTGTCAAGACCGCTATTCACCAGCATTGTCTCCACAGCAACTGCACAGCAAAGATTCCCATTCTCAAAGTGACCTGTGCTCTGCTGATTCCCATTGTGAGTCTGATATTGACCAATTCTTTTGCTTTGCTGCACTCTCAAATATTGCTGAATGTCTACCTAGTCCCCCTGCAGCCAGTGAAGAGGAGGACTGTGAGGAGTTGGGGCCAGAGACTGAAAAACATGAAAGGGGGTCACCTGCTAAATGTCCTGGAACAACCCTACCCCCTCCTGGAGACTATGTGTTCACCTTTGAACAAGGAGACACAAGACACTACTACAATATCTGCTCCAATGTGACCCCTGACAGTGCCCGCAGCCTTCCACAACCTCTTTCTCCTCCAGGTCCTATAGAAACTCAACCGGATCGGGAAGGAAGGGAAGTAAATCAGACAGTAACAGCGACAATTTTTCAACCTCCACCAGGGTTTGGAGACAGCAGTTCAGATGATGAGTTCTTTGACGCTCAGGAAAGATTCACATCCCCTGAAGAACCCTCCTCAAGTGCGATGACAAGAGGTATGACGTAGGGAAGATTCTCTATGAAATGTTCTCAAATTATTATATTATATTATTATAACAAATGTTGTACAAGTTAAAGAAGTTAGTAAATCAAATGAAAAAGTAGTTTTTCTGCACTCATCAAAAAAAGAAAAAAGACAAAAAAGAAATCATATCCAAAATAGTGATGTAGAGTTTTGCTAACAAATACTTACCATGTGTATTTGCTGATATTTCTCGTTATAGAAAATTCTGCAAAGCCAAGCACCATAAGCCTGGGTGGGATTGGCATCTGTGTCAGTGAACAAGAAGCAGAGGATCTAGAGAAGAAACAAAAGGAGGAAGGAACAATTATTTCACAAGATGAATTTTCAAATTTCAATAAAAGATCCAAAAAGCGTCGCTCATTTATGGAAACAAATTACACATCCCTTGTATCATTCCCAGAACAGGATCAATTAGATAACAGCTATGGAAATAGCATACCAAGCTATGGTTCTATATCAGTCAACCATGGTGCTGGACAAATGGCATGTTTTGATGGCAGATGCTCAGATCAAGGTCCATGTCCAACAGTCTCATCTTTGACCGATTCTGAAGGAGAACCATCACCACTGGAATCAAAACCCATCAATACATCCAAAGTCAATGGATCAGGACCAGATAATCCTACTGATACACAAGTGGGACACTCAAACAAAGCCTATCAGCGGAAACAGCAACTTATAGAGATGGAACCAGATTCCATGGAGTTCAAATCAGTCTCTGAGCTAATGTCTTCAGTATCGCCAACTATAGTACCAGTACGCTCCCGCATGGACCTACAGGACAAAGGTAGTTCCAGTAACCATGGCAGAGATGAGGAGGAGGAGGAGGGTGCAGTTGGAGGTCTTGTTGAGAGACTGTTTGGAAGCCACTTGTTCTTTGATATATCTGGAGGAAAGTGTGATAGCAGTGTTTTATTTGGTCAAAGAGATGACCATGTAACCAAACAAATGGCGGATTCATCCCAGGCCAGATCAGTGACCCAAAAGAGCAGTTCACTGCCAAGACTAGGCCAGATATCCCCATCAAGTTTACCCTACTTCCATCTCCCGAGTATATCATACACCACAAGCCCTAATATAGACAAGGATGATGATACTGTATATCTAGAATCTGGGATGGGAAAATGCTCAGTGGACCCCACAGAGAGGACAAGAAGCCAAAGCATGTCTGCATCCTTTGGCAGTGGTGCACCACATTGCCCATCAAGACAATTATCTTCCCAGCGAGTCATAGGACCAGAATCTGATGAAACTGACAATTCTTGTAACACTTCCATCCAAGAACTGTCTTCTGGCGTTCCTTCTTATGAACCAGCCCAGAGGTTCCTTCTTACGCCCTGTTCATCTGGCATCCTTGGGCGACTTTCTGCCTCAACATTGCGGGGAAAGATCCAGAGCCTTCCTCTCTACTTATCACGTTCCCAGGAAATGGTAACTGCCAGTTCTAATGGCAGTGGCAACGTTAAGCCTGTGAGAAGACTTTCAGAAACACAACTACAAAGAAATGAAGTTGAGGTAGCAAAAGAAGTAACTGAGGATGTGACCTTGAATGTAGGTGCTCCTGAAGTAAAAGAGGTAAAAGTGGTTACCATAGTATCTGAAGAAGTAACTGAAGTCATTGAGGAGATAAGAGAGGTCAGCCATATTAGTCCTCAAGCATGTGGACAGCATAAAGCCAAAACTGAACCTAAAGAGTTTGCTGTATTATCCATATCCCCCTTGTGTTCCAAGGCAGACAACTCTCTCCAAGTCAGCCCCTCATCTGTAGTGGTTACTACACAAAACCTAAACGGACCCTGGGGGGTGGTAACGTCTGGTGGATTACAAGAATGTAGCTGCCCTCCCTCAAGCACAACTCCCCAAAACTTTATCTCTAGCTGTGGGGTTTTCACAAACTGCCAGTCCAAACCTACCATTGCCCAGCCACAATCCTTGCCCTTCCCCAATCAACATAAGAAACAAGACCTTAGCTGCAGCTCAGCACTGGCTATGGGTTGTGACACTGTAATGGAGAGTGCTCAGACACCTTTAGAGGTCTGCCAGACCGTATACACCAACTGTTTCAGTGGAGTTCTTGACAGTGCCAGCTTCGATGATGAACTCACTGTCTACGAGTTTTCCCGCAGAACGAGCGAGGGTGAAACAGGGGATACAGTGCTGACATCTGTCCCTCCATCCTCTCTCTCTGCATCCCCTGCATCTTTCTCTCCATCTTCTCCATTGCCCTCATTCCCTCATCTAGTACTGCCTGCTTCGTCATCTACAGAGCTCATTCCCCTTTTGTCTCCGTTGGATGCTCCGAACTGCTTCCTAACGAACCCCCATGAAGATATCATGACTTCACTGCTGACTCGCCGGTATCCCCTACCACCAACAGGATTCCTTTCTTTGCAAAGGGATGTGGATACCATCTTAAGTGTTCTTGCTGGTGCTATAAAGAGTCAATATAGGGTCCACGAGCACCCCAGGGATACCTGTGTGGCTCACTTTTCAGAGAACAAAAGGCGATTACATGCAGAGGCTCGGGGGCTTTTAGCTGGATGCCAGCGTGTGGTCAGGGTTGGGCAGACGCCAGAGGAAACACTTCAATCGTTGTCTGAAAGCTTCCGCTCACTGGTACAGCTGACAATTGTATGCTTATGTTTCTCTAGTTGCCAGCGATGCAGGGAGCGCCATGCCCAAGCACTTACAGGACTAGCAAATGTTGCAAAAACTTTTCAAGACTTTGCTCGGGCGGCAGAGCTTGTGGGAAGTGCTACCGAAAGGAAGACTTGTCATGATCTTAGTATTAAACTCCTGGCTCGCCAATGCACTGCACTGACAACCTCAGTCTTCTGCCTCACCCAGCTCTTTCGCACTCTCACTGCCCTTTGACATTTGGACAGTTACACTTAGTAATCCCCCCCCAAAAAATAGCAAGAAACCTGTCAGAATAACTCAAATGTGGTTTAAATAAACAAATTGAGATATACAACATTAATATTGAGGCAGTGTCCAAAGGCACTGGCATACCAGTAATAAGCATAAACTAATACACTCACACACATACAGACACTGAAACATAAAACCTGCCATTTAAATGTATTGAATGGATTAGCCTAAAATGACAAATGTACTGAGAACAGAATTTCTAAACAGGGTACTTAACAGTTTGTTTTACAGTATTTGTATGTTGGGTATAAGTATTTAGTATTGAATGTAATTCTAAACTATAACTGTCTTTGTACTATGGTTGTCAGTAATTTATTCTGCTTCATGAGGAAAGCATAGACAGGGATTTTCCATAGTATCTTCCAGCATTCTCTGCAATCTTTCTCATAATTGCTCTCTTTTGCTTCCTCACCAATGTTATGCACATTCAATATTCTCTTCTCAATACCTAGTGTCTATTAGAGAACATTATGAAAGCTTTCTGCAGTAATAACCTGGGTTATAAATGTTTACTAATACAAACAATATCTTACTTGAGTTGCCAGTAATGTTACGTGTTCTTTTAGAAGAATATACCAAAGCCTACGGATGAATGATTTTGCAGAGTGAATGCAGATTCATTCAAAAGACTTTACATTGACTTTTGCATAATGCTTTACAGCTTAATAAGGAGAGAGGAGAGAGGGGAGAGGGGAGAGGGGAGAGGGGAGAGGGGAGAGGGGAGAGGGGGGGGGGGGGGTCATTAGATTATTTGGATCATTAGATTATCTTTGTGGAGAAATAACAATATCATTTTTGGTGCCATTGATTTATTTTTCACTGACAAGTTATTCCTTTTTAGTCATTCCTCCCCCTAAATTATTTTTGTCTTCAAAAAACACTGCTCACATAATCATACAATGGTCAAATTATTGTAGAAAATGGTTGAAAGGTGATAGGAGTGGAAAAGTACAAATTTGAGTGCGAGAAAATATCAAAATGACTAAAATTAATAGCAAAGTAATTTACCTACCAGTACGTGTCTGAATACCAAAAAAGCTGCCATGCACTCTCTTCTTATAAGGCATGCTGTAAGCCATAGACATACTGTATACCTTGGAAATAGTGGGATGCATGCAAAAATGAATGCATGATTGAAAGACTGACCAGTGAGTGAATGAATGGTTATAGCAATGAAAACCGGCTTTGTAATGCAGCATTCACCCCCATTAAAAATGACTTCTAAACAACGGGAGAAGTTTGTTTTATTAACTAGACTTCACACTATTCTCATCCATATTAACGCTAACATATATTTACATCAACGCCACGGTACAGCCAGGAATTTGTTGCGCTGACTAATATGGGTCAGTTGGATTTACCACTGAAGCCTAGCTGCAGATGCAAACTCATGTAAGCTAAATTTTTCAGTCAGAGTGCGATTGTGATATTCCCTGTCAGCTGAGACTAATTTATTCAGTGAGTGAAAGTGTCTAATAATTGGGGGATTGCCAAAATAAAGTGAATAGTAGGCTAATTGGCTGGTCAAGTGATCTTAACGTTGCTATGAAACTGAAGATATTTTCTTCATATTGTGACGTAGCCTACATCCAAGTGTAAAGGGATTATTGAAAAAAAATATGGTGGGGATTTGGTTCTATGCTTCGGTTGTTTTGAGATTTGAGCATTGCACACAAAAGTGGAGACAGATCAAATGCAAGCTTGAAATGAGATGGTCCTCACTGGAGAACACAAAATCCAGGGGGAGGAGTTGGATCCAGATCCAACTCCTCCCACCTTACATATACCTAAACCTACCCATCTCCACCCCCTGATCCCTAACCCCACCCCTAATCCTACCCATCTCCACCCCTTAGATCTGGATCCAACTCCGCCCCCTGGATCTCGTGTACTGCAATGAGGTGCTACTGCTTGAAATGGCAGGGTTTAAAGTCCCCGTGAACCGGAAGTTGCAAACGACTTTTCTCCAGTGTTGTGACGTATTTCCGAGAGAAACGGAATACTAAATGAGGCAAAATGGTGGGCGTGGCTTTTTTCCCAACTAGCACCTGATTGGATCTAGAAAAGTAGGTGTTTTCATTCAGCCTGTCTACTGTCAGTTGGAGGGGCGTGGTTACGGATGTTAAGAAGATGCCCAAACCGTGAAACCTACGTCATCAGGCAAGGTCCTCCAACGCAGAGGGGAGGGGAAATTTCAGATTTTGATTAAAGATTACGAAGCCAAAAAATTTTTTTGTGTGGATTGACTTGCATGGATGAATTGTTCACCACAAAACGATCAATTTAGGCAAACAAAGTAAGTATGGTCAATTTTGAATTCATGGGGACTTTAAGCAGAGATGTCCATCATACGTCACCAGAAAGAAGTCCAGTTATGATATTATAATTAAACAATACATCAAAACATTTTTTTTAAATTAAACATGCACAGATGAATTGTTCACAATGAGATCAATAGCATGCATTTAATTAGAAAATATGGTGAATTTCATTTCATGCTGACTTTAACACAGCCCCCATAAGACAGCACAGCTTCATATAAAGTAAATACAATTTTATTAGATTACTGATATGATTTAATTGTAACTATTTTTCAAAAGTAATATTAATTTAGTTTAATATTTAATATTGATATACGACTTACATGGAGTTCCGAAATTCATAAAACATGTTCATTGGCTATCTGAAACTTTTTAATATGAATAAATAAAATATGAATAAAAAATTATATTAAATCTCAATAACCACCATTGTCTCGTTTTTACATTGTCACAGCACATCATGATCACATGACATCCTATAGCCTAGTAAGCGCGCAAGCTCTGTTAAGTCAGGTATTTTAGAGCTCATTGGCCATAGATAAAGTTGTAAATGTTTGCCTTCCCTGTTTAGTAAATCGGGACATAGTTTTTTAACATTTCATTGTGACAACGTAACTATATGGGGTAAGTCAATGTGAGCTATGCAGATCATTCACATTAACATGTCATGTTTTATTACATTATGTAAATAAATACATATACTCACGTTCGGGGGAAAACACATTCCACCCGAGCTAAGAGACTTTTATCTCTAGCGGAAACAGGAACTCGTCTGAGTGACGTAGCAAGTGGGAAATTCAAAATTTAAAACATGTTCGACTGAAAGATGTTTTGGCACTTTTCATTTTATATCGCATTATATGTGTAGTCGTGAGTAATATAGTAAACGATTGCCTCTTTTTAACCTTAAATTATAAGTTATTTGTTGTTTTGAACTCTCTTTTATCGGCATTTTAAAGTGAATCATTGGAGCACAGCTGGTGAGTTTGTTGTTCAACATGTCAGTCAGAACAAGCAATTTTGCATGACTGATTTTATATCAGATCAATTTATTATCTGGTGTTAGTTTGACGCATTTACATTTTAAATTTTTCACCTTTATTTGGGTTGGAATTTGCTGATGCATCAGTAACTTACTGTGATCCACGAGTAAGTTAGCTAACGGTATGCGAATCAATGCAGCTTTAGGAATATGAGCTATTGCCAGTTTTCCACATTAGAAAACTGATCGAGAGCATTAATAATAATAAAAAACATGGGATTCTTTCTAAAGATAGTAATTAAATGAGTTAAAATTGAATATAAAAGCTACACTTTGTGGTTTAATCCTGTTTTGATCGTGTTTTGTACACCGTGGCGTGATGTAAGGTTAACGTTACTTGATATTGCATGAGTGCCATTTAATCAGTGTTCTTAAAAAAATGTGTCCCCTTAATATATTTGAATAAAAATGTGCTGTTAATTTATGCAGGTCTAAGTGTCATCAGTATGCCTGTAGACAGCACTTCTGAACTTCTCAAGCACTATGAGGTTTATGAAACCATTGGCTCAGGTAATGCCCCTTGATTATGCTTTTATGGAAAACGTTCTTGATTGCTTCAGAGATTGTGTTTATTAGAGAAAGTTGTAAAATCACCTTTAATCAAGAGCAGTTTTTATTTATTTATTATTATTTCTAACCCACAGGTGGGTTTGCCAAGGTCAAACTTGGCAGACACATACTTACAGGTGAGAAAGTGGCCATCAAAATAATGGAAAAGAAAGACCTAGGGGTAAGATCCTCTCCTTAATCCTGGCCTTACCATGAAACAACATTTGCATAAATACGTTATGCTTATGGAGGAAGAATGGGAATATTGCTTAATTTATTCTACATTTAGATGAAACGCTTTGTTAGCATGATGAAAATGAAAAGAGCATGTTATTTTGAAAAGAAATGCTCTTTAAATTGTGTATTCTGTATCTAGGATGATCTTCCCAGAGTAAAGATAGAGATAGAGGCTATGAAGAACCTCAGTCATCAACACGTGTGTCGTCTCTACCATGTCATTGAGACATCAAGCAAGATCTACATGGTGCTTGAGGTATGTTTTGCTGAATGTGATTCTGCTGCTTAACAAAAATTGATTAATATGCTTCATATGTTTATATGCATGTATCTTGTCACTTTGTCAGTACTGTCCTGGAGGAGAACTGTTTGATTACATCATTGCTAAAGACCGGTTACCAGAGGAAGAGACCCAAGGGTTTTTCCGTCAGATCATCTCTGCATTGGCCTATGTTCATAGCCAAGGCTATGCCCACCGAGACCTCAAACCTGTGAGTTGGTTGATGAGAACTTGACTTTTAAATAGCTTAAGCTTATGTGTACTGAGTTCTCCCATTTAAAAGAACCAATTACTCAAAAATGAAAAGTGTCTTAGTTTACTCACCTTCATGTCATTCAAAACCCATAAGACTTCATTCTGTGGAACGCAAAAGAGAAATTCAGAACACTGTGCTCATCCCTTTTTCCCATTCAATTACAATTTTGAAGTTTTCAAGCTTTGAAAAGGATACAAACAATATGGTCTTTTTCTTACGCCACGTGATAGCATGGTGTAAAAAAATTGACTGATATATTCAGGTTTGGAACAACATAAGTGTGAGTATATGGCGGTATTTTCATTTTGCAGTAATTTATTACTTTAATAGAGTACAATAACTGTTCTTATTGACCTTAGGAAAACCTGCTGATTGATGAAGATCATAACCTGAAACTCATTGACTTCGGCCTTTGTGCAAAGCCTAAGGTGTGTATCCATCTATTATGCCCCATAAATTCAAGTCACATTTATTTATAAAACACGTTATACAATACAGATTGACAAGAAGCTTGACAGTAATAAACAGGAAAATAACAAAGTTAAAATTCAGCAACTATAAAACTACCCCAATTTTAGCTGTAAAACAGCACAACAGAATACAAATGTCATTATTCCGCTCAAGTTAGTTCAGTGTTGATTGTTCAATTCAATAGTGTCAATGTTGAATTCAATTCATGTCATTAATATCTTACCTAAACTTGTTTTTTTAAGTAACACGTCCATTGTTTTAGTAGCATTTTAAAAGTTTTGAATTTTACTTTTAATTAGGGTGGTTTGGGTTTTGAATTGCTGACCTGTTGTGGCAGTCCAGCATACGCAGCTCCAGAGCTCATTCAGGGCAAGGCTTACATCGGCTCCGAGGTCAGTGTGGCGTATGTGTTTCAGCATATTTAAAAGGAATGACTAATTAAATTATAAGTTTAAGAAATGATTTATTGTGTGTGTATATGCTCCAGGCTGATGTGTGGAGTATGGGTGTATTGCTTTACGCTCTACTGTGTGGTTTTCTACCATTTGATGATGACAATTGTATGGTCCTCTACAGAAAAATCACAGTAAGTTTGTTGCATGTGAGCATTTAATTACACCACCACATTTTGTTCATCCATGCATTTATTGGGCTACTAAAATAAAAGTAGTTTTGTGTAGTAAGTGATCTCATATTATGCAATATTGGCTTGTGTTTTGACAGAGGGGCAAATACAGCAACCCGCACTGGCTTTCACCTGCTAGCATTCTGCTTCTAAACCAGATGATGCAGGTACTGTGCATGGTTTGTATGTCTGTTTGATGTGTTTTAGGAAGTCGAGACAATTTCATTGCACTTTATTCTTTTCTCCTGCAGGTGGATCCAAAGAGGCGTTTGACAGTGAAACAGTTGCTTGATCACCCCTGGGTTATGAAGGGATACAGCACACCAGTAGCGTGGCACAGTAAATATCCTGTAAGATAAACATGCTTATAGTTGCATCTCATGGCTCCAAGATCCAGTTAGTCAAGTGATGCCAATATGGCTCTTTTTTTAGCATAAATGCTGTTGTCATTCTTATTGATTACTTGTCCATAAATTGTATCTGATTTTGTTCTCTTGAAGCTTTAACCGATCAATATGACCTTCATATTTTTAGTCCTTTGATATATTACACAAACATGACTTAGGATGTTTGTTGATCAGCAGTGTCTGATTCTTTATAGATGAACACTGCTAATAAAAGTAGAGAGTACTGTATAAGAGGTCATACATGATTTTACTTTGGGGAAAAAAAAGCAACTATGTTTTTAACTTACTAAATTATTGTGTATAATTTCCTTTTATATGTTGTTCTTTTTTAGTTGGGTCATATAGATGA
Organism: Rhinichthys klamathensis goyatoka; assembly: GCF_029890125.1. Lineage (NCBI taxonomy): Eukaryota > Metazoa > Chordata > Actinopteri > Cypriniformes > Leuciscidae > Rhinichthys > Rhinichthys klamathensis. Next base: position 4,409,163 of record NW_026606668.1, on the reverse strand, counting down.
AGACTGCATCACTGAGATGGCAGTGGCTTTTAAACAGTCCAGACATCGCACAATCCAACTAGTGTCAGAGGTAGAGAAACAAGACATATTACAAGACATAAGTGTTTCCTGATATTTAAAATGATATAGATCTAACAGCTGCAAAGAAACTACCATTTAAAAGTTTGGGGTTGGTTTTTCCACGTGTTTTTTTTTTTTTTTTTTAGTCTCTTATGCTCACCAAGGATCCATTTATTTGATAAATACAGTAAAACTGTAATGTTGTGGAATATGATTAAATTATGATTATTATTAAATTATTAATTTCTTTTAAAAAAGAAAGAAAGAAAAACATCCCCAACCCCAAACTTTTTAATGGTACTCTGTACATGTAATTTGAGTTATAATTACAGCAAATAGTTACAAACTCTCCCTTTACAAACATGGACTGTTTGTCTCTGACTGAAGAGTTTATTTGTTAAGAATGTAAAATTCTTATTGACATATATAAACGTGTTATGAGTAATGATACTGAAAGTGACATTTTACTTTATTGAATTTATTACTATGACCACTAGATGTCAGTAGATTCCAGAGCATCAGCCAAACCTGCTTGCCTTTAACAGCTGAAATGTGACTTCTAAACAAGAGAATTATGCATGAGTCACACAAAGAGAAATCATTACTTTGTGCCTGTTTCTTCAGTGGAAGTATGATCACATGACCGCCACCTACCTTTTACTGCTGGCTAAAAAGCGTCACGGCCGCCCTGTGCGTCTGAGAGCAGAATGCCACATGCTTGAGCCCATGTACTCTCCTTTACAGGACATACAAGTAAGTCTTTCATATTCACACAGTCATGACCAAAAAGCTATTATTAGATGCTTTATGATTGCATAATGGTCAGTTCATGCTACATTTATAAAAAAAATAAATAAAAAAATGCAGTGATGGTAATGTTGCGGTACTTTTTAAAAAAGGGTATTTCAGATTCAGTCAGACGGGAGTGATAGATGTGTTTGTTGATTTAATTCTTTTCTCCCCTGTTGTGATGTATATCCGAGTGAAACGGCTTCTCGAACTAAAAAAAAGTAGGGTGGGACTTGAATTTGTCTATCAGGAATTCATTGGATCATTGTGGTTTGCTATTGCTGTGATCTCATGTGAGAGACAGGTTGTCCCACCCTCGCGCCAGTAAACGCATCATTAGAGAATAGATGAGATGTTGCTGCAAGAGGGAGGGGAAGCTATTTTCATTAAAGATTATGAAGTCACATTTATTTGAAAAAATGTGTATAGATAAATTATTATAACAAATACTGTGACTTAAATATCACTGTAGTCAGGTGTTTCTTGATGTATAAATGCTTGTGTAGTTGCAGTCATTTACAGGAGTTTAATTCTGTGTATCCGTGTCTCAGCTGAAGCAGAGTCTACGCTTCAGTGAGGATGATGATGGTGTTCACCCAGTGGTGCTTGGCTCTATGGTCTTCCCCCCTGATTGCTACGATGACGAGAATCCCTGGACCCCTCTCACGCCCAAGAACACACAGACCACAAACACTCCACGCATGGTTAGCCTCCATGTTCTCTTTATTTGTCTGCTCTTCCCTCTTGTCCAGTGCTGCTTATTCGGCCTGTCTTTTTTTACATCCTTTTTATTTCTCCGCAATCTCCTTTTCTCTGACCGCCTGTATTTCGTCTTGTTAGTAATATTGTTACTTGTTATTTATTATACTTTTTTTTTTTTTTTATCCGAAGTGACATACTTTACAGGATGCCAATTGGAAAAACAGTCCTGCTGCATTATTGCAATGTAGATAGAACTGGATTGGGTTTGGTCAGGCAAATTAATGTTTATGAACTTGCATCCTTTGTATTAGCAGCCCAGATCCATTATGAATCTATTATTAACAGCAACGCTAGTCTGTAATTGCAACAAATTAAAATTCGTAATATGGTATGATGTAAAACTATTCGTCAATGTCTTGCTATGGAGGCAGTCATATGCAAATATATTTGCCCACGTAACGTAGGGGTGTAAATATTAATCGATTCGTATCGATCCATCGATTATACAGCCGACGATTGGATGTATGTGTTTATGTATATCGATTAATGTGTTTATTTTGCCGCCTGTCTGTTCGCCTGTCTATTTTCAGCATCAGCTCCGACATATGCGTACAACCTATTCCTAAGCTGCGGGTGGCGCTAACCTCATTATTGTCTTCTACTTCACACGCGTTACTTGCGTTTCACAGTCTATCTATGTTCACACACATTGTTGAGTCTGACTTTCAAGAGCGATGGAACCGTCAACCGTTAGCAAAGAAGATTGCTATAGTGTAACATACACATTATGTGAATAGAATACTGTGGCGAGCAGGACACGGGACGTGAGAGAACGGCGCAAGGCTGGTGGTGTGAGTGTTAATGAACGTCACCTGTGAGACGCACCGCTGTGAGCCTTAATCGTCATTAAGGCTCCGATTTACACCCCTAGTGTGACGTCACAATTTCCGCAATATTCCAACGAGCCGTTTTTGGAGCTTGATTAAATAAATGCTTTGTTCATAATGAGGAGGATGTTTTAAGCTATGAAACTTGCAGTATGTTTTAATGGTACAAAGACCTTTTTTATGTCAAAAGATCAAGGCAAATTTGATTTCTTTATGTCATGACCTCTTTTATGTGGAAACTCTTGTCTTCTTCAGAAGTTCACCTCTGAAACATCAGAGAAGAAACGGAATGAAGTAGACTACTCCCCCATCATAGGGCTTGGAAGAACCCGCCAACAGAAGTCAGAGAGGCGTGGTAGAACCAAAGAAAATAAAGAGAATGTGGTGACTGGCACAGATGGAGATGTTTTTGCTCTGCCTGCCCCCCGAACTCCAATGTGCAGCAGAAAGGTCAAATCCAACAGAACTGTAGCAACAACACCCAACAACAACATCACTTACACAAGCAGTGACACAAACAAAGGTGAGCTGGGTAATGAATCATTACACATCATGGCACCACAACTGTACAACTGATGAACTTTTATATACTTTTGAAGTTGTTATCCGAAAACATGCTAAGTTTTGCAATCCTGTGTAAAAATAATGTCTGTCTTTATATATCTGAAGAGCACACTTTTCTAAATTCAATTATATTTGCTTGTGTACTAAATGATACTCTACTGTTCAACAGTTTGTGGTTGGTAAGATTTTTTTTTTTTTTAAAGACTTGCTCGCCAAGGCTGCATTTATTTGATTAAAAATACAGTAAAAACAGTAATATTGTGAAATATTATTACAGCAAAATGAAAGCTCAAAGAAAGTGATTTATCTGTGAATTGGGGTTCTCTGGCTCTTCACTAGTGACAATACCTGGATAATTTCTATTATTATTTTTTTCTTGTAATCTGATAAAGCCTAAATGCTCATTTTCTGCAAACAATGCATTTTAGGTGTCATTTTGCACAGTAGCGTGACTACTGCAGATGCTTCAATGGCAGCATCTGGCATCTAGAGTATCTAAGAATACACCTAAAAAGAGTGTGTGTGTTGTGTGCTTTTCATTCATCTAGCATCTTTAGTTTGATTCACTTTGACCGGAGTGTGTGTGTGTGTCTCTGTATGGGCGCAATGTACCTGGGGAAAAGTCTTCATGTCCCAACATCCACTGTGTCCACCTCGTTACTGTCACACACCACCTCCTGCACTGGAACAGACAGGAGCACACTGGGGAGGGAGCGTGTGTGTATGTGTGCATGCCTGTGTGTACGAGACAACTCCCGAAGCGCATACTGACAGGTGTACGTGTCGCTGTTCCCAGTGCTCCGGCAGCATGTAGCATTTAGTGACACGTGTTTATCCTTTGTGTTGTGTGTGCAGGACCGGGCAGTGCCACTAAAGAAGTGTCCCACAGGAGAGAGATTGACCAACAGCAGATCGGCCAACAAGGAGAACTGGATATACTGGCTTTCAGCCCCGAGAGAAGGTAGAGAACTTTCTGTATTTTGTGTGAAGGGTCAAATTAACAGTGGAGAGAAAGAATGGAGAGGAGGACTGTGGGATTTAAAGGTGAAGTGTGTAACTTATGCCCCATGAACAAAAGGGATTCTAAAAATCGTTTCCATCCCAAGCAGATTTCACAGTTTAAATGTACAAAGGGCTTTTTAAATATACATATACATAATCGTGGTCAGAATTATTGCCACCCTTCATAAATATGAGTAAAGAAGGCTAAAGGCTGTGAAAATAAATAGATCTGCATTGTTTATCCTTTTGACCCTTCATTAAAAAAAAATATAATAAAAAAATCTTTCCAATGGAGGCTCATAGATTTTAAAATAGAGGCACATTAATTGTAGCTGTCTGGGGATCCTCTCCCTAGTTTTTATTTTATTTTTTATTTTTACACTGCCTTAAAATGGCTTTTTTGGCACTTTTAAACATAAAATGTAAAAAAAAAAAAAAAAAGACACATACAGCAAGAAAATTTTAATATAATTTCACTTACCTAGCCTATCACTTGATAAAAGAATCCTTATGTCCTTTTAAATATCCACGTTAAACGAGCACATTTGGCCATTTAAGTGAAGCTGATTGCACTATATGTCCAACTTCAGCGTGGGGTCTTGGCTAATTTTTGTTTCCAACAGAGGCAAAAGGATTTGCCTCTCCTTCTCTATCTCCTCAGACTTAGCACAGTTTTCCTAACGGCATATTCGGCACGTTTGGGGAAGAGCAGTGGTGGTTCCGACTTCAGTAATATTTTATAGTGTTAATAGTGTTACAATGGTGAAATTTCAAACAAGAAATTCACATTCTGAGAATTGAATAACTGGGAATTTTATTAACATTAAATCATCCTTCTCCCATTTTTCACCTCAAAACTTTGGGTAGGCTGTTCCTCCCCTGACGAGCCGCCACTGAAGCTTTCACTGAAGTAAAACAATTGTAATGGAGGGGGGAATCTCATTATGAAATACATTAGATAATCATTGATACTTTACCTTTAAAAATCACACTTTTTTAAAATGATTTTTTCCCCAAGTCAACTTATGTTCGGTTTTTTTAGCCAATAACAGCTATATATAGCTATATATATATATGCTATCGTTCAAAGATTTTGTTTTTATAAGAAGCCTTTAATATTCACCAAGGCTACATATATTTGATCAAAAATACAGTAGAAACACTAATATTACTATTTAAAGGAGAACTCCGGCGCAAAATGAACCTTTGGTCTAATTACACATTGTTACCTAGTCAACCGTTATCTGAGATTTGTTTTCATGATTATCGAATGTAAATAGTTTTATCTCTACAAACAGTTTAGCCTATAAAGCTAGTATAACGCTAGTATATTGGGCATAGTGTAATGACAAATAATAATCGCTTGTTAATACCACTAACAAGGCTGAAAATAGCCCCACACTAGCACGGTAGCATAATGAGGGTCCCTACCTTCAAACCGAAGCATTGAGAACTTTGTCAGTGTCCAGACAGTTTAATAAGAAGATATTTTAAACATACAGTCAACTTCGCATATACAGGCAGGAGCCATCTTTGAAATACAGTCTTTACCAGTCGATCTACGAACGCCGATCCAAGCCTGCTGTTCGCGCTCACCTTATCACAACTTATAGCTCGTTCACATTCTCACCAGCGCACTTGGATCGGCGTTCGTAGATCGACTGGTAAAGGCTGTATTTCAAAGATGGCTTCTGCCTGTATACGCGAAGTTGACTGTATGTTTAAAATATCTTCTTATTAAACTGTCTGTACACTTACAAAGTTCTCAATGCTTCGGTTTGAAGGTAGGGACCCTCATTATGCTACCGTGTTAGTGTGGGTCTATTTTCAGCCTTGTTAGTGGTATTAACAAGCGATTTTTATTTGTCATTACACTATGCCCAATATACTAGCGTTATACTAGCTTTATAGGCTAAACTGTTTTTAGAGATAAAACTATTTACATTCGATAATCATGAAAACAAATCTCAGATAACGGTTGACTAGGTAACAATGTGTAATTAGACCAAAGGTTCATTTTGCGCCGGAGTTCTCCTTTAAAATAACCTTTTTCTATTTGAATATATTTTAAAATGTAATTTATTCCTGTGATGGCAAAGCTGAATTTTCAGCATCATTACTCTAGTCTTCAGTCACATTATTCTTCAAAAATATTTCTAATATGCTGATTTGATGCTCAAGAAACATTTCACATTATCAATGTTGAAAACAGATGTTTTGCTTAATATTTTGTGTAACCCGTGATACCATTTTTTCAGGATTCTTTGATCAATAGAAAGTATAAATGAACAGCATTGAAATGTTAATTTTTTTATTTATTATGTAAAAGTCTTTACAGTCACTTTTCATCATTTTAATGAATCTTTGCCGAAAACAAATTATTATATATATTTTTTTAATCTTACTGACCACAAACCTTTTAAAAAGGAGTGCATATATGTTTTGTTTTGTTTTACCTTTATGACTTGCAGGACTTGCTGCACTTACTTTGGAGTATTCTGAAGCCATTTATAATTTTAACTGTCCCATTCTCCAGTAATTGCCTCTTGGCAAAGCTTGTATTGCTTTGTAATAATTTTACAACTACAGAAATGTGCAATTGTGTTCTAAACGGCATTTCCTATGTGTCCAGGTCTCGATCTCTGGACCTGGCTGGCTGTCAAGTGGACAGTGGGCAGAAGCGTAAGGGAGGAAAAGTGTTTGGCAGTCTGGAGAGAGGCCTGGATAAAGTCATTACAATGCTTACACCCAGCAAGAAGAGAGGTCCTCGAGACGGACCACGCAAAATTAAGGTATTATTCGGCTCGTTTTGACATTTGCGCTTAGTCTTTTAAGAGTGTGTTGTTTGTCCTTTGTGCTTTTGACTGCCTAAAATTTTCCTAGTTTTTCCATATTCCTAAGATTTATAATTATTATTTTGCATGTTTATCACTCTGCTGCAACCAGTAGCTTTAACAGCGTCTCACTGAGGGTAAACAAAGTAAACTTATTTTAAGATATGTCAGTGCAAGTTGCTTTCAGTTAAAACCGCTTAAACAGGCATGTTAGTCTGGGACTAGGTTTAAGACTTGTTTGTGAAACTGGGGGCAAATGTGTTTAACAGGGATAGGTCATCATTTACACATGACCCTCATGTCATCCTAAACCTGTGAACTAAAAAAAAAAACATTATGCGAAGTTCCCATGAGTCTTCCTCTTTCTTTTTTTTGATACAGGACAAAAATTATTACCCTATAAAATATTTTAGAGTTTAGCATAATCGTAAAAATATATATTCATTATAGAAATTCCAATAGAGTTATAAGATTTTATTCATTTTCTTGACTTTTCCAGGTCTAAAAATCACACTTAAAAAGAAAAAAATAGACTTCCTAATTTTTTTATGACCACGGGAATCCCTGATTTTTCAAAGAAAACAAACAGTAGTTAAGTGGGGTTGAATTACAATAAGAAATATCTTGATTTTTTTTTGTGCTTATTTTAATGCTTTTTGTTTTTATTTTAATGCTAAGTTTAAATCATAAGTGGACCCATAGCTTTGTGTGAGGAACAGACTGAATTTTAGGTCAATATTCACTGCAAGTTTTGCTGTATTAAAAACGCTGTATTATGCTTGCCAGACAAGTAATTCGCAATGTCGCTTTGTAAAGAAAGACTACGCGCCCACGCACATATGAATTCTTTTTTGAAATTTACACGATGATAATGGTATCGTTTTCAAAAACTCGCACTTTGAAACCCATTTCAAAGTTTGCGTTCTCAGGCCACCAAAATGCTGTCGTGAAAATAAACGGTTAGAACACATAAGTTCTGTTTTCAGCTGAAAGCAGTGTCGTGTAAACGGCCCATAAATTAAAACTAAGGATTTTTACAACGGTAATGAATCAACGCTGAACTTACTTAAACTGGATAATGACTTTCTTCTAGAGCTGCTGTACAGCCAAAACAATCTTTGTTGCCTAATTTCCTGTTATCACTGTATAACTGCTTTGAAACAATCTGTATTGTAAAAAGCGCTATATAAATAAAGGTGACTTGACAGATGTGGTGACCATTCACTTTCATTGTATAGAAAAAAACTTTAAAACATTTTGTGATCAAAGGAATAAAAATGGTTTCAAAAGACATTTGCCCTGTTTACACGTGGTGTCAAGATACGTTTTGTACGGTGGCCGAGAGAGCTCAACGTGCTGCAACTGAAGAGAACACATGCAAATAGGAAAAAACGCGTGCAAATAGAAAAAAAACACATGCAAATAAAATAAAACGCATGCAAATAAAAAAAACACCCGCAAATTAAGAAAACATCTTCATCAGTTTCACAACACACGTGTGCTCCAAATACTCACAACACCACCAAATACAGAAACGCGCTGCAAATAACAGACCACAACGGAAATGTTTCAAGGGGAACCAAATAAGTGATGAACCCGGCTGGGACGTGCTGGCATAGATATCCATAAATCTATGCGTGCTGGTGCTTACAGCTTAAAATTAGGCCTATACTTTTTATTTATTTATTTATTTGTGCAAAACATACAGAGATTAAATTTTTTTATGATATACAACTTGTATACAATGTACAAAATGTATTAACAATATGTTCAATGTCATCAGAATACCAATGAGAAAAGAACAATGAGCTGGAAACTAAAATAAATAAATAAAAAAGATAAAGAAGAAAAACATGAAGGAAAGATATTTATCTGTACATCAGTTACACTGTACAAATTGTTTCATGTTATTACATTTTCATAAAGAAAAGTTTCGTAAGAAATGTTAGGTAATGTAGGGTCCAAAATTTTAAAGTTGAGACACAGATATATAACGCATATTTTAAAAGCTTTTTTGTAAACTAAAAATAAAAATGTATTTGCATCCGTTATGTTAACAGCATTATATTTCTGTCGTAAGACCAGCTGATGGACACCGTGCTGCGTTGTCATGGGAACATCCCAGGTGAAAATAATGAGGAAATTACGTTGTCTTTCGTTGCTCCTTCATCAAGTGCGTTCCACACGGCTGCCTAACAGCACACTAGAGCCCTGCTCACTCCAAAGTCCCACTTTAAGGGCTCTGCCGTCTGCCCTTCGAAGGGAGTAGGGCATAGGGAAGCTCACGAGCAATAAGCACGTCCCAGCCGGGTTCGTCACTTATTTGGTTCCCCTGGAAACATTTCCGTTGTGGTCTGTGTTATTTGCAGCGCATTTCTGTATTTGGTTGTGTTGTGAACTTTTGCAGCGCGTTTCTGTTTTTGGAGCACACGTGTGTTGTGAAACTGATGATGTTTTTTTTAATTTGGAGGTGTGTTTTTTTTCTATTTGCATGTGTTTGCTTCAGTTGCAGCGTGTTGAGCTGTCTCGGCCACCGTAGTTTTGGTTGATCAGATCACAAGTGGACGATGCTAAATACAGGTGTAAAACGGGGATAAAATGTTTTGAGCTTGTCCACTGTCGACCACTTCCAGGTAGTCGAAAATGCAATGCATTGCTTTCGTAGTGTAAACGCTCATGTGGTCGGATGTGTTCAAAGTAACAGCCACAAAAGACCACCTACTGTCCTAATGTGTAAACATCATGGGAAGTACGCTAGCTTGATGGGATTTACACTTTGCTGGCTGGAGACCAAAGTTTGGTTTGAAGACTAAAAATGTCCCAAGCACAATGTTCTCTCACCATTCCTGATTTCTAACACACACTCACAGCGATTGGCATGGTCTTGTGGCTATCAGAGCAGAAACGAAAGCTGCTGCTCTCCAAATGTTTTTCCGTCGTCTCTGGGCATTTTCATTTGTAAATTGTGTGAGGTTATTTTGTCCATTAGGTCGAAAGATCTGGAAAAAAAACATACATTTACCCGCCCACAGACCCTCCCCTCGAAGAAATCCGAACAGGAGTGGTTGAAAGTGGCCAAAAGAGACAGATTAAAATACCAGCTGTAAACGGGAATGTGTCTCCCTCGTCTACTTGTCATCCGATCGACCAAAACGCTTCTTAATACCAGGTGTAAACAGGGCCCTTGATAAATGATGAGAAAAGTTGTTGAACTGTCACTTTAACATTTGCTTTAAGTCCACACCTTTTTTTCATGTGTTTGTTGCAGGAAGTCTCTCCATAATGCAGATGTAGATGTATGCCAGTGACTATAAACTCTGTAGCTACATGTACATCTGATTTCATAACTGTTCATGTTTTCCAGGCTCAATACAATGTGACATTCACCAGTCAAACTAATGCTGACCAAGTGCTCAATCAGATTCTCAGCATTTTACCAGAGAAGAATGTGGACTTTGTTCAAAAAGGGTAAGTTCAGCTCTTACATCAAGTGTTTCCTAAAATGGCAATTCAAATTTGTTTTTCCTTTAAACCAGTGGCTTTTTAAAGCAAACTTCAGAATAAAATAAAAGTATTTAAATTAGGGATGGCCCGATACCATTTTTTTTCAAACCGATACGAGTACGAGTATTTACATTTGTGTACTTGCCGATACCGAGTACCGATACCGATATTTCTACCGCAAAAGTAATAGGCTCCCAGAAAAGAAGACGACTATTTTAGAACACAGGTCAGAAGACTGTTTTTATTTTCTTCTCTGCTTGTTTTAACAAGTCAAAAAAAAAAAAAATTTGTAAAATAATAAATGTATTAACACACAAACCACTGTTAATTTAACATAAAAGCAAGCAGGCTACTGCGTGCATGGGCACGACTGAATGCACGCAAAGTGCGCTCCCTTAATAAATCCTAAAAGCTGACAGTTCATCGCGATCTCACACATCTGTTATTATCAATGAAGCTGACTGCACAATCAATCTTTCATAATATCCACACTTTGTTTGTTATAATTAGAGGATTTGCCAGCATACAGAATTCAGCACTGAACAAAAAAGTCCGTTTTGAGCAGTGAGGGGAGTCTATCTTAAATGCTTCTGATTGGCCATTGCGTTCAAGAAATCAACACATGTCTGTGATTGGCTACATCGCTCAACGCTGTAACCATGTTATGAATAGAAACTCTGGCCTGTAAATCGTTTCTATTTTGTTGTAGTTGTTCTTGTTGCTTTTCTGCAAGAGATGAATAAAAATCTATTAGTTTTTATGTTTTATTCATAGATTTTTCTAGTTTGCGGGAGTCCCGCGAATCGTTTTATTCTCCCGCACCCGCACACACAGAGTGAGTGCATTACCGCCCGCGCGCGCGCTCGGCCATCAGATCTATGATGCGTCTTCAGATGTTTAATTAGATTGCTGGTGTTAAACGATGTACTTTCTTTCCCTCCTCTCGACACCTTAGCTGAACATAACTCACAGTCTGCCTTGCTGTTGCCATCATCCCTTATCTTGAAATGAGCCCTAACCGCCGACATTATAGGCTACTTTCCTATGCCTCAGTTCACCTCGACAAAGCTCTCGCGGCGGCCAGTTTCGTTTTGCAAAATGTACGTGGTATCGGTGCGTGGTATCGGCGAATTTTTATGAGTACGAGTATATGAGGACAGTATCGGCCCGATCCCCGATGCCAGTATCGGTATCGGGCCATCCCTAATTTAAATTAATAAATTGATATTATATTTAAAAAAATCTAATTCTAATCTAAACTAAAATGGTTAAAAAACAAACATGAAATCAACTAAAATCCAATTTATTTGATTTTCCCCTCAATAACTCTTATTTTAATTGATGAACATTATAGTTCTATAATACAGAACATAATTGCATGTTAAAATACAGAACATAATTGCATGTTAATTATATATATATCTATAACAAGTTTGTAAATGTGCAGCTTTGTCATAATTACAGCTAGGGATGTCAATTTTCACAAATTCCCATGAACGATCGTCGTTTAAATTAACGATCAATTAATCGATTAATCGTTAGCCTTAATACTGCAATATGCGTCTGCTGCAGTGGCATGTGTCCAACAGCATGACAGGGTATGCAAATGCTGCTGAAAAGGCTACCTCACCAAATGAATGAGAAGGGTTTTAATCTAAATAAAGGGCTAGTAGGATTGTAAAATGTTTCGATGTGATTGATAATTTAATTACATTACTTAGAAAATATAACGACTTAAAAAACGAGTCACCAACGCCGTCTCAGATGCGTGCTTGTCAGAATGTGTACGCTCTTCCTGGAACAACGCGCTGAAAACGCGATTATTTTATAATAGTTCAATAATATTTAAACTGTGTTCTCATGTTATGTGACAGTCCCAATTATAGTTATTATTAGCCGTGCATTGCTGAATGAACACTAGTAAACTGGAGCACTTTGCTACCGCGTTATTTAACTCAAAGAAATGCATCCTATATGAGATTAATCAGGTTCAAAATAAACATAATATTGCAAATTATATCTGCACAAAATGATGCGAATGCTCAAGTGAACTTGAACTAAGTTACAAGCCATACAGAATGACTCATGTTGTGGAGGCACTCTTCCTGGAGCAACGCGATGAAACACGGCAACTGAACCCAAATAAATTTACAATGTTTTATTACAATATTGTTCTCTTTATAATGTTATGTAATATGATATGACAGTCCCAATCAGTCGCTGAAGATGATCACCGCACGCTTTACTAATTCTTAACCAAATGCATCCTTTCAGCATTCTGTCGTGTTTCTAAATTGAATTACTTCTAAAATACACCACCACTTACAGTCTACCGCCAAAACTACTACTACGCTGCTACAACTACGTTTCTCCCGTAACTTCCGTGTCCTAAAATCCCACAATGCCTTGCGTTACTAGGATCAGCTGACGTCACGATCCTTTTCTCCATATAAGATTAATCCGATATAGATAGGCCTACACAAAATAAACACAATATTAAAACTTACATTTGCACAAAACAAAAGGCTGTGGAATTGCGAATGCACATGCAAACTTAGTCAAGATGAAGGTGTAAAATGGTCCCAAACATAACTCCGGCGCGCTCGCTTTACATGTTTCGCGGTTGAGCAGCATGCATGCACATTAACCTGCTTAATCGACGATCGATAAGTTTTATCGATTAAATGTATTATCGACAATTAATCGATCGTCGATTAATCGTTAACATCCCTAATTACAGCAGATATATTGTAGCGTATACGTAGGAGCGTCCTTCAGAAATTGTGTTGGACAACAGGAGGTCTTTGTGTCAAAAAGGTTGAGAACCGCTGCTCTAATTAACTTAGTATAGTTGTTATATGCTATCATGTCCTCTTTTTCTGTTAGGTTTACACTAAAGTGCCACACACAGTCAGACTTTGGGAAGGTGACCATGCAGTTCGAGCTGGAGGTTTGTATGCTGCAGAAGCCTGAGGTGGTCGGGATCCGTCGACAACGTCTCAAAGGTGACGCATGGGTGTATAAACACTTGGTAGAGGACATCCTGTCCTCCACTAACATCTGATGTCACTGTGACGTCACCTTGGGCCCACCCTGAGTTAAATCAGAGGATTTGGACAGAGTATTTTTGATGTACATTATAGATGACCCTCCAGTTGATGAACATGTCCATCATTTGTCATCATTTATGTGTGGGAGGCAGTGCAGTATTATTTGATGTTCTTCTCTTGACAGAAATGCAAAAAAAAGAAAAGTTGTCTCTTTATACATCCTTCTAATTTAGCAATAAGCAATACTCCATAAAGCATTATGGCAGCACATGTCTGTCTTGTCTTTTATTTGTTTGTGTTCGTCTCCATGATATAGTGTTAGTGTCATGTTTTATTTGTTTTAACATGTAAAGCTTCTAATCTATTTCCCCTTTCAAGATGTCTGTCATTTTGTTCATGTTTGCTTTGTAATAATGAAAATCTGACTTGTGATTGATTAAATAAATCTTTTTAATATCGGTTTCACTGTATCCGATGTATTTTAAATTATTTGTCATCAGACATTTTCTTCAGTTCAGCTTTATTAACATTTACAATATCCCAGCAGAAATTTTTAAAAAAAATCTATTTTCATCTTTAAGTGAAATGAAAAGTTTGTTGATATTCAAATTCATGCTAATAGTGTCTTGCAAAAGACATATTTTCCTAAACGAAAATATTTTGAACATTTTTTTTTTTAATTGATTGAGTTTACTACACTATAATATATTGACTGAAAGCGAAATGGAATATTTGTAGTTAAATGTAAAATGTATTTGCCATATTACAGTACTATTTATAAGAAGGCTGCTAAAAAGAACCTAAATCACACTAGACAAAAAAAACTACACTTCCCTTGCATATATGTAGCGACAGATCTTTTCTTCAGTATTGTGACTTACATGTACATGGATTGGATTATGAAAAGACTAAATATAGGGTGGGGGACTTTTTCTTTTATCCATCGGTTGTTGATCTGAATGAGAGCTTTCGGTGGATTGTATGAAAGGGGTGGGATTTAAGGGACTAAATGATTTAAGCAGTCTACATCATCAAAGAGAAGTCTGTTGTTTCACTAGAAGATAGGGTTGTTTTAATAAATTACAAGGTCAAAAAAATAAAACATGCATGGATGAATCGTTCTCAACAAGATCACTAACATGGACTTCGAAAATAGATGGGGTGAAGTTTCATTTTCTAACTTTAAAGTCAAGTTCAATTCCATGCTTATCTTATACCCAAGACATATTTACTCGACAAAATTAATATGTGAATAAGAAAAAAAAAACGGTCAATCAAACGGCTTGTTTAATATTAATTCAATAAAGCTGAATAGCTGAAACCCCTCCCATCATTTTATGTTATGTCTGTACAACCAATATGTCACATGCTGGTAAGATCATGTATTATCTTGCTTTAACTGTTCTATTATGATTGAAGTGGGAGCAACCTGTGTGTCAGTCCTACTGTGCATATCAGCATAACAATAGCTATTAGTGTGACAGATATGAGTGCTTACATAGTTAACATCAGATGAAGTGTGTGAGCTGCTGGGGAGGTGGATGGTTAATGGGGGGGTAAGGTGGTAATATGGGGATGAACTAACCCCCCCACTGATAATGACTCCTGCTGTGCATTTCATAGAGGCGGGGCAAGGGCCAGCTGCGGGAACAGACGCTCGCTGTCATCTCTCACATCTCCTTAAGCCGTCTCTTTCTGTTTTTCTGTTTCTCCTTACACTCTGCTCTTCCTCATATGAATGTTCTTTGGTAGCCTATACAGACAAAAATCTTTTTATTAATTACTTCATAACCCAAAGTAATCTTGGACTGTGTAGTGTCTTAAATAGGCTTAAAATGAGAAAAGGTGAATTTGATTTCATGTAAGTGTATGTACCCTAAAGTGTCTGCTAACACATGACCCCAGGTCTTTTCCTTCATTACTCTCACTTATACACCATTGAGGAGCTAAACGTAATGAGGTGAACATGTGTTTACCCCTTCCTCTGCTTGTCTTTGTGTGTTTTCTTGGGTCAACGAAGGCAGTGATGTTTCTCTTCATTACGAATCTGACAGATTCAGAAGGCGCCTGCACTGTGACGGCTCACTTTCCAATTACCTCCTTCAGTTTTAACGAATTTTGCTTTCCATTGATGGTGCCTGTTCATTAGGGGACTTCATATTCCAGAGATGTGGGTTTCCATCACACACACACACAGACCCAGAGCTAATGGGCATGTACAGTAGATGGCGGCGTGTGATGTCTCCAATGGGAAAAATGATTCGCTGTGTTGTTTTGTTAACGGACAACTGGTTCCAGTGGTTGAGGAACAAATGAAGAGTTTGATTCTCATGCCGAAATGTCTTTTCAGCCTGAGAAAACTATTGGCAAATATGCCAGCAGTGCAGGACAATGACATGATATTTGTACATGTAAAAAACTGCTGTTAGAGCAAGGTTTAAAATTATAGTTAAAGATACAAGACAGAATGACATCTTTACTGCTTTTTAAAGGGATGTCGAACCTTTTTTAGACATACAAAGACTACAGGTCAGCTTACTTGTACTAGAATTAAAAGGGTTATCATGAACATAACATTTATATCAAATGCAGTTTAATAATCTTTAGAGGAATTTTTTTACCCACTTAAGTTGGACTTCAGTACATCTAGTCAAGTCACCTTTATTTATATAACCTAGCGCTTTATACAATAGATTGTTTTAAAGCTTTACAGTGATAACAGGAAAATGATTCAATGATGCAAACAGCGTTCAATTCGGTTTTACAGCAGCTCTAAAAGAAAACAGCCATTGTTTAGCTGAAGTCAGTTCAGTATTTAATCTGTTCTGTAAAGATCATCAATTATTACATTAGTTAATTTAATATATAAAGCAGTTCTGCAGAAAACAGGGATGTTGACGTCCAGCTCAGTTCAGTTCTCATCCAATAGTGTCAGTGCAGTCAAATCAATTATATCGATATCTTTATATTTAATTTCATATTTACTTCTTGTCTTTGAAATATATTTACTGACAAGCATTTATGGTAATCTAAAATATACAGTAATGTCAGCTTGTATGTCATGTTGAAATATATTTGTAAATAATAATGATGTTGCAATTAGTATATTTAAAACATTAACTTTAAATGCAATATTTAGTAACATACTTTAGCTAAATTATAATTATACATACTTTACATGTGCTTTAATATGTTAGCCAACACATCAAGATAAGTGTAGCCTACTTTTAAAATTATGACAAGGGATTATTACAACAAAAATATTTTAAATGTAGGCTACTTGTAAGTGTGTTAATAAACAGTCATGAAATTCTGTGAAACCCAACAAGTAACTCAAACCATTTGAGGAAAACAATTGCCATAAACCATTTAATTACATTTAAATGAAACTATAGTAGGCCTATATTCCACTTAATACGTTGCGTAATTGAAAAGGTGCATTTTGTAACTTTTTATTTTTTGTTTAAAATGAACCAAATTTAAATTGTGAGTCAATGCATCATCACTCATTCTTCCAAAACATGTTTGGGCTTAGCCCAATTCACTGTGGTAAGCATATTGTGTTTATATTTTAGACCTGGGGATGTTTTCACTCGCTGCTGTTGTCATCATATCCATAAATAGAGAACCGTTGCTCCAGCCATAGATATCCATATGTATGTCTATGGCTCCAGCTACTTTGAGGCATGAATGGCAAATTCCAATCGGAAGTGAGCATGGTGCTATCACTGCGAAGGGCAGGGCCCTTGACGTGGGGACTTTGGAGGGAGCAGTGTCATAATAAAGCCATTTGGAACGCAATGCAGGCAAAGGGAGCAATGAAAGACCACATAATGCCATAGCTTCACATGGAAAGTTACCACAACAAAGCTAAGCAGGAATATCTTATTGTTGGTGTACATACAAATGAATGTAGGCCTACATAAGGAAGTAAAATATGCTGTGTGAGTGTGTGTTCCGATCTGTTCTTAAGTTAAGCATTAACACATTTCTTACCTATGAAACTTTTAAAAACTTAATATGAAATGCATGGCGAAAATGTGTGTAATAAATCACAACAAAACAACTTGAATTATTCTGTTTATAATACGTTATCTCCCGCCATATCTAGATTTAGATTTAAAATGAATGGACTTGTCACCCTGGGTCACATGACCATGAATTGCTTCCTTGAAGTGACCACCATCGCATGTTCCTTTCGCTAACGGACTTGTGAAGGGGCCCCCGGCCCATCCTGAAGGGATTCAGTTCACTTTTCGTTTGGAACTCCCCTACAAATGGTGTCATCTTCCCGAAGTGTCCTTCAAGGGTACAAAAACGACGTTTGACATTCGTCCATGGTGTGGAGTGGGAGTAGCATCTAGGTATGTCACGACCATAGACTGTAAAAAAATAGGTCACGAGTCGACGAGCAAGAAATGTTGACATAAAGCGCGCTAAATCTCCAAACCCGGGGAGTCACCCGTTAAAAAAAAACGCCGAACAGAGTAGGCCTATATTCCACTTATATTCCATATTCCACTTGTTGGCACGAAGAGAACACGACTGAGCTCATATTAAAACGACAATCAACATTGGGTTGGTTTTTCGGAGATGCCACCAGGATTTGAAATGTTGAAAAAGCAACACTTAGACGGTGTTTTTATTACTCCTCAACAGGTGAGCAAGATATTTTATGAAACATATAAATTGCCATATGTAGGCTAAGGGTCATATTCATCCGCACAGTCATTTGGTGTCGGAGCTGAAGCACAACCAAAACAATGTTCTTCCGCAAAATGCATGCAGTTTTGTTTTTAACCGCTAGAGTTAAACCATAGACATAATAAATACATGTCTATGAGTTAAACCGCTTTCGGCGGAAGTTCCCGGATTTTGGCGTGTTCGCACTGCAGGAACTAGGAACGAATTTAGTTCTAGGAACTCCTTTTGGAGGAACTAATTTAGCTCCTACTTCAGACTCAGACAGTAGGGTCTGTGACGTTTAGTGTACGCTGATTGGTTGAACGCACACAAAACACCGGCACCGGCCATTTTAAAAAAGGCTGTGTAAACCATGGTGTAAAACACCACTGATCTATATAATGACATTATATGGATCAGTGGTAAACACACAGATTATAGCCTATATTTACTCCAGAAACTAACTCTACGAACATGGAAAACAGTGATAGATGGGCCTCTTAACCTTTACGCTGAGGAGATAATCCAACGCAACTTTGAGGAGCAGTAATACGGCAATAACTTTCATTACTGTCTACTTTCTATGTATAACAGTTCTATCTAATGACGAATTAGACAGGACTGTGAAACAGATCGTAAACTAATGAACACGGAGAATGCGAGCACTGTGAGTGAGCTCAGGCTCTGGCGTTCTCAGCGCCGTTAAAATAAAAGTCACAACAACAAGCGCGGCTTACGTCACTTCAGAGTTACTACCACTACGGGCGGTGCGAATGCAACCAGGAAAACGTTCCTAGGAGAACTTTGCAGTGTGCACAGCCATTGCTTTTAAATAAAGCAAGTAAAAAAAAAAAAAACTAATTTCATTTGTAAATTGGACTCTGTTTTACTGTAGTGGTCTCTTGTCTAGGTACATTTAAGTTGCATTTCATTTTATTATTGTTATATTATCTGCAAGTTTTTTACAGTATTTTAAATAGAAGTGCACATTCAATATAATTAAGCACACATATTTTTCACAATACATTTATTCACAAATGATGTGAGAGTAATTACCGGGAAAGTGTGTCAAATGTTGTGCTGCTCCTGACAATACTGAGCATTTCAGGCTAACCTCCATCGAAACTAAAAACTCAACACTTCATGTTGTTCCGAAAACCAATATGACTTTCTTTCTTATGCACAACATAAATGGAGATCATTTAATGAATAGCTGGTTGGGTGAATGCAGTAAAATGACAAAACAGAGTATTAATTTTTAGAGTATTAAAGTAATTAATGACAGAAATTAAATTTTTGGGTGAACTATCCCTTTAATGCTAAATAAAACACCCAGTAATGTAAGCAATAATGTACATGCAGGTTGCACATTGTTTTCCAATTTACTTGAATGTTTTGGTAAAAAAAATAAAAAAAATATGTTGATGTGGTGGCCTCCTTACTTCTGGTGAAATGGGGGAAATGCTCTTATTAAATTGGTGCAATTAAAAAAAATTGGTGAACATTTCTGCCACCTACTGGACTGGAGTGTGAAGAACTGGTTATTATAGTGCTCTGTTCTGAAGAAAGAAAGTCATACAAGTTGGAACAACATGAGGGTGACTGAATGATGACTGAATATTCTATTTTAGGGTGAACTATCCCTTTAAGGGCTCCAGAACAGATCATTTCTGAAACTTCCAACAAGTTTTAACTAGGCTAGGCCTAGTCTTTTTACTTTGTATAAAAATGTGCCGAATATTTGTGAAAAGAGAAACGATCAACGTAAACCTGGTTGATGCCATGCAGAGAGAGAGAGAGTGTGTGTGTGTGTCAGTGTATCATAAAGATTTATTACATTGAAACTGCTCATTATCATGTAGACTGGACTTACTCAGTCATGCAGAGAATTAAAATCCCTAATTGTGCTGTCATCCTCTCTTTATCCTCTCTCTCTTTTTCTCTCCCTCCTTGTATCTGACCCCCTCCAACTCTCATTCTTACCCTCTCGTCCTGTCTGTTTCTCCTCTCTTCTGTGTCTGATCACTTTCTCTGGACTGTCTTTAAATTTAACTTCCACATCCATCTCCTCCATCTCTTCTTGGTCTGTTTTCTATTCCTCTCATCTTTCTCTCTCTCTCTTTTCACCTCCTCTCTATATCTGTATAATTCTCTCTATCCGTTGAATGACTTTTGTCTTACTTTTCACCTTCAGTATCTCAGCCATTTTCACTTTTTCATTATCGGTCTGGCCCTCTCCCTAATCTTCACTTTTCTCTCTCCATCTGTCCTTGTATACTATCCAGGTCTTTATCGCACTCTAACTGGATGTATTTGTTTAGTGGCTGCACTCCGAAGGTGATTAGAAGTTCTCACACATGCCCGTAAAATGTTCATTAGTTTAATGGAAAAACAATTTTACAGTAAAACCTATTTTTTATACACCAATATGCCATCCCATAATCCCTAGATTCTTTTTTCACCTTTATTTTTTCTGTGAATTTGTGGTATCCAGAGTTTTTTTTTTTTTTTTACCATTAATGTAACAACACTATTAATGGATTTTCCAAATGTATGCATCCCTGTGTTTTATAACAGGGGAATCTTTTTAAATCTGTTAAAATTAAGGACTTAACTTTCAATCCCCTCCAAGTCTTTGAGTAATTTTCTCTCAGTTTCCCTCCTCTCTCTCTCTCTCTCTCTCTCTCTCTCACGCACGTGCAACACACACACACACACACACACATACATACTTCCTGCTGTCTTCTTGTCAGTTACATTACAGCTTAAACCGACAAGGTTAAAGTCCTAAGACCTCTTTCAAGAGAGAGAGAGAGAGTGTGTGTGTGTGTGTGTTTGTGTGTGTGTGTGTGTGTGTGTGTGCGCGCGCCTTTGAGCTACAGACCACTAATACTCACATACACTCTCCACTTGTAAGCAGGAAACAAACACACCAAAACAACAAAAGCCCAGAGGAAATTGAGAAGCATTAAGGAAAAGCCCTCTATTCACTGCTGTACAAAATTCTCCCAGTGGGTCTTTCAGGTGGGTGTCTGATCTTCCTGTGTGTGTGTGTGGGCGGGTGGCCTGGTAAAACCTACATTATGGGGATAAAATGTCCCCACAAAGATGGCAGTATCCGAAATCCTTGTCCTTGTGGGGAGAATGTTTGGTCCCCATAAAGAAAACGGCTTATAAATCAAACTGTGATGTTGTTTGAAAATGAAAAAATGCAGAAAGTTTTCTGTGATGGGAAGGTTTAGGGATATGGTTAGTGTATGGGATTATATAGTTGGTACAGTATAAAAGTCAGTATGTCTATGGAAAGCCCCCATAAAACATGAAAACACAACGCGCGTGTGTGTGTGTGTGTGTGTGTGTGTGATTTAGCTATACTTTGGGGAAATTGTTCTCATAAGTTAGCTCTACTTGGCATAAACTCCCTCTTGGGACATTTAAAGGTAAAAGTAAAATGATTCCTAAATATAGTAAATGTTTTATTTAATTTTCTCAAGTTGCTAATAATGCAATATAATATATATATATATATATATATTACACACACACATATACTACTTAAACTTGAGAAAAAATAGAACGGTTTTACAATATGTATTTTTGAGACTGTCAAAGTTAAAGTTTTAGCTTAAAATGTTAATTTAATTATTTTTAAAGCAGTATTTTTTAACACATTTCCAGAATTTGATAGTTTAGTTCTTGTTTTATACTACCTTCTAAGGTCTGGTAACAATAATAAAATACTGATTATGACATTTTCAAATAAATTTAAATTTAAAAATATATATTTATTTATTTTTACAAATTTATAACTCCATCAATACACAAACAATGTGCAGAAAGATGCACTGTCAACTTAATGTGGTGATAATGATTTGATTTACCTTCAGTGCAGTGTACATAAACAATATAAACTCCCAAAATCTGATGGTCTTTTTGTGATCCCCCTCCTAAAATATGAAACGTTATATATTTTCATTGTCAAACAATGCACAAAGAAGTTTAAAACCCCTGCTGTAGTAACTGTAACTATAGTATTTTTTCAGAAACTGTGGTTACTGTTACATTGTTGTGTGGGATATTTTTTTGTCTGTACATGTGTGTTTAAATGAATTTAAACAATGAAAACTGACCAGCAGTCTAGTACAGTGTATGAAACACTATAAACCCTGTTTTGAAAGTGAGTATAGACTAAAATAATACAGTTCTTTCCTGAATAGCTTACTTGTTTTTGGGAATCTTTCTCTCTCTCGCAGTCTCGCTGTCACTCTTTCTTACTCTCACTCATCCCCTCTCTCTCTCCCTGTCTCTCTTCCTCTCTCTGTCTCTAATTGGGTCTAGGATGAGTTTCTTTAGACAGGTCCATTCATCATGGACGAGACCAGAAGGACAAACCCTCTGGGAGAGACGGAGAGAGAGAGAGCAAGGAGGGGGGTCAGACAGCTGGATGAGAGGGTATTTTGCCTGTCAGCTCACTTCTCTCCTCTTTTTTCCTCCTTTCTTTTTTCCAACTCGTCATGAGTGTCAGTTTTACAGGCGTAGGAAAAGACAAGGAAATTGTACAGCTCACTGGAGCATTGGTTAGACGATTAGATCAACATTTGTTTTAACCCTTTAATGCGCACACAAATGTTCACATACTTGAACTAAACTTTTACTCTGTTGTGCATTTAAGAAATGAGAATGGAGAAGTAGGTTAAAGAAGAGTGAACGGTTGTGTGTGTGAAAGCAGGACGATAGTAAGAACTCAATGGCTACTCATGTGAGTAATGTAGTATTAAATCACAGTGCACACTGTAAGACAGTCCGTGTCCCCTGACATCCTATCTGCAAATGACTGATGTTTGAAACAATCTACATTTTCCATGTCTTAGAGACACATGAAAAGTGCAGAAATGCTTGTGTTTTATATCTGTTTTATGCATGCTTTTGCATCATGTGATTCACTGTAAATGAAAATTGGGTTGATGTCAAAACCCAACGTTGGCCTGACGTCTGCTTCCAACACTGGACAGATGTTGAATTTTGGTTGAAAATTCAAATCAGGTTGATCTTAAAACCAAATGTTGGCATTTTCACAGACTGTGATGATGCATTTCCACAGTTATTAACATTGTAAATTAGCAATTTTTTATATATATATATTTTTTGAATTATGTACATTTATAATACTTTGCAATATATTGCCTTGCCATTATATTTCAGAAAACTAGTTAACGCTGCTGAGTGAGTGTTTCAAATATAACGGCTGAGGGAGTGACGGCGTATTTGACAACTTTTCTTTCTTCTGACTACCTTAATAAAGCGCTCGATATTTTTATCCTCTTTTTGAAAGTCATAGAAATTGTGGATTTTATCTTTTGCTATTGGATCAAATAGAAAATTCAGTTTGTTCCAACTCAGAGTTAATAAAAAGTTAATTGTGATTTTATTTCTCCCAATTGTGCCTTTATAGCACATAATTTATAGTATTGTGACTTTATTTCTTATTTATTTCTCTTAGAGGAATACCAGCGGTCTTCAAAACATCTTTTGTGTTCCGCAGAAAAAGGAAAGTCATACAGGTTTGGAACGACATGAGGGTGAGTAAATAATGACAGAATTTTCTTTTTTGGGTGAACTATCTCTTCAAATGAGGCTATATCTCACAATGTGACTTTATTTCTTATTTAAACCTTTATCTCATTTACTTTTTTATAGTTTTTTCTCTCTCTCTGAGGTAGAAATAGGCTTCCATAACTTCCATTGGGTTCATACATTTTCATCAACATTTGCTCCCTGGGATTTAAACCCACAACCTTGGTGTTGCAAACATGCTACATGCCCTCAACACAAATCCTTTGTAATTCACTAGAAAATGTCCTTCTCTTACAAATGCAGAACATATGAACAGACCTTGTGATAACAACTAACTTCTTTGAACATTTAAAAGTTTTAAATAAGAGCTAGTACTTCTCTAAACTTATGGTGGGGAGTTCACTTTCCTGAAAAGGACTGTTCACCTCTTGGCCTCCCTAAGGCCCACTCAAGACCATCATGTGTGAATGTGAGAGAAAAAAGAAACTGCGACTCTTAGTAATCAAGTTATTCAAGTTGCTTGTGTATGAGGGGAAGAGCACATGTGCGTCCTCGTGTAAGCATGTGTGTACGTCGATGTGTGTGCCTGCAAGTGTCTTCACCTGCACATCAGCTTTACACTCCTGTCTTAATAAGACTCTTGCAATTACCTTACCAGCACCCTCCATTTCCACTCACACACACGCAGAAGTAGCTGCTCTGTGAGTGACGTTAATTTGCATGGCTTCTTGGCCCTCTAATGGCTATCTCTCCCACTTGCGCTCTTCTCGCAGAGCAAGAGCAAATAAAATAGACAGGAAAAATAAAAATGTCATGATTATTTATTTAATCAGGCTTGAAGAAGCCAGTCTAATGAAGAGAAAGAAAATGTGTCCAACACGGATGATTCATTTTAGTTTGTAGACTAAAATTCAGTTCTGAATTATATTTATCTTCATATTGGTGTATGCACTCAATTATAGCTCCCTGTGTCTTATTAAGGCTAGTGTGGCTGTGGTGTGGATGTAATTAACAAATGTGGATATAACATTCACATGTTTTCCCCCTCCATATTTACTAAAGTATGCCGAGCACTTTAAATGCACGTCATTTGTGTAACTGTGATATAATTATCAACTGCATAATGAAAAGTTTTGGATGGCCAAGCGTCGTTCCAAAAGTCCTTGCATACAGTCCAACATCACTTGGACTTTTCACTGTTTGTGTTTGTGCAAATGACTGTCAGTTGGTGCATTTGGGGATCTTTCTGCATGTTACATCATTACACCAGTAGGTGGCAATGAGTGAGTCATTGAATAATTTACTCAACCACTTCACTCAAAACACAAGGCAATATCACACTCCTAATCATGCTGGTGGTCTAAATATTATCTTATAATTTTTGTCCATCCATTGAAAGTCCATGCAACCCAAAATTTTCAAGCACCAAAAAGTACATAAAGACATTTTATTCACATATAAACACTAATCAACGCATATACATAGAGCACATCAAATATGGTAAACAAGCTCAATCGTGTATGCTTGAGGCACTAGAACAAATCTCTTGCATTCCAGCTTATGTTTACTGTACTTGATGTGCTCCGCTATATAAAGCAATAGTGTATTTACGATCGAGTTTTGACCAAATTATGTTAATGTGATACTCACATTAATAAAATAGCTATCAAATGAATGTGCATAGCTCATTTGTGACTATTTTGGATTCTTAAATGGAATTTAATGAGGCCAGCACATCAGGATTCCATGTTGTCATGCTGGTCTTTTCATCAGGGATGTTCAGCTGGTGGTACTACATTGCTTAGTAATTATGCCCATTATATTTTAAGTAACCCCTGAGTAAATATCTGTAAGAAATCAGAAAAGGTGTATTGGCTTGGTTTTGAGAATCAATTTACGAGTTACGTATAAGGTTTTGTGGGACACAACTGCACATTTAGCTAAGTAACTTCTGGATGCTTTAATGAGCTTTAGAAAGGGCTGCTAGAGAGAATGATCCACTATCCAGAATATCCAGAGTCACAAAAGTACACACCTGAGGAACTCCTCTGCTTTGAAGTGCTCATTCATCGTGTTATCTGGCTGGGACTCAAGCTCTGCAGAAATCACAATTTGCCACTGTGCTTCTAATCTGGGAATGCACCCAAGCACCGAAATGCCAACCTGGCAAACTAGGTATTCGGGCAGTGACCCAAAACTGTTACTGAATGTGTGTGAGAGACATGGTAACCTGGCACGCGACCAAATCCCAGCTGGTGCTGAGTGTGTATCCAGCTGGGCTGAAGCTGTTTTTCATGTGTGTGTGGCGTGTTGTTGTTGTATTGCAGTTTGTGGTCCATTATCACCCCGTTAAGACCTCCTGTGGACCAGGCCACCAGCCAAAATTGAAGCGCTGGTAAGCTCCATTCGCACAAAGTGGGGAGGTTGTTTTTATGCAGCTCTATGAGGGAAGTAGATTCATTTCAACTTTTGTGTAGAAACACTGCAGTTGTTTTTCTTTAATTAGGTTTATGAAACCTGTATCATATAGTTCTACTTAGCCTATGTCTGTAGCAATATAATTTCATTGCTTGTTGAAAGAAAGAAGAACAATTGTAAATAGTTGCTAGAGTGCTTTTCTGTTTACCCATATATATATATACATTTTTTTTTTTTTGGCTAAAATTGTTCATTTCTACACACATCATTAAGAAGATATGCTTGCATCCTTGAAAATAAACTCCGTATTAATGGCATTGTATTATTCGCAAGTCATTCACTTTACCACCCCAATTCCATATCTTATATCTGATAAATTTCAACTTCCCTCTATGTGTGAACTACTACATAACTTGGGGAAAGACCCATATCATGAAAGCCAAGCTTTTTTGATTAATACTAATACAACCTGTGAACTTAAAAAATTACTTTTATTCTGATGAACCAATAAAATTATGGCCAATATTTACAAATAATTACTTCTTAGTTTCACATTACAATATACGTAAATTGATAATTCACAAACAACATTCACTCATATGCACATACACAGAGTAGCCTATGACCCTGTATCAGGGATTAGGAGGAATGCCAGACAATTGAATAACCCTGAACAACAGTAAAACAAACAAATAAAATCATAATAATACAAATAATAATATAACTATAACAATATAATTCCATTAGAAAATCAATATCAAATCACATTTATTTCCAGCTTGTGGACAGACTTTAATTAAATGAAGAAATAAGCTAAGTCATGAAGAACCAAAAAGATTGAAATCAAGTGGCATGATATCTTTGGCAAATTTTGTTCCGCAGTAAATACATTCAAATATTAAGACAACACACGACACGCAGAGAAAAACACCAAGAGTTTTTTACTACTAGAAAATTCAATAAAAAACATATACATTTCTTAAAGAAGTTCATTCATTTACTCATTGCAAATATCTGTTGCCTTCATCTTTCTGTCATGTTGTTTATTTCATAATTTGACATTTTTTGCACCAGAGAATACTTTTAAACCGGGCATCTCTAACTTTGGTGGATGCTACAGATATGTTATTGGTCTGAATTTTTTTTTCTTTCTTTTTCTTTTTCTTTTTCTTTTGAATTGAACTGATTGCTGTTATCAAATTCGTCAAAACGTTTCAAACTTTCTTAAAATCTTTTATCTTTACTTCAAAAACCGAGTAAAAAATACTTATGAACCCATTGGGAAAGAAACTATTAGCAAGTAATTACAGAAGGAGCTTCCGATTGTACACAGAAGGCCACAATAAGGTGATAACCAAGTCCTCTGTTTTGAAAAGTCTGCCTTTTTTTTTAATCAGGGAAACCTTTAATGTTGATCTGGACGTACCGCTTGTAGAATCAATTACCAAATATATTACAGTTTTAGGATTGTTAACCATTTTTGTTTATTTCAGAAATAGCTTTTGACTCCTGAACTGAGGAAAACTGGGAGACGCTAACTAATTGAGGGCTGTTCCCACAAGGCAGGTTCACTGGATGAATGTGTATCATTCCTGATGCTCAGCCTCTACTTTGGAAACATTTTCAATTTGGAATCATATTTAGACAGTAAACTACTTTGTTTTAAGGTATATTTGAAAGCCTGTTATATATTTAGCCACATTTTTGGGAATGAGAAAAATAAGACTACTTAAATGAACGTGCATGCCAATAATCTAAAACCAAGATAATTTATGAATGCTATTTATAACTTAAATGCATGTGATTAAACTGAAATGTGCAATGGGAAACCTGTAATACAAGGCTAAAATAAATTAACTGCTAATATTGTGAGGTGCTTTTGAAAGATATTGATAAGTTGGGATATTTCCTTGCCACCAAAATTACAATTACAATATAATCTTCTCAGAGAAAATGGGGGATTTTTTATAAAGGTGATCAACGGCTAACTTGTAGAATTTCTAATCCTGATGGCATTGGAGGAAGGGGTTAGGAAGATCTAATGAGATTAAAGGTGCACCGGAGAGGAAACGGGAGTAAAATGGGGGTGGGGTGCAAATAAGAAATTGAAATAAGAGGGGATGAGAAAAGAGAAAGAAGTGTTCTTCGATTTTGCTGGTGCAGCAGGTTTTGATCATGTCGATGGAGAGGTGTGGCGTGTTCGTGACCTGACGAAGGACAAAAGGACTGCATGTGTGTATTTAATTTTGTATCTCTCTACTTTAAGCCAACAGAAATACACATAGCCACTACATAAACAAAAATTGTCAGATAAATGGCACGGCAATCCCTTCATAATTAATCTAACATTCATTCTCAGTGCTTAAAGGGATAGTTCACCCTCACATCATTCTAAACCTGTATGCATATATTTCAAAAGATATTTTGAAAAATTCGTCAGTGTTTTTATTGTCCATACAATGAAAGTCAAAGTGGTCCAATGTTATCTTGGAACGACATGAGGGTGAGTAAATGATGACAGAAGTTTCATTTTTTTGTGAACTTTCACTTTAAGACAAAGGAATTCATGTTGCCATCAGGAGTCTCTTGTACACTCCTAGAAAAAAGGTTCAGTGGGGTTCTTTTATGCCAAAAAAGTTTTATATAAGGAGAAATGTCTTTAATGGTTGCATAATATTTTAATGTTTAACAGGTTATTTTTTAAAAAAATCTAGTGATAAAGGATGTTAATAAGCTGTTTAATTCATACAATTTATAAAAAAAAAATAAAAAAAAAAAAAAATCCATAAAATGATCCCATAATGGGAACCCCTAAAAGGTCATATATATGGTGTGCTTGATAGAACCCTTTAAAGTTCTATATAGAACCTTTTCTTCTAAGAGTGTACCCTGTTATATCATCCGAAAATAAAACAGCTTTTCGGTCTCAGAATATGTGGATTATGCTAATAATTTTGCTATTAGTTTACTAAAACATTTTAGTCTCATTTAATCTGTTTTTAGTGTAAATTACTTGTCAGCACAATATTGTATATAATAGAACAATGGTTTTTTAATGGATAATGATATCTTACTTGCTGTTAGAATATTTAATAGATCTTATGAGTATCATCTTTCCCTCTAGTTTGTTTGCTGGGTTTTAATTACTTTGTTAAATTGGCATGTAAAAAAAACGCTGTTAAAAATTGTGGGCAGTGGCATCGGTTGATTGATTGGTTGGTCAAGCTCTGATCTCATTATGTCATGCAGACAGCTTCGCAATTTAGTGACGTATGGTCATTCTTGGATGACTCAGTAGAAAAATAAAGGCACTGTCCTTGATTTCAGCTGGTGTACTTCAGGTTCATAATGCCTCAGACTAAAAGTTTAAAAGGTCAAAGTTCACCAGTAGTCATTAGTGGTGAACGGCATCAAGGGTTTCTTTAGAGTTGCATAACTTGCAACTTATGGTCTACAAACAAATCCTATTACTACTTTACAGTCCAGAGCAACAACATAAAAACAAAAACTATCAACTTCTATATATATATTCATAGGTTTGTCTTTTTTTTAATTATTATTATTTCACATCAAAATTTTGGTGCTTGCGACTCACTACTACAACTACAGTGTTCTCCTTTTTCGAAAGCTACTCAGCAATGCACAGTGTATTGAAGAAAAAAAAAAATAAAACAAGGAAATCAAGAACTGGGAACACTCATCACAGACAATAGCTAAATAAAGCACACTTTTTGTCTTTGCTCGTCTACTAGAATCTAAAGTTAGATATCAATATATTAGTCAATAATGATATCAAAAGCTCTTGTCATTGTAAATGATAGATGTACAGGATATCTCAGACAGACAAATAGGGATGAATGTACAGCATTAATGTTGCTACATAGAGAGTTTGGTAAGGCCTCCACCTTGGTCTCATGCATTGTCTTGGCGCAGTATGGATGAAGGGAATATTCAAAAACAAATGCACTCATAGAGCATGAACAAAAAAGGTCATTTCCGGATAACAGATTTGCCACTTTGTGCTTTTAAGAGTGTCTATTTGCACTACTAAAGAGTATCTTTGGGGAGGCTAAGGAGACGTTTTGAATGGACAGACAGTATGACATCACTTCCTGTAAGGGACATTAGCATCGGTGTTCCCCTTCTAAAATGTAGCGACTTCACAAAAGTTTGTCAGCACTTCAATACCAGCAAGCTGTTAATTACAACTGATTTACGTTTGGAATGAAACATCAGGGGTTTGAAAAGAGAACCAGCTACGTATTCCACGGCAACATCTTTAGCTAGCAGTAGCATTGTAGCATTTGTCTGCAGTAAACTTTTACACACAATTATATATATTACTCTCCATCATAAATAGCTATAAATCTTACCAATGTACAGTTGAATAAGGGTATTCTGTACATACGTAAATAGTATTTATCTACACTGAGGAAGGAGAGGAGTCTTTAAAATACAGTGCTCTCATTCATGACAACAGTGCTTTAATGCTGCTATTTTCCAACTTAATGACTGAAATCACAAAACAGTCCCATTTATATGCGTCGCGTCGCACTAATGCTAAACCTCCATCTTATTCAAGAAGTCCATTATGCTTGAATGGTACCTAGATTAGAACTTAGGGCTCAAATATTCTTGTGCTTACGCATCAGGGCTAATTTCAGAATCTTTCAGTAATCTCTCTCCTAACTCTACTGTAATTACACTCCTATTTCAAATGGAAGCATCCCATGATCAATGGTGAAATGGGTCTGTCCTTCACGCTGGCTAATTTTAAAGTAAATAATGCCAATATTCCGACCTGAGTTATCTGTCCAACTCCATTGAATCTCCGTTCACTTGATACTTAAGGTTCTCTCCAAAACAATTCATGGTTTTAGCGGACTAGTGAAACCGTCTAGTCAAGTTTAATAAGACAGATTACGATGCCACGTTCACACAGTTGATGAAATGACTCAAAAATGAACTCAAATCACATAGGTCATCTCAAGCTGCCACTAGTAGATTGTCTGGTACCAACTCCCAACACCTGATCATCTCTATAAGAACAGACTGCATAGAGATGCAAAGACGATAGGATAAGCAAGGCTTTAATGACAGAAGATAAATTAAAAGCAATAACAGATTTAGGGTACTATGTTTACACGACAACAATGTACTAAAAACGGAAGCGTTTTTATGCGTACAGGCAACAATGTTGTCAAAACAATCCCCGTTCACACGGATCCGCGAAAATTACTAAAAAGCTGTATTATGCAGTAACTACGCGTAAACACTACGCGCATAGTCTGAACATGTAATATGCATGCGCCTGACGTCACCATTTTCACAAATTCACGTTTTTGTAATTTACATGGAGACGATAACGGTATCGTTTTCAAAAGCTTGCGTTTTCAGGCCCCCAGAACGCTGTTGCCGTGTAAATGAATGGTCAAAATGCATTCAAATGTTTCCGTTTTTAGTTGAAAACGGTGTCATGTAAACAGCCCCTTAGTGTGAGGAGAGACCACAGGAATACAGGTGAATGGGTGTATACTTTCCACTAATGGACAGAAATTAGACACATCAGCTGAAGCTACTGATTGGACCATTGATTGTAATTGGCAGGAAAACATTGTCACCTCTTCTTTCTTTCTTTTTTTCTTTCTCCATTCTCCTTCCTGCTTCTCCTCCACTTCTTTTCTTCCATATGTAGGCAGTCTCATGTGGGCGTTATCAATCCAATCTCACTCCTCTTTTTTTGTTTTTGTTTCTCCCACTCCTTCACCATTCCTCTTCTCCTCTGCTCGGCTGGTCAGTGACGGTCATAGGGAGTGGCAGTTGCTGTTGCTGCCGTTCCTGGTCCCCGTGTGGCTGCGCTATAGTAGTATGGAGATCCTACAAGGGATATGAAAAACAACGGTCAGTCATCTGATATACAAAAGAACCCCCCCCCCCCCATCTAATAATTAAATTTAGTCCAGAAGTCCACCTCACTTTAGATATTTCTGTACACTACCAAAAGTTCCAAAGTTTTGGGTAGGTAAGATTTATAAATGTTTTTGAAAGTATCTTGTGCTCATTAAAGCTGCATTTGTTTGATGGAAAATACAGTAAAAAAATACAGTAATTTAAAATAGCTGTTTTCAATTTTAATTTATTTTAAAATGTGATGTATTCCCACGATGGCAAAGCTGAAGCAGCTATTACTCCAGTTTTCAGTGTCACACGATCCATCAGAAATCATTGTAATATGCTGATTCTTTACTCGAGGAACATTTCTTATTATTATCATTGATGAAAACAGCTTTTTCCAGGATTCTTTTATGAATGGAAAGAACAACATTTATTTGAACTAGAAATCTTTTGTAGCATTATACACATCTTTACTTTAACTTTTGATCAATTGAATGCATCTTTGCTGAATAAATAATAATACAAATAAAACATAATGGCCCCAATAAATAAAACAATTTAACTAAATTGTGTGGCGCTGCATTTATTTTTAACCATGCAATCCTGTTAAAATAATCTGAAATCAACGGCAGTTAAAGATTACATTAAAATAAATGCTAAATAAGAAGCAATGCATTCAATACAAAGAATATATGATTACAGGAAGATGGATTTACAGCCCAGCGTACTTTTGATTTATCAGTCCCCCACAGTCATGACACCCTTCCACTTATTTTAAATGACACCATCAGCATCAGCTCAGTTTCTGCTGGGAAAAGACCATTTCTGCTCTATAAGACACATGATCCTTCTTGATCAGTCTGTGTTGGCATTAAGTGCTGATGGACCCCTTAGATCCAGAAATGTCTTTAGTATCATATTTAGTTTTAGCAGGAATTATTTTTCTTTATTCCACACAGAGACAGCGGGCATGAGTGAAGGGTATAACAGAGTGCAGGGACAGCGACGCTGCTTAGTCTTTATTGCCGGAGGTAAAGAGTTTGAAATTGGGAGAAATATGTTGGAGAAATATGGCGGATGTGTGTGTTTGTCTTCCCTGGAAATGAAGATTATACGAGTGTGATTAAGTAGCTTTTGTGTTGTGGTTTGAGAGCGTGAGGTATATCACAATGTCATAGATACTATAGGGATATATTTCAAATATTGTTTTAAACTATATTCACAATTATTTTGCTGACAACAATATTATGCAACATTGTGATTATTGCAATGATTAACAGTACTTTTTTGTGCCCAGTAAGTTTAAGTAGACTAGTTTCACAATTCTTCCTTGTCTCACTACTAAGATGAGAGCATTAAAACAGAGATTTCAATAAAACGATATATCCCGGCCAGCCCTAAAAGACACTGAACTTTGCCTTGGAGCACTTCACACAAACACTGTCAAACTTCTGTCAAATCAGGGTCTCTTTCTTGACACACAAAGCAAAAAATCATGAAATCTCCAAGGAGCCCCTTGTCCATTGGGAACGTTAAGGTCAGCTCTGTGGCTCTCTCTTACACACATATTACTGTTTTTAAGCCTATGCTCCTTCACCTTGCTCTTGACAGATGTGTCAGTCTGAGGTTTTGCTGATCGGGGCAGGTTCTTCTAAAACACTTATTCTGTGCACCATACATACAAAAACACGTGACATACCCAGCAATGTTTTAAACATCACATCCCCCTCTGATGGCATGGGTGTTTTGGTACCTGTGGGTTGTGGGGTTTGGCCGGAGAATAGACCCGATGAAGCTGCTCTCTCCGAGCCCAGTAAAGAACCATACTCCTGCTGGAACACTGAGAAGAAAGTGCACACACATACAACAATAAGTTTATAGTTCACAGAAAATGCAGTTATTTTAGAAACATAACTATGAATGAATCCTTTATAAAGCACTCTTAAGCCAATGCATTTTATGTTCCATTTAAAAGAATAGTTCACCCAAAAATGAAAATTCTGTCTCCCACATGTCCATCCAAACTGGTATTTTGTTATTTATAGAATCTTTTCCATATACAACCACTGGGTCATGCTGTTTGGTGCTCAAGAAAAATCTCTTATTATTATCAATGTTGCAAACAGTTGCGCTACTTTTTTGTGAAAACCGTTATATATATATTATTTTTTTTTAACATTATACATGTCTTTACGGTCACTTTTTGTATCCTTGGTGAAAACAATATAATAAAAACAAAACAAGGCCTATTAGGGTTTTTTTTTTTTTTTTAAAAGAATAAAAAAAATCATACTGACCACAACATTTTAAATGGTAATGTATAAGTTATACATAACCTTTCTGTGTGGAACAGACTGAAGTTGTTAAATTTTCCGATAATCTTCCCTTTCACTGAAACCCTGAAATCGAATTCATGTCCATTGGTTCTAGCGTGAGTCCTATCTAGTGATGGCAGCAGTTCAAATATGCAGAATGGAGGATGAATTTGCAGATGAGGGCAAATTATTTGAATTGCATTCAAAGTTTAACTGTGAGATATAAAGTAGGAAGTGTTACATATAAAGTCTCATAGTGATATATAAAGTTGCAATTATGAGAAAGTCGTAATTTGAAATATAAAGTTATATTGGTAGATATAGTCACAATTATCTTTTAATTTATTTTCTTATTCTGAGGCAGAAACCGGCTTCCATATGATGGTGAGTTTCATTTTGGGTGAACTATTCCTTTAAAGCACATTCTTACAAAAGCATGGGCTGAGAAAGTTTGCTCCATCACTGTCCAGACGGTTGTGCTTTCAGCAGCTTTTACCTAGTAGACTGGGGTTTGCAAATCTCCAAGAATCATTGTATGTCGAATACTGCGGATGGGAGTATGGACTGCCAGAGAAATCTCCTCCTGAAATGTAAGTAAAAACAATAAAAATATTAGATATGCATGTAAAATTGTTCAGTCTGCAGCTTGAATTTACATCCTATACAGTGTATGTAGTGTGTAGGAGCCTAAAAGTTCCAATTGGCTAGGTGAAAGTGTCGATTTGTGACAGTTTTTCTCCTCCATTGCTTCAGTGTAGTTTTCCCTTTATCTCCATGTCTCTTTCTCTCCCTCTTTTCCCATCTCCCTCGTTCTCCCTTTCCCTGGGGAACACTTTCCCTTTGCTGGCTGTCACAAAATCAGAGGCCCCAACTCTCTCGCTCTCTCTTTCCCTCCATCTCTCGCTCTGTCGGTTCTGCCTGGCTGGTTTTGTGCCCCCCTCCCCTGTGTGTCAGCCCCCCTGCTGAAAGAGAGGAAGCAACAGAACGAAAGAGAAGGAGAGGAGAAATAAGCGATACACTCTGAGAGAAAGTGGAGGAAGAGGATCCAGCAGATATAGGGAGAGAAGAAAAGGCACTACTAATCCATTTTTCACAAAAAATGGCAGTGAAATATATAAATCTATCATATATGAGAGCTGTAAATAAGCATTTAAGCATTTAATTTTTTTTAGCTTGGGAGTTTTACCAATAATTATCATCTTTCTTTTTTTCAGATTATTTCATTTTAATGATATCAATGTACTCAAAATAACTGATTAAATACAACCTGTGCAAAAGGCTAACTGGGGTTTTTTAAGCAAGCTAACAAGACACTCTTAAAAATAAAGGTACTTATGGTTCCATGGAGAACCTTTAACATCCATGGGAACTTTTCAATGTAAAAAAGGTTCTTTAGGTTATGAAATGTTCTTCAAACTAAGAAGCAGGTAGAAATTAGCTTCCATTTGATGGAGAGTAAATAATGACATTTTCATTTTGTTTATTATAAATTTTAATTGAGTGAGCAAGTTTTCATAATTTCTATTTATTACAACTAACCACAACTAAAGTGAACTTTAAAAACTTTTTATTTAAAGCAACATCACAATTTATATTGTTTCTGTATTATATAAAAGAATAGGGATAGGCCTACGTGAACATGAAATTATTTATGAGAATGTTGCCTTCAAAGTAATTAAAATGTGACATCATAAAGACAGAAAAAAACACCACAATAGTTGAAGGTAAATGAAATGGGATTATCTAAAGTGCATGTCTGGAGCTTTGTTCCTACTCTTAACCTTCAGCATGCTCTTAGATGGGATCGTTGGCATGGTTACCTCTTCTCTGTCAACTCTGCGCTACAGCGTATACACCGTGTCAGGTTGTTTAGGGAAGATGCTCGTGAAAGCGAGGGGGATGACTTATGGACGGAGAAGAAAATAGGGATGGGGTCTCCCCAGCGAGAGAGATGGGTTGCAAGGTCATAAATGCTTGTCAGAAGTGGGGGAAACATGGGGGATTCAGTCGGAGGGAAATACGAGACAAGGTTACGGATCTTGCTCTGAAGAGAGGGGACCCGACAAGACCCTACGAGTCACTGTGGCAACCGGGGAGAGCTTCGACAGAGACACCCGTGTGACAGACTGGAGACACGACAACAGACATGTTGTTGTTTTGGCTTGGGTTTGTTTTGTTGTGTTCAGGGAGTTGATACAAGGGTTGGCGAACAATCCTTCATCGTAGACCTTTTGTTTTTTTATACCAGTCTATTTGTCTTTTTGCACAAGAGATTTTCCACTATATCTCTTGTTACCTTGCACTTGATATTGAAGCTAAACAAGCACACGTTACCTTCACTTTGATGAGACATTGAGAGAGAAAATGAATTACTGATTAGCTTTATTAGAACTGAAATCCCTTCTTGCAATTGTTTCCCACATCACAGTTACAATTTAGCTTGGTAAGTCACATTTGGGAAGAGAACAGTAGTTGATTAAACTTTTTCATTCTTTTACATAAGAAAAGCCTGTGTTTCTTGTTTTTCCTTTCAGTTTAGTCTTGTTAATTCCCTTGTTCGTTTCATTGGTTGCTAATTACTGTAGTTACAAGTCTCATTAGTTGCCTTGTGTATATACTCCCTGTTTGGTTCAGTTCTTTGTCGGTCATCGTCGGTTTAGGCTATGTCTACATTAATCGGGATACATTTGAAAACGGCGTTTTCATTTCAAAATGCTCTCTGTTCACACTAGCGTTTTCACGCATTTTATAAAAGTTTCTCATCCACACTGAAACAAAAATTCACCTTGCTGCGCATGAGTAAAACCTCTTAAAGCTCACTAAGATGATACAGATGGAACAGACTTAATAAAGTTCTCGTGCTATTCTTCTGGCAGGATCATTTTATTGAGCAAAACATCTCACCAGTCACCATTATGTTTGGTCTAAAACGCTACCGCTCTCATGTTTTGCCCCAGGACAGCAATTGTGAGTAAATTTTCTGTCATCTTTGCAGGACTGTGATATGAAGAGTGTACAAAGTAGCAAATCTTTAGCAACTGTGTGAAATTGAATTGCACATAACAGGCACGATAGAGGTATAAACATGCATATCCATCGGTTCAATATGCGTCACATGAACATGCGTAATCGTTTTCAAATACCTCCGTTTTCACAGTCCACAAAACAATGCAGAAACATTGTTTTCAAATTTATCCACTTGGGAAAGCTTAGGCTAGTTTTCGGAGGACAAAAACGCCATCTCAGTGTGGTCGGAAGGCCAAAACACAGAGAAAAAGATGTTTTTTTTCCAACAAAAACGTAGTGTGGACAAGGCCTTAGTATATTATATGTGTGTTTAAGTCGTTACTCTCCTGAGATTCTCCAGTGTGTTCTGTTAGCTTAACAAAGACTGTTTGTTAATTTACCCGAGTCATTCGTGTTGGATTGCCACACGGCTGTGACAGAATGACCGACCCTCAATACTGGTATTAAAATACGGATTCCCCATTGCAAAACGGTGGTTCTTTTGAAGGAGTTCGCAGAGGAGATCCTGGATTTGTACCATAAGGCATGGTGGGATGATGAGGCTCTGAAGTTCATAATTTGGAGTGGGTTGGATGACGTGGGTGTGTGGATCCTCCTTCACAGTGTAAGTTGTTGAAGACATCATCAACTTAGACTCCCAAGAGCCTGTACCATCGCCAGCAGCCATCTCCTGCCTGGTCCAGATAGGAAGCCTCATCTTCCCAGCCGGAGAGCCTTGGAACTCAAGGACGACCTTCTGCCCTGGACTCAGCGACAATGCTTGAACCCGCCATGGAACCGGAGCCCGAGCCAGTGCTCGCCATGGACCATGAGCTTGAGCCACCTACATCCATGGAGCCAGAGTCAGCCATCTTGTTCATTCCAAAGCCAGAGCTGGATGCAATGTCCATCTCGAGGCCGGAGCCCATCGACAGATCTACCCCAGAGTCAGCGGTGTTGAGACAATCCACACCTGAGCCAGTGGAGGAGCACTGGCTCATTGATTGCAATCCTCAGTCTGCTCCAAATAAACTGTTTGATGACCCGGTCCCACCCTGTAATCTCACCACCCCGGCTGGTGGTGAGATTACAGACCCAGCCTCGCAGACCCACGCCGCTGACTCCTTTCAGCTCTCCGGCTCCGCCTCGGGCCTCTTTACCACTAGCACGGCTCTGTGAGGTCTCCACCTCGGCCCGTCAGCACTTCGGCTCCGCCTTGGCTCTGTGCTCCCTCATCTCCGCCGTGGTCCGCAGTGTACAGTAGTGAATTTGCATTATTTGTAAGGATGGAAGTTATCTTAAAGATAGGGATGCACAGATTAATTCTAGCTAATATGATAAGGCAATATTATTTTTTACTACTTTTCTTTAAAAAAATAAAACTCTTAAACAAATTAAACAGTTTATGTTAGTATGTAAGTTAATTTCGATACCAATAACATTTATAAAGTAACATTACTAAAGGTTGCAGAACTTTTAGCAAGAAATGATCATCTATCATATTTTTTATGAAAAAAGCATACTCTAAAATGCTCTGATACTGTCACATGTGCACAACAACTATGTGCTCTTAAAGAAGGCACTCTTCAAGAGATAGTTCTTTTAACTCTTTCCCCGCCATTGACGGAAATTTACGCCTTTCCGTGTTTTCACTGTTATATGGTAGGGGGCGTTATTACGCTTCTTCTGAATCTCCTAATCAAAACACAGGCAAAGAAGAAGGAGATGGAAACGATATAATATGTAAGCATATGCTTATGTAAAATAACGCGATCATCAACATTAAACGGCATATAAATCAAAACTGCCTAATGTTACTGAATGAAATGTCGACCCAGGACACGCTATAGGACTGTGCAAGCTTTGGGGGTGTTGATGGACTCGATCTACTTCATCTATGTTTTGATCATCGGTCTGAATTCCATCCAAACATAATCTTTGACAAAAACTTTTCTTTTTCTTTTTTTTTTTGCTCAAAATGTTTTTTATTGAACTTACCCACATTCAAGAGTTGATAAAAAAGTAATGCAAGAAGCTAGAATAAAACAGTTTTTTTGTTTAAAAGCAGAGGGTATGTTCTTTCTTTTGATTTTGCATATTTAGATATTCATACAACAAAATATTCTGGGGGCCATGAAACTTTTGTGAAAATGACCAAAAATGCTGGTGGTGGCTGGCAAATTTTTTTTTCTTTTTTTTTCTTTTTTTTTTACGCTGGTGGCGAAATAATTAATAGGTTAAATTTAGCTATAAAACAATGTCCCTTTAAGATAAAAATGTTCAATATATTTAATTATTTCTACCTGTTTTAAAAACGATAATAATAATTTAGCAGCCAATACTGCAACTTTACTGCAATACTGCATCTGTCTGTGCATACGTCATCGAGGATGTTTCATTTCAGGAAAGTAGCCATTATAAAATTGATTGTCATTCCTAATGAGCCGCAAATTGCAGTAATTTATTTCGTACTTTAGAATGTAATGGTTATTTTTCTGAAATGAGGCAGCCTCAATGACGCATGCAAAAACTTGTGACCTCCAGAGGGTGCAGCCTTCAACAGGAGACACAACAACTGAAATACTGCAGGGTGTCAAGCAATTTCGACTACAATTCTCCTACTTTTTTTCAAGTCTCTAGTACTATTCAGCAATGACTAAACGATATATATAACATCAACCCAAAAATATGATTCAAAACTGTTAAATGTGTTCCAATGACAACACAAAAACCATTTACCTTTAACCATTAAAAAAAAGAAAAAAAGAAAAGAAGATTATTTTAATAAGAAATAGATCCGTATTTTTCAGTTAATTTCAAATTATATCGGATGAAGAAAACATTTGTTCAAGTTAGTATTATTTAAAGCCACATGCATCTATGTAAACGGTATTCAAAGCCATTTGTGTTTGTGAATATGAATATCCTATATATAGTGAGAAAATCCGTGTGTATTTCTGTGATTCTGAAGTGGCCTGTGGATTAAAAAAATAGCTAAAAGAAAGGAGGCCGAGGGAGTCTCCAGGAGAATGAATGAATTAGTCAAGGGTCAGCGATGATTCTCATTAAAAACAAATTACTGATGTTGAGAAGGGACAGCTGTGTGACTGGGGTCTAATAGTCCAGCCACTCCTGCTGAAGACTCAAAGCCAGTCCACCCGCCCCACACTCTGCCAACCACCCAACAACCCCCCCACCCTTCTCCATCCCATAACCCCCTGGGAGTGCTGTCAACCTGGCAGATGGGGGGAGACAGGAAGTGGCAAAGACAAGACCCCCTCCCACTGGGACCTCAACTGAAATAAAGCAGAGGTGAAAAGGGGGTATTGGGAGAGTGACTACAGCAGGAAGAGCGAGAGAGGGTGAGAGAGAAAGAATGAGGGTGGCACATGTATGAAAATTAGCCTATCTATTAGTTTTGTCATCAATCCCTTCTTCAGCAATATGCCTAAAGAAATCAATCCACTATGATGTGAAAAACTTCTCTGTCTGTACTCTACAATCAGAAGTTTGGAATAATTAAGATTTGTTAATGTTGTTAAGAGTCTCTTATGCTCTCCAAGGCTACATTTATTTGATCAAAATACAATAAAAAAGTATTATTGTGAAATATTATTACAATTTAAAAGAATTGTTTTCTATTTGAATATGTTTTGAAATGCATCATTACTTCAGTCTTCAGTGTCACATGATCCTTAAGAAATCATTCTAATATGCTGATTTGGTGCTCACAAAACATTTATTATTATTATCATTCAATAACTAACAGTTCAATAATTAACAAACTTAAGTTTTTGTTGCTTAATATATTTTTGTGGAAATCGTGATTTGCACTACCTTTCAAAAGTTTGCGGTAAGTAAAATTCAAATTTCATATAAATGCTGTTCTTTTCAATTTTCTTTCATCAAAAATTCCTAAAAAAATGTATCATGATTTCCACAAAAAACGATTAAACTGTTTTCAACATCGGCCATTTTCGTCATGATTAATAACTGAGTGCTGATCATTTCTGAGCACCAAATCAGCATTGATTTCTGAAGGATCATGTGACACTGAAGACTAGAGTAATGATGCTGAAAATTCACAGGAATAACTTGCATTTTAAAATATATTAAAATAGAAAACTGTTATTTAAAATTGTAATAATATTTCACAATAATACTGTTTTAAGCAAACCGTAAATAGTTTATGTGGTTAAAAATTGGTTGAGACTCACCAGGTACCATCCCTGTGAGGGAGGGTGTGGAGTAACTACCCTGCCCAGTTGGAGGAACATGAGGAGGGTAACCAGGGAGCGTGGTGCTGGCCAGGTCACGACCTGTAAAGATAGAAAAAAGAGCATTTCTAGCATGATTAGCATCAACTCCATAGGGAAGACTTTATTGATCTAACTTGTCAGTGAGTCATTCCAATCACCACAACCATTTATGAAGCAATTTCTCCTATAATTGTTCAGTTAACTAGTCTTTAACCTTTTTATCCGCTTGTTAGTTGTGACGCAAAGGAATACTTTTTCCGGGTCCAAGCCTCTACTCCGTTTCAAGTGAAAATACTATATCAACAGACATTTATTAGCACTATTCATTTATAGCACAGCTTTAAAAAAAAAAAAAAAAAAAAACGTGTACAGGCTCAAAATTTTACCAGCACACGTGAGTGTATATTAGCACTGTTTGTGAGCATTTGGCAACGAAACCGATGACGTGTGAGGTCAGACTTAACAAACAGATTCTGATAAATATCCTACAATGAGTTTCTATGTGGAATCAACATAAAATAAATGAAATATTTTTTTGTAAATAAATACATAAAACATTTGAAAACAACAAAGGTCTGTCTTCACGGAACAAAGGTATTCTTGTTTTGATTCTAGTGTTACCACTCAGCATGGTTGGTAATCAGACCAACAGTATGAGTATGATATTGCTTTTATGCAACAGTGCAAAAAACGTTAATACTGAAATACTTTGTTACTTTGTGCATTTTTGTTCCACAAATGAAAAATTTCCAAATGAAGCCTAAACCGAATTGACAGTTGTTAGTCTCTGACACAGTAATGATGTTCCTAAATGAATCTGGCTTTTTGAACGAATCTGTTGAATAAATTATATTTAATGGCTCACTCATAAAGACAGTGCACTTTTCGCCACAAATTGGCGTATTAATATAACCTGCAGAACACTCAGGTTGGACTGTTACATCAGCACTCTTTGGAGCATTTTTATAATTGTGCATACATTTACGACCATTTTTCTTATTAATAAAGTTTCAATTAAAGACTAGTGTAATTTAAAAGCTGATATAGAAAGCGTTCACATTTCAAAGCCAATGAAACTTGGATCTATGCTGTAGCTTATTAAATCTGATAAGTGACATCTCATGAGCTTGGTAAACTAGCAACATCCTGTATAACCATTCTGATTAATACAGCCATCTTACTTTATGTCATATCACAAATCTGCCTTTGCCCCAGTAATAGGGTCTCTGGTATAATTATGCACTGATGTATGACAGGGTCTGGTTGTCTCTACTGTTAGTGTAAAAAAATACATGTCCCGTGTCACCCTCAGGCCTGAGAGGAACTAAAGAGAGAATCACGTCAGTGAAATTGAAAGGTAAAAAATGAAGCTCTTTAGGCACAGGTAACTGACTCACATGTGGCAACAGTCAATACCCTATATAGACTTAGACTATTAACTCAATTGACTATTGAGTTAATTAAAAAACAAACAAGGATGTATTACTGAAAATATTAACAAGAGATTTAACTTGTCCATTTCACAATGATCACTGGGCAGTTTCTAAATTTAATTCTCTCTCTCTCTCTCTCTCTCTCTCTCTCTCTTTCTGTTGTATGGATGTATAACTGTATTAGGCTACATGACATGGCTGTCAGAGTGAATCATCTCTCAGTCTGCACATGGTGCTGATCTGTAGACTGCAGCCCATTCATCATAATAAACACCATCACCCTCAGTTCATCCATCCTCTTCAACACAGCCACCATTTAAGCCGCTGTAGGGCCTGTGAGGTGGAGGGAGGCGAGAACAGAGTCAGAGGAGGGAAACCGAATACTTTATCAGAGCTTAAAAAACATGATAGAGAAGATGAGAGAATGAATAAGAGAGATTGAGGCAAGGTGGAGAATAACTCAGGGATGGAGGAAAAGGAGCATTAGGATGGGAAGAGGTGAAAAGTGTGGACAGGGAAATATTTCAAATACCCATTTTTGCGCAACATGAGTGTGTGACCTTTGGATAAAATAAACTCATTGTTCAGTTACTGTTTCTATGTTTGCAGTTATAAAGCGAATGAAATGTGTTGAAAATGCCATTATCACAGTTCACATAACAGTCAAGAAAACACATAAATTTTTAAAATATATTAAAGGTGCTAAATGTAACTTTTCTTCTAAAATGAATC
Organism: Rhinichthys klamathensis goyatoka; assembly: GCF_029890125.1. Classification (NCBI taxonomy): domain Eukaryota; kingdom Metazoa; phylum Chordata; class Actinopteri; order Cypriniformes; family Leuciscidae; genus Rhinichthys; species Rhinichthys klamathensis. The sequence goes on along the minus strand of NW_026606668.1, from coordinate 4,365,456 downwards.
CTTTTTTATTGCCTGTGTGTGAAGGGGTTGTAATCACACATTACAATGATCCACTTGTCGGGTTCTGCTATTACCTCTGAAAGCCAGTATTCCTATTTCTATGTGAAGTCTCCGGGTCTGCGAAATTCATCGGATGTGACTCTCTCCTTTTATATACAGTCTATGCGACGGCACTGCAGCTGACGACATGGAGTCTGATAACACCAAACAACGACCTGCCTCCAGCACAACACACACTCCAACACAAACTCCACATAAATATAAAAAACAAAACAAAAATGTATCTGCTGAAGCTCGTCAGGCCAAACGTGAATCGGATCGACTTAGGATGAAAACACGGATCAACATCGGCAGAGCGTTTGAATTATGGAGAGACCTTCGCTATTTTTATTGTGATAAATTACAAGTTTTCAGATATGCTGAAATAATGGTAAACTGTAATGAAATAGCAAGGTAAACAACAACATACATGAGACTTGAAATGAATACAAAAGACTGTTCCAGGATAACAAAAAGTAGGTGCTTTAGGAGGATGTAACTTTTATTTTATGTACTAGATCTACTGTCTAACGTCACTCATCCCACTACTATCATATTGTTTATAATACACATTTCCAGACACGTTCAGTACAGTAATGTTACTTCCTACGATCTTACTGTTACACTGACATTGTTCAGTCTAGTTCACCGTTTTCGTTATCATATTATACATTCACCTATGTTGACATTACTGATTGTGAAAGATACACGAATAGTTAGTGAAATGCCTTATTATGCTAACACCACATGTCGGCTAAATGCAGTCAATGTAACGTTATCATGGTACGAGCATGGAGCATTAGTTCAACGTCAAGCTGATAAAAGTAGCCTATTATTGTAACGTTGCAGTGGGAGTTTACATGAGTTTCCAGCATGTTGTGTGATGCTTTCTCCGGTTTGTTGACAGTCTCAGTGTGGCCGGTACCATGAGTGCTCGCTCTTGTGTTCTAGCATGCGCAAGAGCACAAGCGCTCTTGTAAAAATTGGTTGCAATCTGAAACATCACCGATAGAGGCCGCTAAAAATACATATAGCACCTTTAAAAAAGACAATAGATAGTTCCGGTCCTCGAATCTGATTGCTCTGATTGAGTTCCAACAGCACTGAAATAACAGTTTTTCTGCATGTTAGTAGCTCTTTCTGCTGGTTACATCATTACGTCGGTGGGTGGATGCAAGTGACTGTCTTTATGAGTGAGTCTACTGATTGTTCAAAAGCGCTAATTAATTCAAGAATGACACAAGGGAACTGTCTTTATGAATAAGTCATTGAATCATTCACTCAACAGGGGCTGGATTCACAAAACATTTTTCAAATTCTTCTTAACAGCCATTTTCCTTATATTTTCTAACTTAAGAATAGTTATAAAATAATATTTTGTTTTCTCAAAAAACATTTCTTTTTCTGAAAGAAGACTCTTTAAATCAATTATTGTAAATAACCTCTTAAAGTTAGAATATTATTGTCTTAATTGCTTAAATGAAAGATGTTTACTGAATTTATTGGGCTGTTTCGAATATCAAGGATTTTTTTTAAATAACACATATAAGAGGTACATAACACCAAAGTTATTTTCTTGTTAAGATTAAAATAAAATCAGGAACATTCTGACAAACTTCGTAGAATTTCTTAACTTCTCTCTTAAAAAGATTTGCATGAATCCAGCCCGATTCGTTTACAAACGGGAACGAAAACGAAACACCACCTACTGTGTTGCTCAGAGTTGCACAGTGGTTAGTTCTTCTGCTTTAACGTCATTTGAAACTATTTTAATTTACCGAACCAAAATAGACAAAGTAACTTGCAATATTGTTTCTAAAATGCAAGTTGCTAAATATTAACTGTTGTATAAAAGCAATATCACACTCAAAAATTATCCTGTTTTTCTGAATATCATGCCTTCGGCTGAATTGCAGTGATATTGCTTATTAGGGGTGTAATGGTACACGTATTCTTACCGAACATTTTTGTTATGTTCGGGTCGTATGTGTATCGAACGAATACAGTGTGTACTAAACTGTAAATGTTTAAAATTCATGCAAGTATTTCCATTTCGCATAAAGGATTATCATGACAGCAAGCGAGTCTACTGTATGTTTAACTTCGCAGAAACTGACAGACTACCATGGATACTGACGGACTTTAAACTGACAGACTTTTTTATTAAAAGACATAGTTTGTACGGTAAACCACTGTTTAATAAAAATAAAAAATTCTCCCACTGTACTGAAAATATAACGAGCAGCAAAACTGTAAAAGTTTCTAACATTTAAAATGTATATGTGACCACTTGCCCCAGTGAAAATGTACCTTGCCCAGACCTTACACAGTTACAGAGAGTCACACTCTCTCTCTGTTCTGCTGGTTGCCATGTTAGGGAGTTGTCCATGTTAGGTGACAGGAAGACATTAGTGAAGACTGGATACTAATCCACTCTGGGTCAGTGGACAGGGCAACAGCGAGGGACAGAGAGAGAGATGGACTCTTCAGAGGTAGAACAGACAAGGCCTCGTCCTCTGAGAGACATTGTCAGAAGAGAGAAGAATGAAAGAGGGTAGACAGGAAAAAAATGTTCTTGTCCAAAAGAGATCAAATCTGGGTCTGGTGGGTAGTTCACATGCTGTGACACATTGAGCAGTGGTGCTAATGTGGTCAATGCTAGTTTGAGTCCGGCTTGTGTCACCCAGAAAAAAACAACAACCATTCATTCATGTCTAATTGTATTTGCATGACTGTATCATTTGTAAATTGATTGAAAAAAGGATAGTCATCATAAATGTAAAGTATAATTTCATTTGTGACCTGCCAATAGGGGGCGCCATTATGCAAACATGAGGAACTCAATCCAGTCTTTTCACATGGTCCATTATGAGACAAGCTCTGCTTGTAATCCATTCTGGCTCTCTGTCCTTCTACACACACGCTCATACACACACACACACCGTGTAGATGTACAGGTTTCGCTCTACCTTGTCAGATGGTGCACAAATCCCAATTCCATGATTCCCTCGTTAGGGCTCCTGTCCAAGCAGCTCTTAATTAGCGCTCCCTTACTCCCAAATGGAGTGAGCTAGTAAGGGAGAGGAGGAGATGTGTATATAGTAATTACAGGTCTCCATCCACTCCCTCTGTCCCTTAGGAAATAGAGTCTGAATCTGAATCACTGAGCACTGTTTAACAGGTCTGATAACACTCATCTCACCCCTGGGCTGCCCACAGCAAGCTGAACCACAATCAGGTGGTTCTACTTCATGTTTGACACAGCTATTATAACAGGAAAGCCTTGCGGATCTCAGATCAGCACTTCAGCTGTTAGCAGACTGGAAGGAATGTAGTACATATCTGGCTTTTATTTATTTCCCAGAGGTTGATTTTTATTTTACTTTTCTTTTTGCTATAAAAAAAGGTCGCATTAACACTGCTTTAGAGAAATGCCGTACCATACCTTTGACAAGTTCCTTTTATATATAGATTTTAATGTTGTACCCTTATCCTAGACTTCCAAACTTAAACTCAAACTCAAAAGTCAAATTATGCAAATTGTGTGAAAATATTATTTAATTGTGGAAATTGGTCTTAGAACGACAAAGGTGTTGGCCATTTAATTTTAAAATGCAAAAAAAAAAAGTAACTTCCATCACAGAAAGCTATTAATTTGCTCATAATTTGAGATGTGGTGAAAATGACACTATAGTGGGAATTTTCATTACTCAGTAAAAAAAGAAACAATTCTTCCATGATGCATGTAAGTATACTGGTGGATGTTATTGGACAAATCAAATAAATAAATAAATAAATAAATTAAATAAATAAACTAATCTCACTTGTTTAATTAATTGTTTAGTATAAAACATGTTTTGACTAATTTAAGCCTTACCTGTTTTGCTTGTTGTCTGCATTCAAATGGCATTTATTTTTATTTATCCTCTAAACACAGCTATAGATGTACATAAACATTAATTACTTGTAGTTACTACTACTAGTTATAGAAATGATCAAATGTGATGTATGCCCTTTCTGAAAGTGTAACTTCCCAGATTTTCAACCCGCTTTGTATTGTTACAATGTCGGTAGTATGTGTAAATGAACAATATTTACTTGTTTACTGGGAACCAAAAGTAAACATTTACTCTTTGAATTCTTGGACCTGGGAACAATACAAGTTGGCACCATTATTACTAAAAGTTTGCTAAGAAGTATTTCCTACTAAAGCAAGGTGGTATTTGACTATGGTAAGTGTATCCATAGCAGACTGGTGGGAGTGGCCTTGGATGGCAACATGCCCAGTGAATTATGAGCATTGTTTTTCTACCTATTTGAGCCTATTTTTCAGGTAGCACCGATTTCAAAAAAGTTTCCGCCTTTCTATTGTATACGCAGCCAAGTTTTATTGAAAGCCCATTTTGCCAGCAGTCAAGTAACCCAGCTGGCATTTCAACATTTATTCACATGTAAATCAACATCATGGATCAAGGTTGAACCACTGTTTGTTTCGATTTTACAAATCAAATTAACATATCGCGATGATGTTTCAACATTAGATGTTTCAACATTAGTTAGAGTTTTGCACATGTAGTTTCAGTTGTGCTCACTGTCATTTAGCAATCGGAAAAAAAAAAACTGTAAAGGTTGGTCACATGCTGCTGACCGGGATGGGTTGCTTTGATAAGCAAACATCTGGAAAGAAGACAGAAGTGAAAACGACATGTTTTTTTTTTTTACATAGTTTGCTTACCGGACACTAGTGGATACGATTGAGGTCCCGCAACAGTGGAACCCAACTCTGCTCCTGTCTGATTGGACAAGCTGTTCTTCATCTCATCCAATCCACCAGCCAGAGATGCCATAGCCGAGTAATCAGACGTCTATGGAAACAGATTTCATTAGATGGCTATAATGGAAGAAAATCAACTTCATGCAATTGCTTTGTATGTTAACCCTTATCTGTGTGCGTGTGTGTGTGTGTGTGTGTGTGTGTTCTGCTCGCTGTTTGCATGTGTATCCAAAATATGATTCACAATTTGTGAATGACACACAGGTACATAGTCAACACTAATGAGTAGAGGTGGCACAGATTCAGGTGATGTATGTGGCCGACCTCAGACTGACCCCGCTTGTGTGCTTTCATGACCAATTACTTACAATGATCTCTGTCCCACCCCACACCCACAGTGATTTATCTCCATTGGTGGTAATGGGGTTTGTCACTCAGGTGTGGATGTGGTTTGATGGCAGAGTTTGGGAAGTGGATGTCGCTTCTGTTTTAGTGCAGGAGGAGGTTATTAATAACCCTGATTAGGTGTGAATTAAACTTCAACAAAATCCTGATGATACACCTGCCCCTGCTGTTACCGTACAGTCTGTGCTCTTATACTAGGGTTTGGAAATAATCTTTTTCAGAACTGATTCCATTTGGGATAAAAAGACAAAATACTTGAACCACATAATTTGATTTCAAGGTTGTGGCTTTAAACACATTTAAAATTTGCAGTCTTTCTCTTCAGGAAAAAAGTCAAAGAGATTCTTCACTAAAACACAATTCTTTGCTTTCATCAATTGTGATGTAACAAATATTCCTGTTTTTCTTTTCAATATATAGTTAGCTCAGATTATTAGGGGGAGGGAGTTTCCTCTAAATGACCTAAGAGAATTGTTAATGGAACCATAATTCTTTACTAGAATTACAACCGAAAACCACAGCTGTTAAATTCCTATCTAATACACAGGGTAAGCAGGATGTTTGTTTGTGTTTGTGTATGAATGTATGTGTGTATCCCAGTGACCCCTTAAACACCTCAGTGCTCATCACCACGGCGAGGGCAGTAGACTGTGACCTTACCAATCACAGCTCACGCCGTCCACTTCCTCTCTCTCTCTCTCTCTCTCTCTCTCTCTCTCTCTCTCTCTCTCTCTCTCTCTCTCTCTCTCTCTCTCTCTCTCTCTCTCTCTCTCTCTCTCTCTCTCTCTCTCTCTTTCTCTCTTTTCATCCCTGACTCCTTCCCACTGTCTATTTCTCTCTGTTTCAGTCATTCAGTCTGAGATAGGCATTTCCTCTCTATTTATGCAGCTCGCACCCACCCCCTCATCATGTGTGTATGTAGATGGGAAGGTTAGCGCTAGTAATTGGGGATTATGAAGTTTGGCCCTACCTCTGACAGCAGCCTAGTGAAGATGGATGATTCTCATTTTAGCCTGTAAATGTTGTCAATTCTGAAGCTACGCAACCCATCAGCGACCATGATGCACACACACACACACATTTCACATATAGACGTGGCACACACACACCACAGCTGGGGCAAAGATTGGAGCGAGGCCAGACGTAGAGAGAGGATAAGGTTGGGAAAAAATGGCTGTTAACAAGGAATGGAGTTTGTAAAATAAATTGAGATGAAAAGAAGAAAAAAAGGGTAAAAGAGAAATACCAACAATTTTTTTTTTTTTTTTATTGATTTTGACTAAATAACAAGCACACAGCCTTTCTGAAACTTCCATTTTAACTGTATTCCTTGTTCTCACGATTTCTCTCTGGGGTCACAGTTTTCTCGGGGGTCGTTTTTGACACAGGCCCTCTGTAATGGCTCTCCTCTTCGCGCACATCAATAACAGATGAGGCCCCTAATCGCGCGACACCAAAATAATTTCACCCCAACCCGCAGCCACATTTACATAATAGTATTTCCTCTCAGATGCTCTTTCTCTCTTCCATTCCCTCTATCTCCCTTCCTCTATTTTTCCCTCAGCTTGTACGCATTGTCTCCTAGAAGTGCCTGTAAACTGCACTATGTGTGTGTGGGACTGAGACAGAGTGATGGGGGAGGTATTTAGCAGTGCATGCAGTATTAAATGAGCCTGACTGGCAGGGAGGCATTTATTGGTGAGCTCCTCTGGAGCAAAGAGTCGCGGCTCTCAGCATGTATAACACACACACACACACACGATTTTAAATGCTTTATTTGAGACAACGTTGTTTCCATACCTTTTTGGATAAATATTATATTTAAAGGCACAATTACTCCAAAAATGAAAATTCTGTCATCATTTACTCACCCTCATTCCAAACCTGTATGAATTTATTTCTTTTGAGAAACACAAAAGAAGATATTTTGAAGAACGTTTTAGCAGTTTTTGTCCATAAAATGAAAGTGGGGTCCAAAACTACATTGGACAACAGTGTATTGCACAGTATCTTCTTTTTTGTTTTGCAGAAGAAAGTAAGTCATACAGGTTTAAAAAGACTTGAGTAAATGACGACAGAAAGTTTATTTTTGGGTGAACCTTCCCTTGCCAGCGCTGTTATACAAATGTTATGCAAGTTATACAAACTGTTACTAAGTGTTGACGGTGTGTAATTTTAAGTAACAATTTTTACATGAGCACACTTAAGTTTTCTTTTTTTATTATTACAGTAGAAAGAGTATGGGAAATGATAGAGAGAATAGGATCAGGACACAGTGCAAACAAGACTCAAACTCATGTCCTCCAAATGAAGGGCTTTCGCGCCGAAGGAACCTTCTCATAGTTCCTAACTATTGGCGGAAGTGCCTGCTTTTTGGCGTGTTCACACCACAGGATCTGGGGACGATTTTAGTTCCAGGAACACCTTTTGGGGAACTAAATTAGCAATAGCTCCTACTTCAGAGTAGGGTCTAACCCACCACAGAAGGAACTACCTGTGACGTAAGTGTGCGCTGAATGGCCAAACACATGCGAAACACCAGCACCCGCCATTAAAAAAAAAAAAAAAGCTGTGTACACACACAGATCATAACCTATATATTTACTCCACAAACTAACTCTACGAACATGGAAAACGGCGATAGATGGACCTCTCAACCTTTACACTAAAAAGAAAATCCAACGCGACTTTTAGGGGACCAAGCAAAACATGATTATGTGTTTGTGCTCAGCTAGCAACATTGGGCATCAACCACACTGCAAACGCTAATACTTTTTCATATACTGTCTACTTTCTTTGTATAACACAATTCTATCTAATAACATATTAGACAGGACTGTTAAACAGATTGTAAACTAATGAAGATGGAGAATGGGAGCACTGTGAGCTCAGGCTCTGGCGTTCTCAGCGCCGTCAAAATAAAAGTCCTCTGCACTATCAAAATGAAAGTCACAACAACAAGCACGGCTTACGTCACTTCAGAGTTACTACTGGCGGTGCGAATGCAACCAGGAAAATGGTTCTAGGGGAACATTTAGTTCTCGGGGAACTACCTTGGTGGCTAGTGCCTAGAACTAAGTTTCTAGAACTACCTGGTGCGAAAGGCCCTATACACTCATGGCTCAGTAACTGCTATGGTGCACAGGACTGAGCACCTGCTTGTGACATGTGCAACACAGGTTCAACGTGCCTATGGCTAAATTTCTGCAAAATTATATCATTATATCACGACACTCTCAAAGTGAAATGTCCTATGAGTGGTGCTAAAAGCATGTTCAGTTTTATCGGTAACAGATGTGAACACATTTCTTTAGTTGTTAGTTTTGTTACTTGTTTTACATACTGTATCACAGCAGTTAGGAAATGAAATGTCCGGTGAGTGGCGCTAAAATATTAATGCTCGATTGCATTTGAAACTAACATGCCACCTACGCTAAACCCTACTCTATACCTAAACCGATAGCGTTAACAAAAATGTAAAATAAAAATGCATTTGCTGAAGCAACCATGCCAATTCAGCTTGCTTCTACAAGCTCTTTCATCATGACTTGTGTTACACAGGACACGAGTGCAATGCTGTACCAGGTGAGCTACCAAGCAAGTTTACTACATCAAAAAATCTATACATATGGAGCTGAATATGTGAGGCAAATGTATTAGTTTACAAATCATGCACTATGGGTAATTGTGTTTTGAGGTCATAACATAGTAATGTCATAACATAGTAAAGTAAGTTTTTATTAATTGATAATCTGCCCCTTGTAATCATAATTTTGCGAAAAGGAATAAAAGTTGTTGTTTTTTTACTGCCACTATGTTGATTTAAGATGGAAACTGCAGTAAATTGTATTTATAGTTACATTTTTGGAGTTTTGCAAAAATGGAGGCACATAACATTGGACATGTATGTATTGGTTTGAGTCTGACCTGCGTCATGTCCCATCCCCCATATATTATCCTTAATCTTGTACTTTTGCTATACTTTCATAATATAAAAGCAAAAGCCCCCAAAATGAAAATGCTTTGGCCTGCGAGTCAAACACAACTGCATGCATTTTTGCTCTGATCTCTTAATATTTTCTATTTACCTCTAAAGTTTGTTTTTATGAATGAATATTTTCCAGTGCCTTTATCTCTCTAGTCTCTTGGTCTAGCTGAGTAATTAGTTCAGTGTAAGGGTTGTTGGACTGTTGATGTATCTTTGGCATAATATAAAGAGAAGGAAAGAGGAAATTCAAATGAAAAGACTCTCACGAGCGTGCAGTTTTATATGCTCCCCCTTGAAGTGCAGGACACTAATTAATAGATCTGCCCATGCTTAATGGTCCTTCTAGCACCACAAACTGAGAGATGGAGAGAGGGTGCGGGAGGGGAGGATGAAAGATGAAAAAATACATTTCATCACTATAGATATAGCTTGAGGGTAAATTTATGGGTGGAGAGAAAAGAGAAACATTACGTTATGTTTACCATCACAGCAGATGCTTTCATACCACATCGACTTTACAAAGTATATAACAAGCAGATTGCTAAGGATATTAGATTCATATTAAAGGGGGGGTTGGGGTCATATCGTACATTTTTCCACTTTTAATTAATAATAGTAAAATTAAAAATAGTCAAGTATTTTGCTTCATATATTTTGCTGAAGAACTCATTCTAATTAAATAGGTATTTAATATTTTTTTATTTATTAATTTATTTACTTTTTCCTTGCTGTGTATATAAGACTTCTGTTTGATCCAAGGAGGTATATAATACATGGAGCTTTTTTATCTTGGTGTAACTTGCTCAGCCATCATATCATCCTCACCTGTCCACAGCACAGTCACACAGGATTTGTGAATGGACACTCACATATACAGATTTTTGAGCCAATCATCTGAGCCATAAATATCATGTGACCAATTACTAATTGGCAATAGGAATTATGCTGCCTTTACGTGGTATCGGAATTATTGTAAATATGAATTTCCTAGTCGGAAATTGGACATGAATGGACTCGCACGTCGTATAAACTTTGGCACAGTTGAGAACTATTGCTGTAGTGACTGTTAAGTTATATTCTTTTTTTTACACATCTACATTGCTTTATCTTGCCATTATTACAGTCATGTATATTTACATATATAAATAACCATTTGATGCATGTTGTATGCATTTTATACAGCAGAAACATTTATTTGATCTTAGAAACGCTCTTAGAAACTATTCCAACTTGCAGATTTTACATTAGATTGAAAGATTTTTCAGAAGCTTAGTGGTGGTGACGTTGAAGTCATGTGACCATGGTGTAGTTCATCAATAGACTAAATGTAGCTTTTTACCTCTGGCGATTGTATTAGGCTTCATAAAAACTTTGTTCATTTGCAAGGATTATATGAACGACCTGTGTAAGATGAACTTGTTGGTCACAAAGTTATTTTCTGCAATAATCCAAAAGCCAGTGGGAAAATCCTATTTGCTTTTTGTCGAAGGAAACAGAGTGATGCTATTTCCGGGTTGGTCTAAAAAATATATGTCATCCTGCAGAATGGATGGATGGGTGGATGGATGGATGAATATTACTACTTCTAAATGGCTGAAAGACAGACTGTGCCACCATGAGGTTTAGTTACAACATCTAAAAGAAAGGTTTAACATGTTGGATTTCTGACATCAGAAAGTTGCAGAAGTTTGGAATAAGACTAGTTTTTCCTTGAAGACTTGAAGTTTGAATTCTGAAAGTTGCAGTTCGTTTTCATAGTACTCTTATTTTAAGGGAAATTCAAATATCATGATTTGACTTAAAATCCGGTTGATTTTGGTCATATTAAATCAAATTCATTCATTTTGATGTCACTACATGAAGCACACTTTTACCTTATCTAAGAAAAATATGAATGGTGTAATCACACCATTGTTTTTATAATTGAGCCCTTATGTAACCGAATCAAAACAGCAGCTACAGGGGAAAGGACTAAATCAAGTCTCAAGTTCATTTCCTGCCTCTGGTAGACACAAACACACTTAACAGATTCGAGCTCTCTATCATTTCTCTCTCCTTCAGCAACATTTACAGGTTAGACTGTCAGCGGAGGGAAAACAACCTGCCAGTCAATCACCTAAGACCGCTTAGCATATACCTCTCTCTTACAATCTAATTTCTAAAAAAAGAGACAGCTCCAAATTCCCAGTTCTCAGTTTGTCTGATCGTTTGTGCCACAACAAACCTGACTCACACACACACACCCAGGGGATGTGGATTGACCCTAGGGTTAATGCCCTGCTCAGTAGCCTTTGACCCTGCCAGCCTCAGCGCTCAGTGGTGAAATGGACAGAGGAATTATGGGGTCTTTCAGACAAGTCTATAGAACTCTGACACTGGCCTTGTGTGTGTGTGCCTGAATGAATGTGGGGGTGATAGCATTTGACTTTTGAGTGACATCTTTGACTGACTATTCTTGTGGACAATTTTTAAGCAATGTGATCGTTTGTTTGTGCATGCAGCTGTACTTTTGCATCTTATCTGCTATGTGTTAGCATTTACACAAACCCAGCACTGACCAGAATGGAGACGACAGGCCCATATTGATCCAAAGGGATTCCCCTCTCCAAAAATGGTAAAAAAGTGTTTGTCTAAAACGCTGTGGCAGAAATATTCTATTCACAATTTGGCCAGTCCAGTGAAGTCACACTATTCTCAGATCATTTGCTTTAAACTGCAACTATTGTCATCATGTACCCTCCCTCATGTCGCTCTAAACTTAGGTCACTCTTTTCAGAATGTCAAAGCTGCTATTTTTCATTCAATGAATGTGCAGTAGCTATCCAGTTTATTTGCAATTAAACACTACCGGTCAAAAGAAAAAAATATTTTAAAGCTGCATTTATTTGACCAAATATACAGTAAAACCAGAAAAACACACAGATTTTTCAAATCTATTTGAATATACTTTTAAAATGTCATTTATTCCTGTAATGGCAAAGTTGAAAATTCAGCAGCCATTACTTCAGTCTTCAGTCACATGATCCTTCAGAAATTATTCTGATATTGCGATTTGGTGCTTGGGTGATGATTTATGTTATGTTTTATCTCAAATATGTGAGTGACCCAGGACTGCCACTAGTGCCTGTTTAAAAATGACGTGGACAGCAGTTAAAAAAAATAAGCCTAAAAGCTCACTATAATATACACTAAATAAAAACTGAACATTTATGACACCCTCATCTTACAGTATGAAATATTTTTTGATGATAATAATTGCAGAATGTATCTGATGTGTGGACATAGAAACATAATTCCATGTGTGTGAGTAACTTTTGCAAGCTAATAAACAAGTGTTTGCTACTTAACCCTAAACCTCTACACATTGCTGGGACTTAACCTCACCCTAAAACTCGATAGAGGACAGATCAGCACCAGCAGGGTCAAGGCCCCAGAATTAGTTTAAAGAGGTGAAAGGTCAGCATTAGCTTCAGTGTGCGGGCGCATAGGTCAACAGCAGGGTTGGGACAGGGTCAAGCAATATTGGCAGCCAGGCAAGGGCAAGCGTGAGTTTTCAGAGGAGGTGCACACAACCACCGTGGCAGGATACACGCCCCTACCCCCCAGCCCTTACCTGGGCGGGCTTGTAGCTGATGCTGTCAGGGACGGGGTAAATGTCGGGATAGGGCTGTCGATCAAAGACATGGTCCAATACCTCGAGCTGCTGCGGCGTAAAGAGCTCTCCTCGCATCTGCTTCCGCAGGAAGTCCCGCCCTGAATGGACGTGGCCATTCGCCAAAGGAGAATCCTGTAGAGCTGGAGAGAGATTCACACAGATTTCATGAAGTAGTAATAATATACAAAGTAAAATTTACAAAAGTAGGACATTTAAGAATAAGAGTGCATATTAAGCACAAGCCCGTGTTTTGGAAGTAATAATAATAATAAACCAACTTACAATAAGGTTCTATACATGAATTGACCATTATTTTGTTTATTGTTAATTCATAATGTTAACATATGGGTGCTTCAACTTCAGGCACTTTTATGTGCCAGGGTTTGATTTTTATTTAAACCAATAGATTTCAACTTTTCTTTAAGTTTAAAGGATCCTTTTATTATTTATTTTAGCTAATTTTCAAATGGCTTTTAAGTTTAGATTTTATTGTTGGAGTCTTGTCCCCAGCCTTTTAATAATATAATAAAAATTCAAATTCATCATAAAAAATATTATTACATTTTTAGAACTATGATAATCTAAACAAAAGTTGAATAATTTCTGTAAATATTTCAAATATTACAGCTGTCCATTAGTTTTGACGTCATTTCCACCACACCGAACAATTCTGCTCCTATAAAAAAAAATTAAAGTACTTGTATGCCAAGGAAACAACAGTCAATAAAAAATATGCTTGAGATGAAAAATGAGACGCCTAATAATGAAAGTAAGCACATACCTTGAGCAGAATATTTGGTTTCACTTTATTTTGATGGTCCCTTTAACACATTCTGTTGTCTATAAGTAACGTTACACCTATATGTCTACTAACTCTCATTAGAGTGTTAGTAGAGTATTAGTAGACTGGTAGGGTTAGAATAAGTTGGCATGTGCTTGCAAAGTTACTTACAGTCAGTAGAATGTCTTTTGATGGAGCATCATAAAGAGTTAGCAGATATTAAGCAGACAGCCTACTAATACTCTAATGAGAGTTAGCTGACATGTAGTTGCAAAGTTACTTTAGTCAACAGAATGTTTAAAAGGGACCATCAAAATAAAGTGTTACACAATATTTTTATTGACACCGTATCCAAGCAAAATGTCATTTTGTCAAATTATGCAAAAAGTGTGACAATATTATTTGATTTTGTGTAAATAGTTGAAACAATATTTTCCATAGGAGAAAGACAGTCATAAAGGTTTAGAATGGCATCAGGGTGAGTAAATGGGTGAACTATCCCTTTAACTGTTGACTTAAATAATGGTACCAAACTGTCTTACAAGTCAACCACTTTAATCTCATTTGTTTTAACATAATCGTGAGGATCTGAAACTCTATAGCTGCATCCTAAATTGTATAGGCTACTCTCTATGTAGTATGTACTACATGTACCTATATAAACTTACTTTTCAACCATTAAAAACTGTGCCTATACTACATTCGCCAATTGTCATGTTACCATTGTCATGTGACCTATGGCATAATTTGCTTTGCCATTCATGACTTCTCTCCCATGGCCTCATGGGATAGTAAAGTGTCCATTGGATGCACACATCAGAATCTCACCATAGTAAGTCATTCGGGTACTTTGCCCTACTATTTTATGATCACTGCGAATTTGGACATACTTCTCATTTCACTTCAGTTTTTTGCCTGCTATATAGTAGGGAAGGGGAGATACGGGGCCTGACTTATGTTCCTTATTACATGCTGGGGGGGAAATTATAATAGTGATTTATTTCTCTTTCTCATCATGATCATAAAGGTACTTGAACTTTTTTCAAAACCAACAGACAGAGACTCAAGCACACGTACAGGCACACAAACAGATTCCTGGACTTGCGTCCTCCTCTCTGAGCGAGTGTTAAGGCAGCGTGTGAGTCAGTTATTACTGGGCTGTTGAGTTTCTGAAGAGACAATTATAAGAGCTGAGAAAGCTACAGCCCTCAAATGATTACAAGGTGAGAAAAGAGAGAGAGAGAGAGGGGGATGAAAAAGAAGAATAGAAACGAAAATCCCTGATATAGAGCCAATTCATTTCTTCAAAATGCCTCTGAGAGGTTATTCTAGGGAGTTTGAGTCAGAGGCCAGAGCAATCCCCACAAAACGAGAAAGAGAGAGATGGAGGGATAGAAGGATAAAATTACAGGCAGACAAAGCCGCTATCCTAACATTCCTTTTTCCTCCTTCATTTGAACACAGAAATCGATCCATTTGAATGTGAATTCAGATCCAGTTTACTGCCGCCTGCGGTTATTTAAAAGAAAGATCTGCTAGTCACTGACTCGCTGATGGCGTGAAGGTCCCATGTGTCTCTAATACACCTCAACGCCAGGACTTACTTAAATGCTCTCTCTCTCTCTCTCACACACACACACAGAACGCACAGAGAGTGTATGATCTCCAGTGTTTTGACCCTCTTAATCCCAGCGGTCAGTGTGTCTGATAGAATTCAATTGATCAATCATGTCTGTGAGATGGCACCATTTCAGCAGGTTTATTGCTTTCCACTCTTCTCAAAGACTGTCCACTGACGGCACACACACACACACAAAAGATGGCTGAAAGGTTGGATCTTGGGTTTTTTAAAAAGGGCTGTTTGTAAACCGCAGCTCTCTGGCGTGTTTGTGTGCTTTGCTTATATTTGTGCACATGGTTGTTTATTTATGCATCAGTAGGGATTAAAACATCTGAGACCACTAGTGAAAATGCATTTATTTAGCATTCTAATTTCATACAACATTTGCCTTATTACAAATTGTACTATCAGATAAATATTGAATTTACATGAAATTCAGAATTTCTTTGTAATTGGGTTATCCCCTTTTCCTTCAGAGACAGCAGCACTCAGGCTTGCATAAATTCCACAAATCCACAAGTGATTAATTATATTATATATTATATTATATATTCTTCTTTTTTTTTCATCATAACTTTCTGTTGTGTTTCAAAATCCTAATCAAAACCCTTACAGGTTTCAATAAACCAAGTCTTAGATTTCAATCCCACTGAAACATCTATAAAGATGCAGTCATATTAGCGAAATTTCACAAAGCAAAAAAATGCCTATTGTCAAAAGTGTAGCGATGTATGAAGCACAGCTCACACAGAAGTCATATTCAAACCAAGCAGCTCTCTATTGGTCAACGTGGCCGACTTGAACCCATTACAAAATCTGTGTGGGGAAATCTTTTGCCCTCATGCGAAATCCCCAATCGCATGGATTCCTAATTGAAGTTACTGGATTTCACCAGCAAAAATGTGAAGAACAACAGCAAATGTGACTGCACCTTAGACGTAAGAACGTATGCCTATTGTTTCTTCCAGAGCTTCAGGCGTCCACAAACATATCTTAAAACATAGCCATTGAGTGTCAAAACATTGTTATGGACTTTTTTTTAGTTGTTATTATTACACAGATACGTGTTTATCTGTGACTGTTTGCGTGTATGTTATGCGTGTAACTCTTTCACAGTGTCAACCACCATGTGTGAAATGCAATTTCAGACACATCTGGAAGCCCACTCAGCCATATCAGAGCAAAAGAGAGACAGAAAGAAGAGAGGTCGCCAATATAGCTATTTTTCACCAAATTTAAACAAACACACCATCCCAGCATCACGGTTAACCAACCTTCCTCGTGTTAAGTTTCAAACCCCACAAACCCACACGCACACAAACAGTATCATTGGTCTTAGGTATTCAGATGTTCTCTGGCCTTTTGTCTTTCAGCCTCTGAACCTGCTATAGGGAACCACTCTCTGTAACCAGACACAATACAGCCCAGCTGCATTCAGGGTTAACCCCACTATTCACACACACACAGAAGGAGAACGGAGGAGAGGCATCTTCCTTGCTTCAAAAGCAGAGACAATAGCAACAATGAGATCACCGTTGTGCCCCCTCAGTCTTTTTCTGTCTTCCTCTCTCTTTCTCTCAGGGGTGAGGTTGAAGGTTTTTGGGGCAGAAAAAACTGTTTGGCTGATTTCTTATGCAATTGATACACTTTGTGTGTGTGTGTGTGTGTGTGTGTGTGTGTGTGTGTGTGTGTGTGTGTGTGTGTGTGTGTGTGTGTGTGTGTGTGTGTGTGTGTGTGTGTGTGTGTGTGTGTGTGTGTTCGTGTGTGTGTGTGTGTGTGTGTGTGTGTGTGTGTGTGTGTGTGTGTGTGTGTGTGTGTGTGTGTGTGTGCGCGTGTGCCAACCTTGACAGATCAAAGTATAAGTCTCTGAAAGGAGGATACCAACCTTTAACAAATCCCACTGTTATCATCTATCCCCTATCCTCCCTCTCTCTCTCTCTCTCTCTCTCTCTCACTCCCCCTCTCTTTCAGAATCCCCCCACCTTATTAAAAATTTCCCCTATCTTCCATTCAGAATATTCCACAGAATGAACGAGATAAAAATGACTGAAATGAAACTGGACAAGAAGTGAACATATTAAACGGCAGAGGAAATCAAGTCTGTCCTGATGATGTCCACTGCCGATGCAAACATCCCGGTTTGGTTTGTTAAATTGAACAGAATAACAACCATCAATTTGCATAATTTTTCTATTTTACTTTTTTTTTCCCCTTCACTTTTTGAAGTTTTTACATTAAAGGAAGGTTTCTTTATTGTTTCAGGGGGCAAAGAACATTGTCCGACCCCTCTGCCCCGTACCACAGGCCTCCTGTCTTTCTTTATTCTATTTCTCCTTTCCTCCACTCCTCCCCTCGTCCATTCCTCCTCCGTTCTTAGAGAATGGGCAGACACAATGCTTCTGTTCTAGAGGCCCCACGAGTCAAGTTCTCTCTTTCAGATCACTTCCCTTGGGTCAAAGGGCATCAGTGGGCTTTCCCCAAACACACACACACACACACACACACACACACACACTAAGCCATCCAAACCCTCTGCCACTTCCTTTCCTGCTTGTGTGCAGCTGGAAATCATAGTGTCTTGCTTCACTAAACATGTATTTTGTCTCCCTCTCCCTTTTTGAAAGCATTACCACTCAGCATAGAAATTCCTAGTATTACATAGATGCAATTTACCGAAGTGCATGAAAAACGTCTTTATTTAATTTCTCGCTTTTGCGGCCTGGGTATCGATAGAGATTTCCCAATTCATGTTTTTCTGAAAGTTGAATAAAAGAAAGAAAGAAAGAAATTTCCCAATTCAACACTGAAGCTCTAAGTTTGACTGAAATTCATTTGGGTATATTTCAGTTATAATGTCCGTTTTGCAAACATATATAAGAAATTATCTCTCTGCTAATGCTGTATATTATACAGGACAGTGATTCAGACTGATTGAAATGAGTAACTGGTCTTTTATTTAATTAAAACAACCGGCTAACAAAAGTCAATCATTTTCGGAATTGAGCTACTCTGGTTGCGCTGTGTTTTTGATTCACTAAAAAGAACTGGTTCATATGACTCATTCGTTTTAGGAATCGGTTTACACTTTTGAGTCATTTGTATGTAAGCATGTGCAAATTGGCCTGTTTGTTATACAGAGTTTTGGCGGTGTTTGTGTCTGTGTGAGAAATGTAGTCATTTGAAAAATGTAGTCATTGAATGCATTTTGTGCCAAACCAAATCCACAATTTAGCCCACATAGACTGCTGTTGTGCTGAGTTTGTGAAGAGGTTTGAAAAAGTGACCAAAATATTGAGAAATGGGTCCTATCTATTTGTAATAGAACTGAAAATCACAATCTGTAAATAGTCCATCCTACTCTTTCTCAATTTTACAAAATCATGACCACGCTCCTTAACATGTGTCTTATACTTCTTAAAATTTGCAAGCAGTGTAGGTTACTAGCTGCCAAAACTATCGCTCATGTTATAACAGACATAACAGACATTTATGCCTTTAGCAAACCCATGAGAACGTCCCTCGCAGCGAGCGTGCAGACATACTCACACACACACTGCAAAACATCACAGCACTGACCACCCGCAGTTTCACCACGTCAATTAAACACACAAATTCATTTAGTCGCCCCTCCCTCCCTGCTGGATGTGATGTGTTGCATTAATTAAAGTGGCAGACGTCAGCCTAATTGGAGCTTGGATGAACGTTGGTGTGTGTGTGTGTGTGTGTGTGTGTGTGTGTGTGTGTGTGTGTGTGTGTGTGTGTGTGTGTGTGTGTTCAGCTAAGCCAGTAGTCAGCTTACAAAGTTGCATTGCATCTATAGTTTATGCAGTTGCCTTATGCAGTTTATGCAATTTTAACTTGAGTATTATTGTATTATATATGTATATGTGTATGTATGTATATATATAGATATAGATATATCGTCTGTCAAAACATTTATTCTACATATTTACATATATATTATTGCTAAACTGCAAAATGAAAGTGTACTAAAATAGAAACGAATCTTCTATTGTTGATGTCTGGTATTTCATAAGTCATATCGTGTGTGAGAGTATGTGGGTGACATCTGGAGTTCCCTCATGTACTGCAGGGGTCTGCCAAGCAATGGCTTTTTAATAGACATGTGTGCAAACACACACATACACATGCACATCCACATGCACACACTGTGCCTCCCCTGGATAGAGATGTTTATCTAAGACGTGCCAGCGGTGTCCAATCCCCCACCTACTCTGATGCATCTGTCAATGTTCAGCAACTTCCATCTGTGCTCTGTGTGTGCTTGTGTGTGTGTGTGTGTGTGTGTGTGTGTGTGTGTGTGTGTGTGTGTGTGTGTGTGTGTGTGTGTGTGTGTGTGTGTGTGTGTGTGTGTGTGTGTGTGTGTGTGTGTTTATTAATATGACATTGTGCATAAGAAAGAAAGAAAGAAAGAAAGAAAGAATGAACGAACGAACGAACGAACGAAAGAAAGAAAGAAAGAAAGAAAGAAAGAAAGAAAGAAAGAAAGAAAGAAAGAAAGAAAGAAAGAAAGAAAGAAAGAAAGAAAGAAAGAAAGAAAGAAAGAAAGAAAGAAAGAAAGAAAGAAAGAAAGAAAGAAAGAAAGAAAGAAAGAATACATGGTGTAATTGAATTTTTGTTCTGTAATTGCTGGTATAAATAATGTCTCATTAGTGTCCTGCGTGAAATAAACTCCCTCAGTGCAACAGCATGAATAACACTTTAAGCTAAGTTTAGAGTAGATTTTCTGTTCCCGAAAACAAAGCGCACACATCGACTTACTTTCATCTCTCTTCCGCTTGCTTGCATCGGCAGGTGAGCTAATTCCCAGAATTCCACTGATAGAGTAGGAGGAGCCTGCAGTGTCACTGGTTACTGAGGATACCTGGGTCACTGCCACTGTAGAGGCTAGAAAGTTACAGAGAGGTTATGAAGACCACAAATGTCCCAAAACAAAGTGCTGCTCATTGCGCTGACAGGACATTCACATTGGAAAGAATATACTGTGATAAAGAAAAATCTTTCAAAAATCTAGTTTAAAATGATTACACATTGAATATTTGTACACATATAAATCATTATTTTCATTATACTAACAATTATTTTTTTATTAGCATTTTACAATTATAACCAAACTAATCTTGCTTTGTCATAAAAAAGTAAAATTAACTGACATTTGAAAGGATTTATTAAACTGCAGGTGTCCTCTATGTAATTTATTTTCTTTTTACTCTGTATCTTGGTTGTACCACATGAATTGTTTGGTTGCACAACATGACTTCAGACAAAAAGTTTTTCAAATATTAAAAACCTGAGTCCATTTCTTTTTTTATACAACATTCTTCAAAATATATTTCTTGTTTTCCACAGAAGAAAGAAATGCATACAGGTTTGGAACGACATGAGGGTGAATAAATAATGACAGTTTTTTTGGGTGAACTATTCCTTAAATAAAGCTTTCTTTTCAAGAATATTATTTGAATAATTGTTTTTTTCTTTGTTATAATAGCAGGACAGTACCTCTCTAACATTTTTACTTTATGCCCCAAAAATATATCCAAATTTTAAATTAAAATATATTATTAGTTCAAAAAGACAATTAGCATCATGTCATCAACCCTTATACATAAATCGCTCAGAATTTGTAATATGAACTATTATCCATTAATATGTTGTATTGAACTGGTGTAACCTGCAGTATCATCTTCCATTTTTAGGATTTCCAGGTAATGCATGGAATGGGAAAGTGTGTATCTGTGTAAATATCTCCGGACAGAATTGGGTTTTATGTGATTCTAGCCTCTGCCTAGTTAAAGCTTCCAGCCCAATGTTTTTTTTGTTGATGTGTGTAGTGTTTTTGAGTTTTGTTTTTCCTTTCGTGGTTCTTGGCCCAGCGTTTTCCCTGTTAAAGACCTTTCACCAAAAACCGCTGTCACTCTATTCTAGCAGTGTGCTGCCGCCCAAGGATAAGATGCTAACAAGCTAACAGCTTTTCGACATGTCTGGCTGTCTGTGAGGTCTTGGCAGTAAGGGACGAGGACACAAAGTCTTCTCTCTGTCAACCCTTCATTCTCTCTCTCTCTCTCTCCTCTTTATCTCACTTCCTGTCAGCTGACGTACAGCCTGAGTGACAGTACAGTGGCCCCAAGGGGACACTAAGGTGTAGAGATGAGGCTAATCCCACATCCCAACAGACTGTGCTAAAATGGAGAAGGTGGGAAAAAAGAAAAACAAATCGCTCGGAGAAAAGATAAACGCCTTTGCTCGCCCGCCGCTCTCGTTTGCTAACCAGGTGGAAAATGTAATGAATGCATATCCATCCATTTTTTACCCCTGATTTATCGTTTCAATTATCTGATTCTCTTATTCTTTTGCACTTTTTTTCCCCTCACGTCAAGGAATGGAAACCCGAAGCGTGCGCTTTATATTCAAAATCCCTAAATTTCAATTTTCCGCCTGAGTATGAGAACTATTTATCATCATAATCTGAAGGAGACAGAGAACTGGCAAGCGTTGTGCGTGTGAAATTAATTTAGATTAAGCGGAGGTGTGCGATTATGAAGATTACTGACAGTGAGACAAACACAGTTCAATAGTTTATTAACTGCCGACGGGAGTTTTCCTCTTTAACTGGTCTCAGACCATTTTTAGAGAATTCCCCTTTGGTTTTTGGAGGCGGCATTTTGAGTGTCAGGGATTCAAGGATGTAATCAAACGTTGAAGATTAAGTATATCTAAATGTAAATGTTTCAAAATCTCAAATCTCAGTCCCCCTCAATGCCTATGGCATTGGTATACGACACTGCCTAGATAAGTTTCATAGGGTGACTGACTGGTATGGTGAAACCTTCAGGGAATAAATGAAATTAAATAGAGAGTAAATTGATACGTTTGCTAATAGGTTGTTTGATTCTCAGATTTCTTCTCACATGATCTCACATGCATCTCCTTTCAACAATGTCTCAAATTGTGCTCAGATTTGCCAAGATAAGTCTGCTATGTAACAAATTTCACTTTATTTTACCATATTGTCTATGCTATCCAAATTCATTTTATTGCTTTCTAACTGCAAACTACTGTTCAAAGGTTTGGGGATTTTTAATGCTTAATTATTATGATCATTTATTTGATCAAAAGTACAGGAATATTGTGAAATATTATTACAATTTTAAAAAACTCTTTTCTATTTTAATATATTTTAAAATGTAATTTATTCCAGTGATGGTAAAGCTGAATTTTTTTAGCGGCCATTATTCCAGTCTTCAGTCACTTGATCCTTCAGAAATCATTCTAATAAAGTGTTGAAAATGTTGAAAACAGTTGCGCTGCTTAATTTTTTTTTTGCGGAAACTGTGATACTTTTTTTCACGGATTATTTTATAACATTTTAAATGCATTTACTGTCGCTTTTAATCAAGGTTTAATCAATCCCTGCAGAATAAAAGTATTAGTCAAAATTTTGAATCAAAATATGTTTCAATCCTACCAAGGACTAAAGTTATCCATTGTGAGGAATTTGAAATATGACAAAAGTAAATGTGACGTTGACTCTTACCTAAGTTATGGGCAGAGATAGCTCCTGATTGGCCAGGTGGTTGCTGGACTTTAGTGCGAATTATCCTGCGGCAAAGAGTAAACAGGAATTAGACATTATGGTGTGTTTGAGGTTTACCATGCAAGGTGCTATGTGTAGGGGTGTGTGGGTACTGTATATGCTTTAATATAAGTATGCAAGCACGTGATGTGTGTGTGTGTGTGTGTGTGTGTGTGTGTGTGTGAAGTGGCTCATGCAGGCTGACATGGCAGCAGAGTCTCACACTTCCTGCATGGCTGCTCAAGCAAAGCACCTTTCCCCTCTCCTCTGCCTCCCCCTCTCTCTCTCTCTCTCTTTCTCGTACTCTCTCTCTCTCTCTCTCTCTCTCTCTCTCTCTCTCTCTCTCAGAGAAAGATTGTCATTGTACACATGCTGTTGAACCAGTGAGCTGGACACTGCTCATGAATATGTGTCTTTTTACTTCACTAACTCAGTCAGTCCTGTTGTTTTTCTCTATCCTCCTCCATTCTTTCTATCTTTTCTCCATGCATTTCTCTATCCCTTTTCTAAAGTGATCAACTATTTCACAACAATGTAATGGTTTGTACACATACATCGGGGTCAGTAAGAAATTATTAAATGTTTTTGAAATAAGTCTTATGCTCAACAAGGCTGCATTTATTTGATCAAAAACACAGTAATATTGTAAACAATAACCAGTAATATTGTAAAATATTTTTACAATTTAAAATAATTGTTTTCTATTTGGTTATACTGTATTTTAAAATGTAATTTGTTCCTGTGATGCAAAGCTGAATGATCCCTCAGAAATCATTTTAATATGCTAAATTGGTGCTTTAAAGGTGCATTGCGCAAGTCTCTGAGTTTTTGCAGAACTATGCCCCCTCTGGCGACAAGCGAAACTGCAACCAGAGGTGTGCGCGCTCATGGACCACACGCACGCTTGCACGAGCACAAGCTGTTGTTCATAACCAAAGGAGCATCAGCCGCACAAATCTTTTGTTTACAGTCATAATGTCTTCAGAGGTAATAAAGTTATAAATCTGCAAGTCATTTTAAATATATGAAAGGAAAGGCATTTGAGTAAATTACACACTTATGTGTGAGGGGAAAACGGGGGTAGTAGAAAACTTCGGTTTTTGTTTCCATCTATCTCCATGTTGAACTGTTTTATGTGTTTATTGTATCCACTTATGATTGTATTATTATGGAAACACGTTCATGAACAATATAAGTTATTACTTTGTAAAAGCCAACTGAGGATCCCGTTTGAGCCCTAGAGCAGACCGGAGATCTCTCCATTTGTTGAAAGCCTTCCCGATGTTGACTCTCGTCTTATTCCGACGCCTGTCTGACTCCAATTTGGCCCTTTTGGTGGCACTAGACAAAAGTTTTCTTTTCTTTGTCTTACGTGGAGTTTGCGTTGGGGTTTGAAATGAACTACAAGCCAGTCTCTTAGAATCCATCTTCTACTTTTGTCAAAAGTTGACTAAAGTTTTTTCGCTCGAGTTGTCTTCGCTGATACGGAGAATGGCGGCGAATACACAAACCTGCCAGACATAGCCAGCTGAGCGTGAACGCGCATGACGTCACGCCCAGTCTCAAATTCCGTCCCGAATCCCTCTTATTTATTTTACTGTACAGGATTATAGAGGCAATCGCAGTGATCAGAGAGGGGCTCATTCAGCCCATCAGGCAATTGTTTAAGCATGTATGGGTTAGAAAAACGGGTATTTTTAACATGAAATGTTGCGCAATGCACCTTTAAGAAACATTTCTTATTATAATCCATGTTGAAAACAGTTGTGCTGCTTAATATTTTTGTGGAAACTGTGATCATTTTTTTTTCAGGGTTCTTTGATGAATATAAAGTTCAAAAGAACAGCATTTATTTGAAATAGAACATTTTTGTGACATTATAAATGGATTTACTGTTAATTTTGTTCAATTTAATGCATCCTTGCTCAATAAAAGTATTAATTTCCTCAAAAAAAGCTAATTTTACTGACCCCAAAGTTTTGAACAGTGATATATGTACACAAACATGCTTTATGCATGTTTGGAAAGTGAAGCAATGGCAAAAACAAATTCGGAAAAACACACTTTAAACAATTTCAACCCAATCAAATCTTAAAAGGTTCAATCTTAAGTCACTCCCTTATATTTTAAGGAAATCAAAGTTTGAAGAAATTCAAATTGACACTTAAACAGACATTTTTGTGTCAAGTTGAATGGATAATAATGAAAATATTTTAACAGTGCACACACACACACACCTGTTGATTGAGCTGACACTGGGCACGCTGTCATTATCACACACTCTCTCTGCCAGCAGTCTGTCTCGGATCTCCCAGGCAAACATGGTGGGGTTTTGGCGTTTGTAATCAGCGATTTTGTCGACGACTTTGGGTGTAGCAACCTTTGGTTTGGAGCCTCCGATCACCCCTGGTCTGATGCTGCCTGTCTCATAGTACCTGTGGAGCAAATAGATAGAGAGTTGTATTTCACCAGGCAAGATAAACAGAGAGTTAGAGCATATGCTAATCTGGCATTGTAGGTCTATAATGCCTTGCGGTCAGCGCACAGTAGGTTACTAGTAACACAGACACCAAGAACAACACCTTTCACAAACCTGAAATAAATGATCAATCTGTTCAGCCTATAAAAAATAAAGAAAATCTTATTTAAGCCATACACGCATGAATTCTGAAATACACCCTGGTCTAAATTCTGATTGGATGAGACACTTCAAAGCCATGCAGATAAATGCACACCTGTGTCCGCACATTCTATATTAATGCATCTATGGTAAGCGTAAACAGCCTATATTTAAAGGGATAGTTCACCCAAAAAAAATTAATTTTTTTAAACACAAATGAAGATCTTTTTGATGAAATCTATGAGCTTTCTGCCCCTCCATTGACAGCTAAGCAACTACCACTTTCCGCAAAGTTCATAAAGAGATCGTAAAAGTAATCCGTGTGAATTGAGCGGTTTAGTCCAAGAGCGGTTTAGAGTGGTTTCGTTTTCTGGAGAGATACGATCGGTTTATATGATGACCAGATTGAATTTAGGCTTTTATTGACATATATGACTAATATATGTCAATAAAAGTTTTGATATATTTAATATATGTTTTGATCATATTGATCAGCGGACATAAACAGAAGCTCAACTGAACCTGCTTGACGTGCGAGAACAAACCTCTTGCGGAAGCTCGAACCTGCTGCGTAACACACGAGAATCAACAACATTGGTTCTTGCACGTCAAGCGACCATGCTTGAGCTTCTGTTTACCACAACTGATGTGTGAGTTGATTCATGTTTATATGTAAATAAAACTAAAGCCTAAGGCCGTGTGTCCACCAAAGCGTTTTTAGTCAGCTGAAAACGCTTGACGCTCTGCTGAAAACGCCTAGCTGTGAGCGCATGAGAGCGTTTTGGAAGCGCAGCGTTTTTTCCGTTGAGACGTTTCGTTGCTATGATACAAAATATCCGCAGCACAGTTTACTTGTAACTGATTTCGCAGGTAATTTGTTTCATACTAAAAAAATATTTTTCATCCATTTTGTTCGGTTTGCTCTGCTGGTTGATGTCGTTGTACAGAAAGAATGTTGTGACAGTTGGTCGGTGTGATATTAGTCCCGCCCCTCCTCCACTGTGATTGGACGGTTGGTGAAAAGTGACAGTGATGAGCGCTGCGTTTTATCCAAAAGTTGAACATTTTTCAACTCTCGGCGACCAGAAAAACGCCGGGCGCTCAGCGCTTCAGCGTTAAATGCACGCTCAGCGCCTCGTTGCGCTCATGGCGTTTAAAAAACGCGGCGCTCCCATTGAAAACAATTGAAAACGTACGCCAGGCGCGAGTAAAAACGCTTTGGTGGACACACGGCCTTAGTGATCGAGTCTCATCAGAAATTTTGGACTAAACAGCTCAATTTTTATGGATTAGTTTTACGAACTCTTTAATAACTTTTTGAAGCATCAAAGTGGTAGTTGTGTAGACTGTCAACGGAGGGACAAAAAGCTCTCAGATTTCATTAAAAAAGATCTTCATTTGTGTTCCGAAGATGAACGAAAGTCTTACGGGTTTGGAACGACATGAGGTTGAGTAATTAATGACAGAATTTTAACTATCCCTTTAAGCAAATCATGGTGGAATAATCATTGGTTTAAATTAGTAATATTAAATTATTATATATTTTTAGTATGAATACATTTATTGAAAATATTAAAGTATATATTGAAAATGAGATCATTTGGTGAATAATCATTATTTAAATGATTCATATTAATGCATTATTATTATGATATTCTAATATGCTTAGGTTAACATTTCTTATTATTATAAATGCTGAAAACAGTTGCGATGCCTAATATTTTTGTGGGAACTACAGCAAAACAACAGCATTTATTTGAAATAAAAATATTTTGTAACATTGTAAATGATTTAACTCTCTTTTGGTCAATCCTTGCTCAATAAAAGTATTAATTTATTACAAATAAAAAAAAGTCTTATCTCAAACTTTTGAACTGTAGTGTATATTATGATATTAGTGATATATGATATTATTAATTATTTATTAATAATTATATTAAATGCATTTATTCATTGAAAATCTGATGATTAATATTAATAAATGAATGTGATCTTAGATTATTAACATTAATACAATTATTGAACATTGGTGTCTCATATATTGCTCTTTCTAGTGTTTTATGAAGCATCCAGCCCGGCTATGCTTTACAGTAATTTTACCACGGTAAAGGGGGTTTTAGGTGCTCTGCTTCGTCTTGCATGGCTAGATTTAGTTAATGCCCTACACACAAACATAAAGCATACAGCACAGCCATGAAAAGTTCACCAAAATTAGCGTGCAGAAAATTCCCTCATTACAAGAGAGCCGAGTTAGTCATACGCCTTATTTACTCAAACCTCACTTGCAGCCCACATATTAGTGTGTTTTCTGCCTGAGCAGTAAGAGGGAAGGAAGATATTACCACACACACGCACACACACACACAGAGAGAGAGCGCTGCAGTAACGGTTGAGTGAGTTGGACCGGGGCTGGGGGAAGAGGGCTGAGGCAAAGGAGAACAATGCGAAACACATTTTTTTGATATAGCTAAAGGCTCTAGCACTAATCCACACCTTTATCCATTCAAATTCTGTCCTCCCCCTTAACCCCTTCCTCCCTCTCCTTCTCTCTTTCCTCCTCTCTCTCTCCCTTTCTCTGTCCTTCCAGCCATCCCTCCCTCCTCGGGAGACGTATGGTGCCCAGTGTCATTTTGATGCAAATGTAAAATGTGATGAATCTTTTCTTTTTTGTCCCAGAAAGACAGAAAGAAAAGACGGCGCTTTGACTTTGGCTTCGGTGCGAGATTTCAGAATTACTGAATTTCAACGTGTCTCCTTTGAAAGGAAGCGCTGAGTCAGCCTCAAGTTGAACCAACGGCAGAGGGAATATCAGCCGTACGGCCGGCATTCATCAGTGTATGGATATTTCAGAAATTGATATTTATTATGGATAACGTGTAAGTTGACTTGATGAAAGAATGGAAGGAGGGTTGGAAAGCATTTAAAGGCAAGACTACAAACAGACACTGGCTCCACTGTTTGAATGCAATAGAGGACATTAAGCTGGTTTCCCAGGCAATGATTAAGCCTAGTTCTGGATAAAATAACACAGGCGATGGAGATTCTCCATTCAAAATCCTCTTCGGTCTGGGACTAGGCAAACTCTGTCTGTGGGAACTAATCCATATTATTCACCAATACATTGTTATATGATATAATCATATAATATCTCAAGAAACTGTCTTTATACTGACACAGAGCTCTATGGCATGTCTAGTCACATGGTCGCCTATAGTTGCATCCACTCTGTTATATAATATTGTACAGCTCAAATGCTAATATGTTTACAGTTTGAGAAATGAGTTTCATAAAGTGCTACATACTCTTATGCTCATCAAGGCTGCATTTATTTGATCAAAAATAGAGTAAAACAGTATAATAATAGATTCTTTTCCATTTTAATATATCTTGTTGATGCTCAAGAACCATTTCTTATTATTATCAATGTTGAAAACGGTTGTGCTGCTTAATATTTTTCTAGAAAGAGTGATTATTTCAAGATTGTTTGAGGAATAGACAGTTCAACAGAACAGCGTTTATGTGAAAGAAATATTTTGCATTATTATAAATGTCTTTACTGTCACAATTGATCAATCGAATGTGTCCTTGCTGAATAAAAGAATTAACTTCTTATAAAAACAAATCATACTGACCCCAAACTTTTTAATGGTAGCGAATTTGTCAATGTTTAAATGTGATTTAGAAACAGTGTGAATATATAGGACCAACAGAAATCACACACTGTGGTGCTATGATACTGAATGATGGCTATATGCATTTTTCTTTTATAAAATGTTACATGCAAAGTGCTATAAAAGAATCTCTAGGAAAATATGTATGTACCATGGTATTTTTGGTATTATTTTTCTAGTGATATGAGTTTATATATATATATACATGCTTCTGTTTGACATTTTCTTATGATAAGCAGAACTCACCTGCCCAGTATCTTGCTGACGCAGCCGTGGCTGACCCGGAGCTGGCGGGAGATGTCACATGGACGTACGCCCTGATGGGCCAACTCCACTATCCTCTGCCTCACCACGTCAGGCAAGGGCCGCCCGTTGACAAACACCCCGCCCAGCTGATTCACCCCTCCATGCCCTGCGGACACAGACAGCAATAAAAGGACACTGAGCAAATCACATCTTCCTTAAATACAGAAGCTGTCACATAGCAGGCAAAAGGTGTTGCTGTCCCACCCTGGTGTGTGCGCGCGTGTCTTTGACCTGAAGGTTACGATTCATTATGCAGTCTCTTCCTCTCCTCTTTATCATATCTGCCCCTGGTGGTCACCTAGAGAATTGCACATGACCTCCTCACTCAAGTTTGTTTTTGTATATTGTCTATAATTGTAGTGGAGTCTTTTTTTTTTGCACAGTGGGTGGTGGGCTGGACCTCCATGATGGGCTTAGACTTTTGGATACCAATTTTCTTTCATTCTTGTACTGTATATATATATATTCATTAGAATTCAGTATCTTATCATCATTTCAGTGCAGAAGTCTTTGTGGTAATCCAGCCAATCTGTCATATTAACATACTGATTGCTTCAGAAGGGGAACACACAAACACACATTTACACACACAAAGGGACTGGGGGATCTGTTAATCCAAGCTACAGGGTAATGGATCTTAAATACATCCGGGCAGGCAATATCAAAAAGACCTAACTGGCCTGTGTCCTCATAACTATATATAAGTTCAGCTAAAAGAAAATTAATACCCAGCTATGTGTCATTTTCATTCTCTCAAGGCAGCGAGCTGCTTTTTAATGAAGTTCCTTTACTGAGTGATTTGACCTCTGAGAGGTCTGCATAAGTCTGATTTCAGTTTCATTTGACCTCTTTTCTATTTCGTTTCTAGTTTGCTTCAGTTTCCTTATTATTTAAAAACTTACTGACAAAGTCATGTAGTCAACTAGCTCGGTTGATTTTAAAGATGTACATTAAAAATTAGGTGTGCAAACTTTTTTATGATCATGTATATATATTTTTTTTTTTTTAAACATGTTTTGCTTAATCCCCTGTTTTAATGTGATAAACAGCATCAAATCTGCGTCCTTCTACAAAAGAAACACACACAGTGAAATACATCAGACAAGCACATTTGAAAGTCGAGTATAAAATGATTCTTCCTGTGGAAGGCCTTAAGTTTTTAAATATGCATAACTTAGAGAGTTTTTAGATCAGTTTATGTTGAATTTCTAATACTTTAGTTAGAAAAGGTGGAAACTTTTTCAGCTGCAACCAGTCACCAGTTAAGCACTGATTTACAGTAGGCTATAGTTATGCCAATACATATTATTAATATATGCATTGAGCAAGCATGTGTTGAAGTGTGTATGAGATATGTGTTTGTTTGAATATAAGAGCGTAGAAATAAGGCTGCAGTAAGGATTAAACGAAACAAGCTATTCAGATGTGATCTGACCCAGACTTTTCTTCAGCAAATACTGCAGGCTTATAAATCGAAGTGTTCCTAGAGCTTTGATTGATTTCGAGGCAGGTTCCGTTTAGAAATGGCGAGAGCGGCTGAAAGACATTCATGCTCCCCCATCCAGAAAATAAACCCGATTAGAGACGCTGCTCCATTACGATCCGCTATCGGCCGCTTCGGTTAAACCAAACGCCAGCAAAGCGACGTGACATCAGGCGTGCATTAACAAACACACTCAAGAAGAGAAAAAAAAACGAAAGAAAGAAAGAAACAAGTAAGGGACTACCTTCATTCATGCAGGGTAAATGCATTGTTTTCGAGAATGAATGCATGCAGCATTTGGAAATAAAATCACAGATATATACATTTTAAAAATAAAAAAAGAATTTATCTAGTAGCCTATAGTAGAAAATACGTTTAAACAGGCTATAAAGTGCAGTAGCCAATAAGCGTTTAGGTTTCCTGCATTAAAAAAGTTTTAAAGAGATTTTTTTTATTTCTTCAAATGTTCATAAACTAGTCACTATGTACATCATATTATTAGTAACAGGTTGATTATTAATATTTTGTCATAGTTTACTCAAATTTATCACGTAGCATATCATAACCTAGTAATTAATGCCTCACTGCCTGATTAGCCTATTATTTTATTTTCTAATAAGGAATTTTTGCATAATTTACGTAAAATGTAAAATTGTAAAAAGAAAAGAATACTGTTTTTTTTATTTAAATAAGCGACACCAAACAACCAAGGGAAACTCAGAGCACAGAAACAAAACAAGATGACACTTCAGAAATTTCAGCAAAGAAATAAAAAATCTAAGCAAAAATCAATGCTTCACTCCTAAATAAGACTGAATTAGTCACTCTTTCGATGGACAATGAAAATGTATTCGAATTTAAAATAAGTATTTAATTCGTGTTTAAATAAAAACAGATAAAACACAGTTAGAAATATTTGGCAAAATTAATATACTATATGACTATGCATTCATCGCTCGTATCAATTTAGGGTAAAACTTTAACCAATTTATACGACCAACTACTAGTGGCCTAATAACAACTGTAACATAGCCTATCATTTACTGCACCAGGTGTTAAATATTGTAACTTGCATTGTACGAGAGTTCACACTTTTTATGACAATTTAAAACCTGCAAAGTCTTATGAATATACAAGAGAAAGATAAGTAGCCTATGAGTTTAAAATCCTAAAGTCTTCTTCCTGTCTCTGCAACGTCAGTGGAGTTTCTTTCCTAATAGTCTCCCAGGTTCTTGGCACAGTCCATTCTTAAGGCTTGCACCGTTTGACATTTTCGGTGTAATCGTTTTACCCCGCGGATTGTGTTGAGATATTGTAGCAGAGAGGAAACGTGATTCGTTCTAGCTTCTGAAATGTGTATACATCTAATCCACCGTTTCATTCACCGTGCCAATAGATGTCATTTCACATAGACGTGCGTGTGCGTGTAAGAGTGGGTGGGTGCGCGCATATTTGAGTTTTGCGGGTTTATTCATCGATGAGAGGGAGAGAAAGAAAGAAAGAATGAGCGAGCGAGCGAGCGAGGAACAGGAGGAGAGAGAGAGAGATCACAATTGCATTTTCAGGGTCCATAATATGTGATTGGCAGCTTGGTTTTTGGTAACAAAGACATTGCAATTTTCGGTTTTCAAAAAAATATTTTCTTACAAATTGAAGATATACGCTGATTTTACATAAATAACTAATAAATATTTAATGATTGTTAAAAAAAATAATAAAAATTATGTCTTGCACACTGAAAATCCTAATTCATAATGAAGTAAAATGTGTAGCAGACTATTCAAATGAAGCTGTTATTTGCGGCTTGTACGCTGACTGCGAATAAAAAATAAAGAGGAGGGAAAGAGAAAGGGGCCCTTAACGCTGGTATCTTGGGGGACCACCGGTGTCCGCCATGTCACGAATGAGTGACCACACATCTCTCCGCCACAGTGAGCAACTTCAGCTTTCGTTTTTTACCTCACAAGTGTCCTGTTTACAGCTACCCTCAAGCAATGTATTTAAAGGTTACGGAGCCTGTTTGCCATATCCTCAGCTGCGGTTCAAGTTCAGTTTGTGTCCACTGGCTGCTGGCCTTGGCCGCGATCTCTTCCCCCCTCTCTTTCCCCCTGGGATTGTCAAGCAGGCTAAAGCTCTAACAAAGCAATCCGGTTCTTAGAATGCCAAAACAATCGGACCAAACAGCAAAAAACGTCACATTTATTTAAGACAGTTGCCTTATTAAAGTTTATAATGCACATGCTTTGATTTCATTAGATGTAATCCGAGATCACTCTTAAAAATAAAGGTTTCAAAAGGTGGGAACCATTTTTGGTTCCCCAAAGAACCTTCAGGTCATCAGTTCTTCAAAGAACCATTTTTTTCTTACTGTGAAGAACCTTCAAAAAAATCTAAAGAACCTTTTCAAGAACGTTTTGTGGAATGGAAAGATTCCAAGGTTCTTCGTGGAACTAATGCCAATAAAGAACCGTTATTTTTAAGCCTATATTTTGTTATCCTATTTCTTTAATAAAAAATAAAAAAATAAATAAACTTTCTGGGAACTTTGAAAGAAATCAACCATTTGAAAGCAGTTAGTGAAAGACTACGGGGAACTTACTGTGCATCGCTGCGAACGGGTCGTGTTTGCAGTGGATTTCCATCGTTTAGCAGGACAGGCCTTCCGTTCAAAAGAAGCAAAAAGTCTTTAATGTCCAGTACTTTTTTCTTTTAAAGGTTTGTGCGTTTGTGGTCAGTCCGTTCTGCTCGGAAATGTCTCTTTTAAACGCAGTTTCAGCTGTTTAGAAGTCCAAAGAAACTTTGGTTGGAAAATAAACAATTGACCCTGAAGACCTAAGGCCTATATTCGGTCAAGAGTAAAAGTAGTTTTTGTGAATTGCGTGGAGGGAATAAAAAATGATAATTTCATAAATAATCATTTATCTTGTCCGTCATTAATCAGTCTACAAAAATAAGCAAAAAGGCGGTCCGGGCACAACCCTGCAGGGTCACACAACTGCTCCTGCGGCCCAACATCCAGAGTGAACTAACTCAGACATCTGTAGGGATTCATCAAAATGGCATATCAAGAAAAGTCCTGGCATGTGCCAATTTTAATATTAGTCCGAACAGTCTTCTTAAGCTTTAGATAAAAATGTAGAAGTCTCGTTTCCAAGCTCTATCTTGACATCCTCGCTCCACTGACCGTGACCCGTGAACTGTGACCGAGGTTCGCACTGTCAGAGCGCGTCCCTTCCAGGGATCTGTAAAATCCTGGTGAGGTTTCTGAGAAACCCAAACATTTACTTCATGTTTAACGGATCTTCACATAAACGCGATTTCCTTGCATCTTCTAATTGCTCAAATCGCGCCCTCAGACTCTCTCTTTTTTTTTTTTTTTAAAGAAAGAAAATATGCAGATTACTCCGACAGCACGAAGATCCCCAAACAATAGACATACGACCGTGGACATATGAAATTAAAAAGTACTTGGTGTGAACCCCGAATCAAAATGTTTGCCAAAGTTAAACAGAAAATGATAAATAGCCATTGCGCGAAGCATTTGAACTTGAAGGAAAAAAAATGTCCAAGAAATGTCGTGAAGAAGAAACAGGTTTTATCAAGTTTTGACCCGCGTAAAAATCCACGGAAAGTCTCAGTTGACTGGTACGGTAGTGTAGTTTTTCTCTCTCGTCGCAATTGATGTCCGCCGAACGGTGTTCTTCCAGTGTGAGAAGCAGTGGTCGAGCCTCCAGTCCTTACCGCGCAAACACTGCACGAGCGCACGGCGCGTTTCAGAACCTGCTCTCTTGTGGACAGCGCCAAAGCTACAGCGCTCTGAATCTACTACCGAGTCCGAGCGAGACTGTCAATCAAGAGAAGTCTACCTATCCGAGCACTGCACCTCTGCCGTCACAATCGCCCTGAGTCGCGCTCAGATAAAGACGACACCGATTGGCTAACACTGAACCAATATGAGAGTGGCGTGCTGTCCCAATTGTGCACCGTCAAATAGGGAGTCTTGAATCGAAGTTGGTTCTCTTCATGGCTTCGCTGATCCCATGTCTAATTTCAATTAAGGAAGGTGATAAAATTGAATTTTTTAAATATCCGTTTGCACTTTTTTTCAGTCATTCAATTAATAAATGGTTAATAATTGGGTATTGCGTCAGAATATGTTTTCAATTGTGAATAAGCTTTGTTAAATCATTGTAAAAAAAAAAATGCTTATGACAACTGACGTATTGCAGCATTTTACTGAGCTACACGTGCATATAAAAGATAATGATACATAAAAAATAAATGAAAATATTTTCTCACTGTTGTATTTACACATTATTAGAAATTATAAATGATGTCCCACTTGCACGTGCAGTTACGACTGCTGTTTGGTATCTTTGACAAAAGTTTTAATATTGTTATTTAAAAAAAAAGACTTTAAAGGTTTAACAATTCTGCATTCATAATGAAATCTATTCGTTTTTATTTATGAGGTTTCTTTGTGCTTCCAACAACAAAAATCTTCCTACATGTTTGACGGACACGAGCGCTGTTCCACACAGACTTTTGCTTTATGCTAAATCATTTTTCATTACCAGCCCTAACAACAGATTATTAAGCACTAGATATTAAGTCATGTTAAGTTTAGTTGACTTAGAAACTGTGGTGTGTTTTTAAATAATGATTATAATTGCCGTGGTGTCTAGCATCATGGTAATCAGTGCAATACACTTTTAATTATTTTTAAAAAAAGTTTTTTAAAAGAAACCAGTATGATTTCATTCATTCGTTCATTTCATTATTAGATCACACGAAAAAGGGACAAAATAGGCTACTTGAATTTAACTGATTCAGTTAGCCTATAATGAATTAACTTGGGAGTATTTTCAACACCTATTGATTTTTTATATATAATTACCGTTGTGTATATTTATTTATGTCCTTCATTAATTTATACACAAAAAAAAAGACAAAACATAAACAAGGCAAAACATAAAACGACCTAATAAATTTGTTACATCATGTTATTCAATGTGTTACATTCAGATGTTCCATTGCCTACCTATATATTTAAAGGAACACCCAAACCTTAACTCTTCTAAAACTCCATTTTAATGTTTTAATTGAGAACGCTTTGGGGCAAATTTCCGTGCTGCGACTACTCACATTGTTAATCTAGAGATCAAAGATACAATTATCTTATGTATTTGCCTGTGTGGTCAGAATAATGTAATCTTTAAGTCACTGTAATCCTAGGCTACATGCTCAAAATGCATGTGCTCAGTACACATATTCGCTATATTCTGTGAAGGAGAGATTCCTCCGTGGTGCGCCATAAGTGCCACGAGGGGGCGAACCTCTGGTCTCTTATGAAGAAGATCCATCGCGCGCAAACACACACACACACACACACACACACACACACACACACACACACACACACAGCGCGCGCGCACACACAGCAAATGCACACGCACACTTATAAACTTGTGAAATTATAGCAACTAGACGTTTTGCAATGTTAAAAAAGGCCTAAGCGCTATTTGCAGATATTTTGTATTCCGTTTTTAATCTCATTAGATGTTTAAATATTTGTGTCGCTGTTTTGTTTTGTTTTTGAGAGAAAAACGCAGCCCGCAAATAAACATTACCTATGCCTATTTTATAACTTTATGATGATTTTGAGATTTAATTTTTTCGCATAAATTATTTGAATTATTGTATGCTCCTTTTTGTCTCTCAATTTCCCCGTGTTTGACTGTGGCCCACGTGACTAAATGCTCTCATATTCTGTCTTTCTTGAGGAAATGCTTGCTTATAACAGTTGCCCAAATTTTCTGCTATAGCCTACTTCGCAAATTAAATATAAAAACAAGTCAAACTAAAACACAGCTAATTTGTAGCCTTTGCTTTTGGCTCTGTCTTGGAATTCTTTTTATAAAAGTTCTATCATGATTCAAACCATTTTTTTCCTAAATCATAAACATAAATCATTATTGAGATAGGCTAGTGTTTTTTGTTTTTTAAGACAAAATGATTTAGGATTCGGGTTATTAAAGAAATCACTTAAAAAAACAAATAGCCTAGGCTACATAATAGACAGTAAAAAAAAACACAAAAGACACACATAAAATAAAACAAAAATATAGAAGTGTTCAGAATTCGGTGGGCACAAATTTGAATAATAATTCTGAATAGTTCAGAGCCTATCAGAGTCAAAGCCAAAGACAATACTTCCAGTCCTCTCCAAGTTGTCAGTTAATGATTTACACCATTGACAGAAACTTGTATTCTGTTCGGTTTCGTTTAGATTAGCTGTTTAGTTTTATTCTAAATAATAATAACTTTTCAAGTTATTTCCCGGTCGCTATCATTGAGGAAAGGAAACCCTCAGAACATCAGGAGGATGACAATGCAAATGGCATTGCTTTTCGACGACTCCAAGTCTGCTTAGTTTAAGTTTTAAAGATAGGTATTTTGACACAAAAAAGTTGTTCATTTTTTGTGTCAAAATACCTATCTTTAAAACTTAAACTAGTCATAGCCTACTATAAAAATTGTATGCTCATAAAATCAAAAGACAAAAAAAAACAAAAAACACGACAACCAAATATAGGCCTACTGGGATGTCCGATGTCTCATAATAATATGATTTAGTCTTCAAGGAAATCTGGGCGTAGCCGTTTTGACGCAGGTGAGATGAACCACCTTAGCTCATTTAAACTGGTCTATTTAAGACAGAACTATTTAAGAACATTGTTTCTCGTTGTTATAAAAATTCCCTTTAGGCCTATATAGCCAATAACAAATTCTACATGTAAACAATCAATTTTGACTACTGCTACATCTGTGAATCTGTGAATCTGTGAAGCTCAACCTCACGTTGAGCCAAGTAAGCAGCAACAACACCGGCAGATTTAACGCAGAAATCTCAACTGCACGCGCCATTTCATTGGGAGTTTTAAATGTGACGCGTGAATGAGGGACGTTTATGAAAACACAAACATATTTCTTATTGAATCCAATGGGCTGAACAGTCATAATGTATGCTTCTGGATCAAAATGAAAACATCTGCAGGGACTCAAGCCTCAAAGTTTTTTTTTTTTTTTCATTGAAACAAACATCTTTCAAGAACCCCATTGTGTGCGTCACTGGTTCCTCATCCATTTTCGCTTATAGGCCTAGTTTTTAAATTTCCTGACGGTTTTGAATTTTGATTTTGTTCTTTGGACTGTAGGGCAGAAAAATAGGCCCAAACCCAGCACACTTCAAGCTCAAAACACATTGCTGTGTCAAAATCAAAGAGTCAGCAAAGGTGTGGCCAAAATAAGCGAATTTCTAGACCCATTACAACGTGTTGTTCTTGATTTTTTTTTCTTATGTTAAAAGTGTCAAAAGATGGACCACCAACATTCATCTCAATATAAGGATTAATCCCAAAAACAGTTTTGTAAAAGACATCTAGCCCATTTAGCAAGTGCACAAATGCTGTATTTGTAAAAAGTTTTGTAAAACAGAGACCTAGACTACTTTGAACAAACAATAGTTCAACTGAAATGGAGAAACAGACAAGGCCCTACCCGACCGTCCGATGCGCAGAGATGGACCCTTTTGGTCCAAGTCCATGCCGTGGCTAGAGGTTGGACAGAGGGATGAGCGGGGGGGGGGGATGAGAACAAAAAAAGTTCCCTCTCCTATATCCTCTGTTGCTGGTCTCTCTGCTCTTTTTTTTTTTTTTTTTTTTTTTGTAACAGTGGTTTTGACGAATGGTAGTTTGAAATGTGACTCTTCCGCTCCCTGTTGCGCCGTTGCAATTGTTCACTGGAGTGAGACTAAACGTTTTAGGTGGAAAAGAGACTCTGAAGGAAGCGTGAAACGATTATGGGGCAAAGTCAAGAAAGAGCCGCGCGCTCATGCCTTCTTTCTTCTCTCTCTCTCTCTCTCTCTCTCTCTCTCTCTCTCTCTCTCTCTCTCTCTCTCTCTCTCTCTCTCTCTCTCTCTCTCTCTCTCTCTCTCTCTCTCTCTCTTTCTTCCTCTCTCTCTCACTCACTCACTCACTCACTCACACACAACCGCTCCCCCTCTTCAGATAGACAGTGGCGTGGTTGTAGGCCCTAGATCTGATCATTTGTTGGTAATACTTTTCAAACTTAACTTTCGCTCCGTCGTTTAAAGGGATAGTTCACCCAAAAATGAACATTCTTATCATTTACTCACCCTCAAGTTGTTCCAAACCTGTATGCATTTCTTTGTTATGTGAAACATCAAAGAAGATATTTTAAAGAATGTCGGTAACCAAACAGTTGTCGGGCATCACTTCCATCGTATTTTTTTACCTCTATGGAAGTCCAGTCAATGGGGTCCATCAATGATTACCGACATTCTTCAAAATAATCCTTTTTATACAGGTTTTGAACAACTGGGCCTAAATGATGACAGAATTTTTCATTTTTGGCTAAACTATCCTAGTTCAATGCTAAAATAATCACATGTGCGTGAATCGTAACCGAACTAATTTTAGTTTACGGTAAGAAAGCCAAATAACAGTTACAATAATTTTCAATATTCAATTAATAATATATATATATATATATATATATATATATATATATATATATATATATATATATATATATATATTATTTATTTATAAAATCCAGTAGGCTATAACCTATTCATTAAGATAGCCTAAAATATGAACATAGCCTATAGCCTAGGCCTATATATTCTTTTTTTTTTTTTACATTAGGCTACTGCTATTTGAATGTACATTCACCAATGGTCTATAAAGCATTAATAATGGTGTAATGCTTCATAGGCAGGCCTAATAAGTGTTACCAAACAAATGTAGGCTATCTGCCAAAACAACAAAAATAAGTTTTAGTCGGTGAGGCCTTTTGGTTGCATTGACGTGACTTTTTAAAGCATAATTTGGTCAACCTAAGACTTCTGCTTTTTTTCCGTATAGCACCGACAATGCACGTGAACGCACGCGCTGGATGACGCCAGGCGATGATTCGAGGTCTCTAGGTTCATGGGCGACACAGACACAATTGAGCGCGGAACAATGCGATGGACGCGCCGTTCAGCTCTCTCTGACCTCTTCTCAGAAAACAACAAATGTAGCTCATTTAATCGCGCCCCATAAAGCCATGTTCCATTGATAGAGAGCTAAAGGCAGAATAATGAATGAAGCTTTAGACCTTATTAATTTAATTCAGTGTGGCCCGTGGCTTGTCTCAGATAATTTTGGCCCAGAGGTCAATTATTTAATAACAACATTTTTCGCGCATGACGGGAAAAGCCCGTATTCATTTGCCATAAATAAATAAAAGAATGATATTTTGAGGATAAAGCCCAGCATGCAGAGTTCGAACTGCCTTCTGTGAGTTGTGAAGCTCTGGCTGTTTCTGTGCAGGTGTCTGTTGTTGTCACGGTGACCTGAGGCGATGCAACCGCATCGCTACACACGACTCTCCGCTCGAAGATCAAAGGCCAAGCTTGTCCTACATCAACTTACATAAACGACCACTCTTTCTTCCCCTTCCTCCCTTCATATCGCCTCCTTTAACAGTAACACATGCATGAGACCACCGAATTTCCTTTTTTCATTCATCCATGATTTAATAATAGACTTTAAAATAGAATTTATTTCCTCAGTTTTGTATCCACGATGGTCAAACCACAGGCATAATTCTTAAGACATCAAGGACGATAAAATAGCTCTGGTATTTTTAACGGATTTATTAGTCGAATGACACCGTTTCCGCTTAATCTTAGCTAAAGTCCTGAAAAACGAAATAAAATCTATTGCCTATAGGCTACATAGGCAAACTGTAGGCTATGTAATTTTACATGTAAGCCTTTTATAATTACATAATTATTATCATTATTATTGCAACAACGATAGCCTAATAATTATTATTAATAAAATCATAAAAAGAATAATAGCCAGTTATTGTTCCCTGGTAAAGCTATACCACAAAAAGAAAAAGAAAAAAAGGCACGAAACGTTATAAAGATTCTCAAAAGTCTTATAGCATATTTTGACAGTAGCTATGAAGGCTGTCCCTTATAATTTACAATGGCTTTTAGAAACTATACCATGGTAAATTTGCAAGGCATAATTTATTAGCTAAATTGCTCTGTAACTAAAAAGTTCAAATATGCTTGGAAAAATATTTAGGCCTATGCAAATGTAAATAATAATAATAATTAAGTAATGCATTTTTTTATCAAAACAAAATTCTAAAGAGTTTTGTTGTCTGAAATTCTGACTGTTAATATTTCGATTGGCAGCATTGCACCGCTCATGAAGTGTTAACGTGATAGGATTACAAAATGTGGTGTTTCAGGCTCCTTCTTGGTTTAATTAATAAAGTAGGCTAATTAAAGCGCGGAGAGTTTTTGGTAAGGGGGATTTTGGTTGTTGCC
This sequence comes from Rhinichthys klamathensis goyatoka, assembly GCF_029890125.1. Taxonomy (NCBI): domain Eukaryota; kingdom Metazoa; phylum Chordata; class Actinopteri; order Cypriniformes; family Leuciscidae; genus Rhinichthys; species Rhinichthys klamathensis. Next base: position 4,324,105 of record NW_026606668.1, on the reverse strand, counting down.
CTGCTGGAAGCGGAAATAATCGCTTTTGACCGAGACGCGAGAGTCAAGGAGGACAATTAAAATAAAAAGTAAACAAATACACAGAGAAAATCAACAACATTAATGACGCCTCTGTTTTTATTCAACTCATTTGATCCGTGAATGGTGTTATAGCAGTCCAATAATCGAATGCTTTCACCGCAAGCACCCATAAAACAATCTACATAATCAAAAAGCGTCTTATCAGTAAACATTTAAAAACAAAAACAACAGAAGAAATTCTGACCGTCTGTCTCTGACCCTCAATGTTTATGCAGAAACACACTTTACGTGTTTCTTAATGGCTCGCTCTTTGTTTCCTCAAATACAATGATTTCAACACTGTCATCAAATAAATAAATAAAAAGTAGACTTAATAAAATATTTACAGAAATATTTTTAAATCTTTTTACGCAGTTTGAAGGGGATCCACCTAGCTAATACCTGTATTTCGTCAGACTATTCTAAGAAATTTTTGGTAAGCAATTAATTTACATATTAGGCCTACTTAATTGACATCTTATCTGTATCTTCCAAAAACCTGACATTTGGAATTTGCTTGGTTATAATAACTACCTAATAAAGAAAAGCTTTTGTTGCAGAGCTGTCAAATCTGTGAAACCATACTTTCCCACCTGGGCTTATTTAACAAATCAAAGGTGTTAACATGCATTTCCCCCAAAAGTATTGTTAGTTTGAAATGCAGAGAACATTGATGTGGTATCCTTTTTTATTGTCCTAGAGTATTATTATTAAACATGGGTAGCCTATGTGTTAATAACTTGTAAAGAAGTGATAGTCAGCAAGAGAAACAGAATTCTCATACTGAAAATCTGTTTAAAAGAAGTTTTTCTTATTCGGCAACATGCCATGTTTGGTGTTATGCCAAAATCTGTAAATGATCTAATTGAGTGATTTATTATCAAGATGGATTTTAAGTATATTAACCTGCCAACAACTGTGAAAATGTCTCCTGAAGTATGAACCCCAAGCCTCAGCAGGAAATAGTGCCAGTTGTAGACCTGTCAACACTTGGCACAACACCAGACCACACAAAGAGGACATGGGTTTCTTCACTCAATGTTTTGTTCCAGATCATGTGACGTGTAGCGACATGCTGGGGTCAAACTGTGCCTTGATATTCTAAGTGGACCCTCAAAAAGGAAAACAATCAAACAGGCGAATGACATCACCCTTTATAATAAATTGTCAGAATCAAAGGCTCTTGCCTGCACAAACAAAAGACAGACGGGGGGAGAGAGAGAGAGAGAGAGAGAGAGAGAGAGAGAGAGAGAGAGAGAGAGAGAGAGAGAGAGAGAGAGAGAGAGAGAGAGAGAGAGAGAGAGAGAGAGAGAGAGAGAGAGAGAGAGAGAGAGAGAGAGAGAGAGAGAGAGAGAGAGAGAGAGAGAGAGAGAGAGAACCTTATTTGGAAAAAACCTTATTTATTATTTACATTTGTTATTAACCCGTTATTTAGTGTACAATCTGGTACACTTTATGCATAACGTTCATATGATTGTTTTTATTAGGAATTCCCCATCTTTATAGCTTGGTTCCTACACAGCAATAAAGCTATTATGTTTGTATATAGCACCCAAATAGACTTATAACTTTCAATGCCATGATAATTGTATGCTCAAATATTGATCATAGCACAGTATGGGGCAATGTTACACTTGAATAACACACTGAAGGTGCAGACTGGAGACATCAGCGATATAAACGCAGGGGTAGGTGAAGGTGGCCATTTGGCTTCATTTCCCAAATGAAAATCTTTCTCATGCAGAACAGCCATGTGAAATCAGATATTGGAATGGGAAAGCCTGCATCCTCGCTTGTGACTCCATCTTCAACACCCGACTGGTTTGAATTTGTGCAGATTAACAGATGAACAAGCGCTTCCCTTTTCCTTTTAAAACAATAATAGTAATAACGATCAACAAATACGTCCAATATGGCAAGAGCAGCCAGGCATTCCGTTCTCCAGCTGCAATCCCTATTTCTACAGCTTTCTCCCAAAATATGGCATATGTGGTGGGCTTTTGGCTTCATTTAGGAAATGTAACCTTTTGAAGGAAAACAATCCACTGCTTTGATGGCCTTTTCTGACACTGACACGCATGGAGACGTCTTCAGAATCAGATGGCATTCACACCATGATTCCCACATCAGCGAGCTCTGTTCATGTCATAGGCTCTGGAGATGATAAAGGTATAGCCTGTGATTTCACAAAGAAAGAAAGAAAGAAAGAAAGAAAGAAAGAAAGAAAGAAAGAAAGAAAGAAAGAAAGAAAAGCAAGCAATCAAGAAAGAAGGAAAGAACAAAAATGTGTGATTTATATTCAGATATGTTTGTGACAGATATGCTGCCTGTTAAGATATGTAAATTCTGGACCTCAGAAGTGGCCAAACATAGCAACTGATAAAAGGACATTTTGCATGTTATTTCTATCACAGCAATAAAGATAGCAAGAAGTTCACATCTCAAGTAAAAAGCCAACATCTTGAAATGCAGCTTATGTGTTAACTGTTAGCTACAAATGAAATTGTCTTAAATATGTAGGCTAGGCTATAGGCCAACATGTTAACAATAAAAAAATAAAAAATAAAAAAATACATGGGCCTACATACAGATATAGCACATACACATACATGTGTTTTGTATTATTTTTTTTTTTTTTAGCCAAGTTATGAGGCAATGCTTTAGGCTATCACATGGTGTGTGTTATTTTTTATAGGCCTAGTTATTATTTTCTGCTTTCTGAATACCAATGGCAAATCAAACCTTAATAATAATAATTATTATTATCATTAGTCATTAACGGGAACCTCTTCACAACGACACTATATCTGAACAAGGTGTAAAAAAAAAAAACATTTCTTAGGCCTTCTTCAGTAGACATTTCAGGGTCCGATGTTTATGCCTGGCTTCCTTGTGTTTCTTGTAAGTACAAATTCCTACAAACAGAGCATTGACGTATGAACAGTTCAAAGATTTCGAAACCCTCTCCCATTCACACTATGAACAAGCATGGTAACAGTTAAAACAACCCCTAGACTCAGAGCCACACATGGGGAGCCACACTAACCTTCAGTGTGTGCGCTAAATGTAGCGCATTTTTTCCCAGGGATGAAGAATAGTTGGCCAACCATTAAATTTCCTGCGGAGTCCGGAAGTGAGTGTCACCGCGTTGCAAATCGGAACTTGTAAACAGGTCAGATTTTTCTTCAGCCTGGTAGAAAACTCTTTAAAACGTGTCATATTGTGTAGTTAAGGTTACAGATGTTTTTAAACACTGTCGTGCCCGTTTATTAGTAATACATCCACAGCCGACATCCATGTGTACGTGAACACACGTGGGTCTTGAGTAGCACTTAATAGCACTGAAGCTAACACATGTTCATCAAATATATGTTGCCTAATGTTGCATTCAATGATTTAAGGCTGTTAGATGGCAAGTTTTTTAATGTAGTCATTGCTTTTATACAGATATTTATTATTGTAAACCATTCATGTTTTTACTGAATTATTCAGGCTTCCAGTTAGCATAGTGTCCATAGCTTGTGTTCTGTGTTGTTGTTTATGCGTTAAATCTGCTGTGTTCGTGATGTTTGGAATCGTTTTTATGGATTTGACCAGAAATCTCTCTGTGACTTATGTGTGGCTGTCAAACAGGCTAAATTGAAACAAATCCACTCGTGCTTTTTGACAAGTGAGACATAGAGAGGATAACAAAACAGAATTGATTATGATGCATGGATCTGGCCTAATTGCTATTGTACAGAAGACAAAGCAGTAAACTGACAGTTTGATCAAAACTAAACAGTAGCTGTGCTTTATGTTTACGTCATTGCACTTTGTGTTATGGAAACAGATTGTCTTCTCATGGCTTTCACTTTGAATAATTTTTTTTTTTTTACTTAAGTGTCTATCTATCTGCAAAATTTACTCATTAAAAATCTAATATTTTTTCAAAATGTTAAAACCGTTAGCTTTATTTGTTGTGCTCTTAAAAGGGCTGAAGTGAAGTTCACAATTTAAGCACTGTTTTAGTGTACTAATGTATACAACAGCAATTGAGTAATTCTCAGTTGTCTCACACAGCATACATATTTTAATTTAAGTTTTATTAATCAGAATCATTGATGATATTATTCTTGTGAATTCAGTTATTTTAAATATGTCACAAAGGTATCTAGCAGGCTAAACTAAGAGAATGAGTTCTGATAGTAATAAAAGAATCAGCTAGAACATAAGGAAAATTATTATGATTTCATTTTCTGTTATTATTGCGAATTAAAAACCTTATAAATTAATCTAGTTTGTTTTGTAAAATAAAAATGTTTTTAAAAATAAAATAATGATATACAAATATTTATTTGTTTTTGTGGTGGGGCTTGTGCAGATATTGGCAGAATGATATACTGAATAAAGCAATCTTTATGGGCATTGAATGATGACTCATGATGATGTTTATGGCTGGGCTGTTCTCTGTTTAGGGATCACCTTGAGATGTTCTCAGGGTATCAGGAGCGGGAGGACTATGAGGACGAACTGTACCGGGATGAGGCGGACTCTGGTTTGTCTGACGCTGACAGCGAGCTGGAGTTCCGGCTCTATTCCCAGCTGCACTACAACGCTGAGATCCAGGAGGACCGCGAGGACTCGAGAGAGGTCCAGTCATCAGTACCACGGACTCAGCCACAGCAGAAGTCCTTGCCTCCTGCTCCACCTGTAGATGTTATTGTGATTGACTCCGGCCCAGATACCATCACAGTGTCAGACAACACAGAGGAAGATGACAGCGTTTGTGCAAACAAAGGTCAATCATCAAAATACTGGAAAAGGAAGTTGCATCCCAATAGCTTACTTTCACCCTGTCCACCACAAGTTCAAACAGGAAGGAGCTCTCCAGATGATATTGTGCTGTTGGATTCTGAATCCGACGAGAGCTCTTCTGAATCTATACCTCCTTTTGTGGAGGATCTGGATTCGGACTCAGACTCAGATGTACTGGAGAACTGGATGATTCTGGGTCAGGAGAAACAAGATGAAGATCAGAGCATCCAACTCAACATCTCCAAATTGGAAAATCCAGGTAAGGATTTTCACTCTAGTTTAAGACAAATACTAAAGCTGTTAAATAAGCTCACCTAAAATGCCCATGTGGTCTTTCACTATAAGAACAGAATGATCCATATTAAAGGCAGGGTAGGCAATTTGTTCCAGAAACATTTTTTGTTATGCTGGTTGAAAGTCTCTTCACATCCTGATAGCAATCACCAAGTTAAGTGGTCTAAATGCATTTATATATATCGTCTGTGGAAGGTGTAGGACCATAAAATGGTCATCCAATCATTGCATTCGGTCCGATACGTTGTCACAGCTGCCTGTCAACGTATGTATTTTCATTCCTCCACGCTCCCTGCTTGCGCAGACATCACACATCATCAGCGCATTTCATTCTGTCACCGAGCACTATGCCACCTTTTACAGTTCCTCCTGAACCAAAACAACAAGCTTATGCTGCATTCGCGCCATAGCTACTGTAATTTGGAAGAGATGGAAACCCCCCACGTTCTACATGAAGCGGTTCGTTTCTCAAATGTATGCGTTTCAATGGCAACACAACTCAATGCCAACTCAAATCTGCAGCAGGCATGTGGTACAAGTAAGTGCTCTGTAAGTTGTCTCTCGTGACGCTTTTGTTTGCTCCCTGCTGTACGTGTTCATGTGTTTTGAAGGAGGCGTGGCTTTGGAGACGCTCTGAAGGGAGGGTGGGATCTTATGCTCTCAAAGCTACCCTACCTTTAAGTTGTTTGTTTTAAATGTTTTGATGTAAAAATGTGAACAAACCCTTGTAGACTGCACTTTTAAAGGGATAGTTCACTCAAAAATCATGTCGTTCCAAACCTGTATGACTTTCTTTCTTTTGTGGAACACAAAATGTTTTGAGAAATGTTTTTTTGTAATCAAAACTGTTTAGTTACCAACATTCTTCAAAATATCTTTGTATTCCTGGGAAGAAATAAAATAATACACGTTTGGAAAACCGTGAGGGTAAATGATGACAGCATTTTCATTTTAAGTGAGTATTTTGTGTTATGTTTGCACTTTTCTTTTCCATGCAATGAATGCCTGACTATAAGTTTAAAAAATGACATAAAATTAGCCCATGTGACTCGTACGCATATGCCAAGCCGTCAAAGCCAATGGTGTAAGAAGACAACCCATGTTTGATCATTTTTTTATAAATGATTATTTTTAATTTATTAATTGAATACATTTCTTTTTTTCTTTTCCTGGGTAGTGCTTGTACAACATCTGAATCATATTTGCACAAAAACATGATATATGTTTGCCTTTAAGAATCTGCAGACTGTCTGTTAGTATGTTAGTTAGTCCGTGTGGATAGGCTCCCTAGAGGGTCAGCAGGCCAGAGCACTTGTGTTAATATAAGAAAAGCAAAAATTTGTGTTTATCCCCAAAGCACTCGGCTGTATGTGCATAATCAGTGAATCTGATGTCTCATCTTCATGTATTTATTATAAAGTTAGTTACCGTGTGCTGGTGTACCAATTGAACGACTAGGTGTGTGCGTGAGCACATGCATCCGGCTTTACGTGTGTAAAGTTAATTTGCATGCGTGTGAGAACATGCAGGAAAAGCAATGAGGGAATATTTCTGTGTATGTAGTGGAAAAAACAAACAAAACATAACAAACCTCCTGTCAGAGAGCGTGAGCGAGAGAGAGAGAGAGAGAGACTTTAATCATAGATGAATAAAAATGTCTTTGCAAATCTCTCCAGATCTACACATTAGGTTAACCTGCAGAGCTCAGCAAGGCAGCAAACCTCTCTCTCTGTTTCTTTCTTTCCTCTCTTCCCTTTTTTCCCCTCAGTCCTCCCTGAATGTGCTGTCCTCATTTCCATTCGTAGACTCCTTCCTGTTCCTATTATTCATTTTCTACTCTTTCTCTTTATCCTTCTCTCTTTCTTTTTTTATCTAGTTCTCCCCTTCAAATACAGAGGATTTCATTGTGCCTTTTCTCTCTCTTTCCCTCCCTCCATCCATCCATCCTTCCTTCTCTTGCTCTCTCTGGCTTATTTGAATGGTGACTGTGGAGGAGTCTGTGGGCTGGTATTTCTGCTCTGTCGGTCATGCCTCTCACACTCATGTGCAGAGGGGGCCTTCTCCTGCCCTGGCCTGCTTTTGTTACCCAGAGAGAGAGATTCAGTGGAGGATGAGAGAGAGAGAGGAGGGGTACAGAGGGATATACAGAGGGTGGAGGGAGGAATGGGGCAGCTCTCTGTCTCTCTTTTTCTCTTCTGTGTCTCTGATCTCTGGGGCTTGACCCTGCACTCCAGAACATGTGGGTCACACAAGGGAGGGGAGCTGGGAGGAAGTGGCTGAAGAGGTTGCAGTCTGCATGTGCACTTACACCTCTAAAAACCAGAGTTTTCCATTGCCAGTTTAACTGTGGTTGAGCGGGACAAAAGGATGCCCGGGTGAGGTGGGAGTGTAGGTGAGGGTTGAGACCACAATTTTTGATTGGACTTGAGAAACCGTAAAGCCTACCAAAACAGAGCCATCATCATTTTTTTCCCAGGACCCACAAATTCAATTGACAGCCTTGATATATATCATCCTGATATATTTATCATATGCACTACTGTTGACATTTTTAAAATGTTTTTGTCTCTTATGCTCACCAAGGCTGCATTTTTTGCAATCAAAATACTGTAAAAACAGTAATATTGTGAAATATTTTTACAATATACAATAACTGTTTTCTATTTTAATATATTATAGGATGTAATGAATTTTCAGCATCATTACTCCAGTCTTCAGTGTCACACGATCCTTCAGAAATCATTCTAATATGCGTATTTGGTGCTCAAGAAAGATTTTTTATTATCATCAATGTAGAAAACCGTTGTGCTGCTTAATATTTTTGTGGAAACCATGACATTTTTTATAAGATTCTTTGATGAATAGTTTAAAAGGACAAAATTTGAAATTGAAATCTGTTGTAGCAAGCATTATAAATGTTGAAAATAAGTATTAATTTCTCAAAACAAATTTCTTTTTTTACAGACCCCAAACTTTTGAACGATAGTGTATACCATATTCTAGAATAGTGTTCGACTGAAATTTCGGACAAGACATGTTTCTGTAGCTCAAACAGTAACTGGTAAATGTATACCTTGAATGCAATGTAAAAGTTGCTTTAAATCAAAACATCTGTCAAATGTATAAATGTAAATTGGATGAATTTTTTTGTTTTGTTTATTGGCATTGTCCTAGGACTGTACACACGTTGCCAGTTAACAGAAATGTTAGTTCCCCTTTGTGTCATTTTCAACATCTCAACTTAAATATTAAAATAAATACTTAAATAATAAATACTAAACATTTAATAATTAAATAAAAATTTGAAATCTCAAAATTCACATATTTGAGAGTGAATTTTGAGTAAATAGTTTTTTATTTATTTTTTTGTTTGATTTATGATTTGGTTGATATAAATGAAAAATGTAAAATAAATATATATTAAATGTATATATCAAATCTTTATTATTATATATAATATGTAGAACGTGAGCATAATATTAGCCATAAGCCATTGCAATACACAATCTACCACTTAGTCTAGAATATGAGGCCTAAAAGGCAGATGTGGTGTATGTATAGATGGAGTGAGCCTAGCTGTTTTGTTGGCATCAAAAATACCTCCAAAACACAGGATTGTGCATGTGCATAGGGGGAAGTAAACACATTTTGATTTGTTAACATGTCCTGTCCTGTCATGGCTATATGCACTCTCCATAGGGGACGCGGAATTTGTGTTTAGTGTGATTGTGTCTGTGATACACTAGTAAAAAGCTTTAGACAGCAGTGACTAATTTCATTTGAGCACACAGACTCACACTCACACACTCTCGCACAAATCCAATTCTCTTCAGTTGCAAGGTCTCAACTATGTGATGTGTCAGCCGAACAACATACAGTCGTATTGTGACACACACACACACCAAAATCCAATTCTCTACAGTTGTTAGTGTTGCTGTTACTATATGGGACACACACACACAGGTCGACAAAGGTTGATTTGAAGAATGGTACACATTTAGAGGACAAAAAACCTGAGAATGAGAATGTTTGTGTGCACACAAGTGTTTATCATCAATTGAAGTGAGATTTTAACAATATTTCAGCTCATCCATCTACAGTACTCTGTCAGGAGGACAGGTGGGTGGGTGGAAAAGCATAACGACGGCACGATGAGACAAAAACATCCCCAAAATCCCTCCCAAAATATCCCATTTGTCCTTACAGTCCAGCACACACAGGTTGCGTCTCTGAATCTATCTGACTTTAGGATGGAGGGGGGCCCTTGGACCCCACTCAAACGGAACAGACAAGAAATATGAGAGCCTCCAAAAAAAAGGAGGGGGAAACTCAGCAAAGGGGGGCTCTAAACTTGAATTCGAGTTGTTGAGCCTTCCTCAGTGGTCACACTTTCTTTTTCTTCCCCCTTTGTGCCTTTTTAATTTCCCTTTCCCCCTTTTTATCCTTTTTCCCCCAGTGTTTTTCCCTCCCCTTTTTGGTTCTGTCTGGTTTTTCACCCCGTGAACACCAAAGTTTGTCATTAGGTTGGACTAAAGCAGTGGCAGCAGATGGGCATTAGTTTAAGCTGAATGCATGGGTGTTTGAAAGAGAAGTGTCTTTGAGTGTGTTTGATATACTGCAGGGCATATGCAAAGGTAAGACATTAGCAATCCCTCTCGTTTTAGTTTCAAGGGTTCAGAAATGGCATTACAGCTTCTTTAGAGTTGTTCGTTGCTGTTTGTGTGAATCATTCTCTCTTACTCTGTCTATTGTGACTCGACTGCCATCTTCAAAGTGGTAAACGTGGCCCACCGTATCCTATTGGGTGTTGTTTTCTATTGCCGTCATCGCCTCGTTCTCTCTTGATCTCCCTCTTTTTTCTTATATTTCCCTCTCACTCTCTTTCATGAGGCCACACCCAGGCTTCCACGTATAACTGACAGGTGTCAATCACATTTGTTACCTTTCCCTTGAACTTTGACTTTTGCTATAATCTACATGTAAATGTTTATATAGGCACCATTGTGAAGCTTATCTTTAAATTAAGTCTTTTTATTTTAATGAATGAAACGAAATTGTTTTGGTAGCCATTTGGCAACCAAAGCTGCATTTATTTATTCAAAAATACAGAAAAACATTAATATCGTTTGAAATATTTTTACAATTTGAAATAAAATGTTGTTTATTTCTGTGATGCAAAGCTGAATTGTAATGAACCTTTAATGTCTCGTGAACCTTCATGAGATCATTCACAAAATCATTTTATGCAGATTTGCTGCTCAAGAAGCATTTCTTATTGTTATCAATGTTAAAACATTTGTGCTGCTTAATATTTTTGTGGAAATCATGTTTTTTTTCCAGGATTTTTTTCCATTTTTATTTTTCCATTCCATTTTTCCATCGATTAGAGTTTATTTGAAATGACAATGTAAAAATATTTCCTGTCAAAATTGATCAGTTTAATGCAAACATGGCTGTTAAAAATCATACAAAAAGAACTATATAAAAATGTGTGTGTCTATATATATATATATATATATATATATATATATATATATATGAAACAGATTTTTTTTTTAACAGCCAAGTCTTTATATTATTCCCATTGACAGATTAAAAGAGATTAATACAAATGTCAATAGACTTCTAGAACAAAGTTGCTTTATTGTGTGGTATGGATGAAAAAAACTGTACATTTTTGCATTTGCTTGCATTTTGTAACATTTCTTTTGGGATTTTGATGTTCACAATCAATCATGGATTTTGCATTCAATTTCAGTAAAATAAGTGCTCTTTAACTCAAGGTTTCGTTAGACTGTTTCCTTCTAAACACATAAGCAACCTTACAGTTTATATTTATGTTTTATGTGCTTGTTTTCACATTGAGCTATGTGTGTTGAGAAGGCCTTGAAGGTGAGGTGTAAGTGAATATGAATGTGGTTGTTTTGAATACGGAGTCAATAGAAGAGGAGAAGTGCATCATTATGGATGGGTTACAATGCTCTGGCTTGAGGCGGTGGCGGTCGGTCTGGAGAAATGAAACCGTATATGTTGTGTTGTAACTTCTGTTGCTGAGTGCTATAGAGAGTGAAGGTGTTTTATCTGCAGGATTTGTGAAGACTGTGCACTGCTGCGTGATTCTAGCAGCTGTGTGTGTGTGTGTGTGTGTGTGTGAGGCGTGGCAGCTGCGAGGTGATATGTGTCTGTAGGTCTGTGTGTGTGAGATTGGAGGGCTTTTTGGGTGTAAGTTTGTGTAATACAAATGCTGGTGATGCTGGTGTGTGTTATTGTGAGTTTGTGGACCCGGAAGTGTGTGTGTGTGTGTGTGTGTGTGGCAGGGATAGGCATCAACTCTTATCTGGGCACAGCAGTGCCACTTCAGCTGAAACACCACACCCATTTCTCCACACGGTTTGTTTGAACAGACGCCATGTCCTCGCACAAACACACAGATTCGCCATAAAATCACAGCTCGAGGCTTTGTTTTTTTCTACATTTTGAGATAAGATATTTATTGGTTGGATTTTATTGTAAGAATATTGAATAATTACTACGTAAATACCATTACGAAATATTATGAAATGGGCCTTATTGGCATTTATGAGAAACGTCTTAATGCTGTCAGATATTGATGCATTTGTATGAATTTTGATCATAAGGTTTTTATTTATTTGTATTGACATTGGTATTGAATTGCTTTTCGAAATGTTAAATATAATTTTCCCTATCGTTTCCTACTACATCAAGCCTTTCAACTTAGATGCACGAGATTATTTTTAAATGATTTTCACTGTATATTTGTACTGTAAGCATTATAATTGTTATTTTTACCTTATTGTGCATGTTTATCTAATTCTGTTTCCGAGCGCACACACACACAAACCAAAACAGCCAAAGTATCACTACAATCCATTGATTAGTGACTATAATTGGATTCACCTGTTTTCAAGGACAGTCTAACAAGCTCCCAGGGGTCCCATATTTATTATGAAGACTTTTTATTCAAACAGTATATATTTTCCTCTATTCAGATCTCAAAAGATATAGGTATCCATCTGTCATACTGTATGTAGTGCCTAAATTCACTTTTAATACTTTATTTTATAGGTGTATTTTATTTATTTATTTTTACAAACCCTATAATATTGTCAATGTATCAGTTGTCATCTTTAACATAAAAAAAAATTATTGGCTTATCTGTATCAAGGGAAATTTCAATATCACTACTTCCCTACGGTCAGATTTTGATCATTGCAAGCTGTTCATATTTTTTTCCACTTATTTTTTTATATAAAAAAAAAAAAAAATTGCATGCATTTAAGTGATTGCAAATGTTTCATATCTTATTTGAACCATTTTTGTCAGGTCCGTTCTCTTTATCAAAAAAAAGTAGGCAACACGACTCACTAAACTTTTGCGTTAAATCGAAAGAATCTCATCAAACTTTTCCAAGAGATTGTAATTTTCCATCGGCTCGACATCCGGCTTCTCTGAGAAAAGAGCATTTCCATCAGCTCTTTCTTCACGAATGGCCGGTGAACTACGCTATGAGTGTGGGCAGCGTAATCCTGTTTGAAAGGTCTGCGTGTGTTCCTGGTTGGACGTCTGGCGTTTTGGGTGGGCTCTGCATGGGACAGCAGGTATCCTTAATCATGTTACGGGGTGCGGGGTGTATTTTTGAGAAGGGGTTAGCTGGCAAGCTCCCATCCCAATTTCATACTAAATGGTCACACACCAGGTTTGATTAGAGAAGGCAAGGCCGAGGTACCCATTGTCATAGTTTCTGTCATTGGTGCAGTGCGGCAGGTCTGTGCATTTAAAGCCGCCGTAGTTTTTCTGTTGGAGGAATTATTCACTCCATTTTCTGCGAGTTTTACGTATGAAACGAATAAGTATTTTGACTATGGTAATCTGTGTGAATAGACTTCACTTTTTTTTCAGACTTTACTTTTTCCCACATTAGTCCAATACACTTAAAAAAATATATATACATACACTTTTATAAATGTAATACATGCATTACATTTATAACAAATGAGCTGTTTTTGTTATATGAAGATTTACCTAAATGCTTTCTCAATATGTTTATTAATATATTTTATAATAGTTAGGAGAATATTCTCCCAGAGCAGGTTAAATCTGAATGTCGTGTCTGTTCCTCTGTGATTATCTTCACCGCACATAGATATGCAGCGTTGTCCCGGAAAACCTCAAGTCCAACATCTGTGTTTGTTTTCGCAGGTGCTCATTTGGTTTGATGCGAACGTTTTTTTCAATATAGAATATTTGTGTGGGCTGTTTTCAGACAAAGTGTAGTGGAAAAAGTCCCCCCACCCACTAACTTCTGTTGATAATTCCACACACCAAATGTATTTGTTTTTCACAGAATTATTTAAATGTGATGACAAGATGGTGGTAAAAAAACCCAAGATGCCTATTTTGTTTTTCTTAAGAAGAGGAATTGAGACCACAGAAATGGTTTGGCTTTGTGTGTCCAGAGGTGAAGGGCATAAGAGCGGGTTTTGAAACCACTTCCATTGGCACTGAAACAATAACACACTGAAGACCCCAAAATACAGAAATGAGATGGGTCGTAGAATGAATATAAAGGATATTATTTATTCACATTCAGACAGAGTAATATTGTAATATATGTTAAACTTCATTTAAGTGTAATCCAAGCCAGAATATTATGGTTAGAAATTCCTGGCCTGTGGATATTATCGTATCCTCTTGTCTCTTATAGTCTGGGTTGATTATCATTCTGAGGTACTGGCCCTCATAAGTTGTGTGTCGGTGCGGGGGAAACTTCAATGAGGGGGGAAAGGTAATTGCAATTACCAATAAAATTCATTATAATTAAGTAGTCATTTAATATAAAATCAAATTATTGCCTCAGCAGCCGAGGACGGAGGCACCCCAGTGAGACCTGATTAATTTTTTCTTCTTCTCCCTTTCAGCACAACTGTAACTTTTAAATCACTCTGTCTCTTTGGGTGGGGTGTTTGGGTAAGGGGTATTTATTAAAACTGAGCCAATATGATGATTACCTGACTGTGTGGGTTATTTATGAGACTGTAGACTATCAGACTATAGATTATTAATATCAGAGTGAAGCGGGAATATTCTGCATCCGTTTTGAATCTTGTGGCCTCTTTAAGTTGGTCTTGTGGATGTATTTCAAAGGGTTAGGAATTAGAAAACTGATATTGTTATACAACAGCTTAGAGCATGGATCATTGTAATGTTTGAAAACAAAAAAATATGATTTGTCTTCTATACAGTCACTGCATTTATATAACTGCTATCAACCAATTCTCAAGAGAAATCAGATTTTATATGAAATATTAAGAAAGTACAGAAATATATAAGTAAAGTGTGTGTCCTAGGTTTGGAAGTTACATGTATTTACTATAGAAATAACAGAGATTTATGCATATTTACAAGCAACTAATACTAAACCTGTATAATATTACTCAGTACTTATGTGTGTAATTAAATTCTAACGAAGACACGTTAAAGTAAAATTAAATAGCTACCATGCTTATCTTTATGTACTAAAGATATTCATATTCAAATCGATGGCAACCTACCTATAAAAACTGGGTCAATTTTATCACAGTATTCTGTATTACTTTCCAAATGCATTATAGATGATTGACATTTACTTGTTCAGATGTAGTTCTTAAATATCTACCCCAAAAAATTTCTTGATTAAGTTCTGAAACTATGAAAAAGTATCATTGGAAAGTCATATTCAAGATATTTATATTTTACCTTTACAGACATATCACCCTATCTCATTTATTTCTCTTGCTTGTGACCGTACTGATCTCTCCACTCATGAGCTTTGAGGTGTTTGTGTGTGTATATATTTGTATGCCAGTCAGTCTGTGTCTCACTGTTAGTAATCTCTCAAGCCTTCTTAACTCCCTTAGGGACCTTCCGGAAAAACGCCACCTCACTATTATTAGGGTCTCTTTTGCATATTAAGGGAGTTGCTCTCAATCGTGTATGTGTGAGGAGAGAGTGAAAGTGCGCCAATGTGCAGCAAAAGTTTTCCTTTTTGTTGCGCCAACTGTTAAACCAAACTCGTGACATCAAAAACAACTTCATAACTGCTTTACTTCTCTATGGTAACGTTGGTGTGAGAAAGAACCTAAAACATCGTCAGTTATTAATGCTCCTTAATAAACCATATTTACCACAGTGCTTGCATTGTAACTATTTAGTTAACTTAGTATTTGTTCTAAGACTAGTAAGTTCAGGTAAATCCATAGCTTCATATTACCATTGTTATAACACAGTTTAACTTTGTTGTATTTAATTTTTTTTTATGAATAAATGATTTTATATATATATATATATATATTTTTTTTTTATTTTTTTTTTTTTTTATATTGGTCATTTATTAATGACACCTTTAAGATTGTTAAAATATTTTTTATCCTTTTAAAAATTTTTTTTTTTTAAATGTATTATTTATTCTTTAATCTTTTAATTTATTTGTATTTTATTATAGGGTATTAACACTACCTTAAGAAACCATATTTGCCATAATTCTTGCATTATAACTGGTATTTGTAATAAGCCTATAGTAAATTCATAATTTTGCTCCATATTACCATAATTACAATGGTTAATGTTATTTTTTAATGTTTTTATTTATTTATTTAGATTTTATTTACATTTTTAAAAAATAAACGGTTAAATGTGAGACCTTACATTTTTCACATTCTAGTCTCATTATTTTAATTTATTATCTACTTTTCTTGACTGAAGGTTGGTCATGGTTTGATATGCTTATAAGAATAACGTCTTTCTTATACAATTTTTTTGTTCTCTGTGAAATTATAGGATACTTACTTTACTGCTTTGTAGGTGACATTATGTTTTTGAACCACACAAATGCTTGTCTAATGTTTTTTAAGATGTTTTATTGTTATGTTATTCATTGAAGGCTTTGGAACCCTTCTGTCCTCATAGATTTCTGTATTTCATACTATGATATACAAACGTATCAAATAATCCTCCAACATGCAGAAATAATGAAACCCTGCTTTCATCCGTTGGGATTTTAAGCTTGAAAATTTCTAGTCATAACCCGTAATGACATGGAGATGTAAAGCTTTGAGTTTCATCTGCTATCTAATACAGCCCAAGCATACAGTTGGTTTAGCTGTGATAACTGACAGTGGAGCTGAGAACCTGGCAGTGTAGATTTTGGCTTCATTGGCGGAATGAGGCCGATATGTTCATGCGGAGACTGTCGGGAAGCCATTTCTCTTATATCATTCCACTTCTTCTCCCATTTACTGTCACTGCGATTGCTGCATACGCCAGACATATTGGTGGTTTATCTTTCCACTAACATCCAATAATGTTTTTGCTATAGCTATCATCCTCATTATCACATAAGCAGGGATTTTTATTATAATATTATATAGGATGAAGCCTAAACATTTCTTAGAGTAAATAATAGCTATACCAGCAGGAATGCTGTTGAAAAAATAACACTTTTTCAAAGCGGCATGTTGTTTGTATGGTTTACTTATTTTGCCATTTTTATGAAAGGACATTATGAAAGAAGAAGGGGGGAAATGTATT
Source organism: Rhinichthys klamathensis goyatoka (assembly GCF_029890125.1). Taxonomy (NCBI): domain Eukaryota; kingdom Metazoa; phylum Chordata; class Actinopteri; order Cypriniformes; family Leuciscidae; genus Rhinichthys; species Rhinichthys klamathensis. Next base: position 4,307,368 of record NW_026606668.1, on the reverse strand, counting down.
CTGCATCACCCGTGTGAGCATCGCAGCTCCATGTACGCTTATAGATATGCAATTTCTTTAGTCCTTTTATAAGTTCGATAGCCCCATGATAATTTAACAGATCTGGCAGATGTTAAAGTCGTCATGAAACTGAAATTGTCTTTTCTTCCCTATTGTGACACATATGTGATTGAACGACTTCTTAAACTTCTTAAATGGATTTTTGTCCATCGGGAATTGTTTGGATCATTCGATCATTGTCATTATTTGCTAATTTCTGGATTAGCTTTGTCTATTAGCTTTGAGGCCATAGAGTACGTTTAGCATGCTTTAGCATAACATTTAAAAGTTTTTGTGGAAAACAGACTAGAAATTGTGATGACTCATCCTGTGCACTACACATTTTATCCAATCAGTTGGTAAGGGATAATGTACATCCAGCTGGTTGTTATTGGGACCCCAAAGCGGAGGGGTCTTGCATCAGCCTGAAGGGGTTTATTCTGCGATAACAACCGGCTTGATGTACTTTTTTCCGCTTATTACACAGCTACTTGCCTACTTGCTACTACATAAGTAAATATTTACACATGAAATATTGATCTGAGTCTAAATATTCTATTAGCTCTTTAAACGCAAAGCTTCCGCAGAGAAAGCAGTTCCTAGCGCGGCAAGTTCAAACTAGACGGATATTTAAGAGATACGGTATCATACCAGTTATTACACGGCATTTCGCCACATAAATAATAATGGGGATAAGAGATATTGATCTGAGATGAAACTGTTTTAAAATCGTACCTGTTTGTTATCTTATAATCCAAAAGTGTACAAAACAATAGTCGCAAAATGGCAGCAGCTGCGTTTGAATGAAGCAAGAGAGAGCGAGTCCACGATACTGGATGACATAATTAAATAACTGTACACAAAATATTGATTTGACTGGGTTTTAATATTTTATTAGCTCAAGAAACGCAAAACTTCCAAGAAGAAAAAACGTTCCTAGCAAGCGTATAGCTCTGCTGACTTCAGTAACCTGTTATTTGTTTTCAGCGGATGTTATCGGGGAATAACATACCCCTGGATGGTGCGATTGACCTATCAGAATCAAGTATTCAACAGAGCCATTTAATAAAATGAAAATAATACCACCTGCCTCTAATTAGTAAGTAAGTCATGATTCATGGCTGTGACAGAACTAATTCCTATTGGCTATTAAAGCTGCAGTCCGTAGCTTTTTTTGGGTTAAAAATGATCCAAAATACATATATGAGAAAAAACATAAACAGCCAGTGTTCAAAACTCTCTGCTTGCCTTAGCTCAATTCAAAGCGGTAAGCTTGTAATAATGTTTTTAATCCAGTGGTACTGGTGGATTTCCGCGGGAGATTCGAGCATGTCTTTGCGTCATTACGTCACATCTGTACACATAAAGAAGGAGTTTCAGCTAGTAGGCTATATTGCAAGTGGAGATGTATAGCCTTTTCTCACAGCACTTGATATAATTAAACTTATCAATTTGATTGCGAATCCAGAAAGGTTCAAACGACGATCACCAGTGACAACTAGATATTCACCCACTGTAAAATGCAAAAGACTTCGTTCAGACTTCGGAGTGGCTACAGGAAAAAAAGAGACTGCAACCGGCCCATGCGAAAACAAGAATACATATCGGAAGGACATTACATGTAGTCACGCAATGCTTGCTTACGTTGTTAACATTAACAATTTGAGAACAAAGTATAATTTGCACGGTTTTGCGTGATATGATAACTTATAAGCGATTGTTAGATTTAATCAGCGCGATTTACTGCAATGTCAGAACCAGAACAAAAGTGGATGTTTCTTACTTGTTCAGATGACATTTTCCGGTGAAAATTCTTATGTTGGTCATACTTCCAAAAAGAATAATCTGTGATTCTGAATGCCAGTATCCACACCGGCGCGGCGACTGACAGCCTCACATTCTCCTCAAACAATGTGTCCATCCGCGCCGTGCCGTGTCAAACTACAAAGTTGATAATTCCGCGAATGACTGCAATTGCAGATTTCGAACAGAGATGGCGACAAAGAGGAAAAACGCCGGACTGCAGCTTTAACAAATGGGATGCACCCATTTTTATATACCACCCAAACTTTTACAAAAGAAAATACACCAACACAGAAAAGAAAAATATGCTTGAAAACCTGTGGTAATTAAAACTTTATCATATATTTTATAACTGAATTGCTCAGGAGTATCAACAGGAAATGTTTTGACATATTTTACCCAAAAGCTAAATATTAAAAGGATCGCTAATCCATAGATGAAAATTCTGTCAACATTTATTCCCCCTCACATAATTCCAAACCTGTACGCATGTCTTACGTTTTGGGCCCCATTGACTTTCACTGTATAAAAACTATACCTCTAATGGCTGTACATGAATTTCGCTGCTGTCAAAGTAACATTCCGATTCATAATAATGTCGCAGTGCCGAACGTCTTCGTTTAGGGTGTACCAAATGAGCACACAGTAATGCCCTGCGCCCTCCAGAGTGAGTAGGGCAAAGTGATGCTCACTTTTGAATAGATTTTGCTGTCTATCTGTCTATCTCCTTTCTCCCCTTGCACTCTTCCTCTCTCTCGTTTTCCTGAAGTGCGGTGATCAATAGTAATTGGGTTGCCGCTGCTGACCAGCTTAGTGGCCCGGTGGACCAGCAGGAGGAGAAATGGAGAGTGTTTACGAGGTACTGAGCGTGACTGACTTTCCTCCGCAAATCTCTCCATATTTATTCAGCATTAGGCCTAATCTAAAAATCTTTCTTTCTCAACCCCCTGTTTTATCTATATATTTTTATTTTCCGCTTCTTTCCCTCTCTGTCTCTGTCATGCACCAAAGCGAGAGAGAGAGAGAGAGGGGTCTAGAATGTAATCCTTTTTGAGGCTAAACCACCGGTACTCTTTGATGGCATATTTAATAGATTTTTCCCATAAAGGCTTTTCCTTAAGTGACTACATTCAAATAGAGAGGTATTAGTGATGGCATTAGGCAATCGTTAAGGTGTATTAAAGAAACCTCCTGTTGTTCATATAAATACGTTCAATTCAATTTGCAGATCCCTTTGGGTGTAATTGGATTTTCTGATGTATGGTGCAAGGGCACTTTAGGGTTATATATTCACTCTACTTGGTAAAGCTTCCTCCGTCAGTGACAAATTTTATAGTACTCACTTTGTAAACAAAAATGCACACAAACTCGTTCGTTTTTTGTTTGTTTGTTGAGTGAGATGCATGCTATTTGAAGAAATTAGCATTTGCAAATGGAAATGCCAGGCTTGCATGGTAGAATAGAACATAACATAAAAAAAATTAATAATAATCTATGATTGTGGTTTAAAAATCACCTGTTTTTAAGCTGCAATGCTTAAAAATAATCAAATGTTTAAAAAAAAATGCATAGTCTACTGTGAATTGAATAAACATTTATTCTTATTAAAGTTACAAAAGTGATTCAAGAGATTTTCTCTTTTTTTGTTGTTTGATTAACATGAATAACGGCAGGAGGTAAATTTGAAAGCTGTCACTTTAAGACCAACTGCACGGATCCATTATGCTCGTGCGTTTTCTTTCTCAACTCTTTACATTGACTTAAGACATAAATGACCGTGTTTACTTGCAAATACATGGTTACTTTGACACATAGGTATGTGTATTTAACTAATCAAGCACAATTAGGTGGCAAAAAGCACTCGTTTTAGTTCTCAGGCGCTCTGTTAGCAGCGGCTTCATGTACTGAAATGAGTTGTCTTAAAATCACCTGTTTTTAAACCACAATGCATAAAAACGCATGCAAACAATAAGCTTTTAGCAACATCACAAGAGAAAAAAATCAATGCATCGTGATACCTTCTCCAACAATTCTTTATCGCTTCGTTCTGAGAGTTTCATATTTGATTCTGAGCTTAGTTTTTAACTGCACATGCAACACCTGTATTCCGCTTGCATCCAATTCCTCACACACACATCACTCAAGCCTTCCATAAAATATTATTTCATAAAGTTCGGAAAGGTTGAAGCGAATTACAAGGACATTAGTGGGCTTAATTGCACAGGATATGCACAGTGAGAAACATGCGCTTTGCTTGATATGTTACGCTTTCAGTGTGCGGTCTCGCCCGCCAGTATTTTCCTTACAAATGCTCCACGAAGGCCTCATTTATGTCCTTTGGAATGCAGCTGGATTATATACACTCACCGGCCACTTTATTAGGTACCCCATGCTAGTAACGGGTTGGACCCCCTTTTGCCTTCAGAACTGCCTCAATTCTTCGTGGCATAGATTCAACAAGGTGCTGGAAGCATTCCTCAGGGAGTTTGGTCCATATTGACATGATGGCATCACACAGTTGCCGCAGATTTGTCGGCTGCACATCCATGATGCGAATCTCCCGTTCCACCACATCCCAAAGATGCTCTATTGGGTTGAGATCTGGTGACTGTGGAGGCCATTTTAGTACAGTGAACTCATTGTCATGTTCAAGAAACCAATTTGAAATGATTAGAGCTTTGTGACATGGTGGAAGTAGCCATCAGAGGATGGGTACATGGTGGCCATAAAGGGATGGACATGGTCAGAAACAATGCTCAGGTAGGCCGTGGCATTTAAACGATGCCCAATTGGCACTAAGGGGCCTAAAGTGTGCCAGGAAAACATCCCCCACACCATTACACCACCACCACCAGCCTGCACAGTGGTAACAAGGCATGATGGTTCCATGTTCTCATTCTGTTTACGCCAAATTCTGACTCTAACATCTGAATGTCTCAACAGAAATCGAGACTCATCAGACCAGGCAACATTTTTCCAGTCTTCAACTGTTCAATTTTGGTGAGCTCTTGCAAATTGTAGCCTCTTTTTCCTATTTGTAGTGGAGATGAGTGGTACCCGGTGGAGTCTTCTGCTGTTGTAGCCCATCCGCCTCAAGGTTGTGCGTGTTGTGGCTTCACAAATGCTTTGCTGCATACCTCGGTTGTAACGAGTGGTTATTTCAGTCACTGTTGCCCTTCTATCAGCTCGAACCAGTCTGGCCATTCTCCTCTGACCTCTGGCATCAACAAGGCATTTCCGCCCACAGAACTGCCGCTCACTGGATGTTTTTTCTTTTTCGGACCATTCTCTGTAAACCCTAGAGATGGTTGTGCGTGAAAATCCCAGTAGATTAGCAGTTTCTGAAATACTCAGACCAGCCCTTCTGGCACCAACAATCATGCCACGTTCAAAGTCACTCAAATCAACTTTCTTCCCCATACTGATGCTTGGTTTGAACTGCAGGAGATTGTCTTGACCATGTCTACATGCCTAAATGCACTGAGTTGCCGCCATGTGATTGGCTGCTTAGAAATTAAGTGTAAACGAGCAGTTGGACAGGTGTACCTAATAAAGTGGCCGGTGAGTGTATATTAAAATATGAAACTCAACGACAGAAGGCTGCTTTCAATTTCAAATGCTCACATGAGGTTTTTGAAGAGCTTATGCTTGCGGCTGTTTGCAGCTCTGTCAGTGGTTAAATGTACTTGCGCCTCAAAATGCTTTTATGATGCGAAATGTCTTAAGGAATTAAACAGACAGGACAAAAACATCTTATATTTCAAAAGAGATCTGTGCATTAGTGTGAATGCAGCTAATTAGATCTCCCGCTGTCTATGATGTCATCAGTAATAATCAAACAACAGTTAAGCTGAGAGAAAAACCACTCACAGCTCTTGAATGGAAAATGTTCCGATACTGTTAAATACTGAAAGCACTCTTTGTTTATTGCTTGTAATATGTTTCTTTGTTCCTCTTTTTTTATTTACTACTTGGTTTTATGTGTTGAAGCTATATTAGTTTATATATTTTAAATTCTTAACATACAATTGTTTTAATATTTTTTTTTTTCAATTTGTAATTATATTTAAAAGTACTTATAATTACATATAATAATAAAAAAAGATTTTTAAGTCTGTAAAAAGTAAATCAAGAATCGTTTTAGAATCGGATATTGACTCCCAGATTCATAATTGGATTCGGATCTGCCGTTTTCTTACACTGTCAATTTTAAATGTTAAATGTCGCTCTCAGCAGCATGGAAGGCGTCTGGATGTTCAACAGTATATAACTGCAAATTTCCAACTTCTTTTTACTTGTAAGCAAAGAACATAAAAGTACTTGGCCGTGAGTATATCAGGGCATTGAATCACGTGTAGTCTCTTGTACGTTACATGTGCATGAGTGTGAGCATGAGCAAGAAGTTGCTGGCTACAGTTCACATAACGCTAATAACAAGGTTTTGGGAATTCTACATATACATTTTCATCTCATATACAGAAACTCAAAGGTCTTCGCTACAACCTGCCAAAATAAAAGTGTGGTTTTACTTGAAGAAATTATGACAGAAATACATTAGTAAGGTCGGTTTACCAAGGTCGGTTTACTTGGCGCCATGACCAAGTATTGCGATGTTTGGCTTTAGCATTGGAAGGCAAGCGTAGTATGACCAATAAGTTGCCGCCTGTTCTAGCAAAACATTGCACGCAGAAGACAATATTCCTCCGCCCAGGCGAGCAACCACCAAGAAAAGGTGCTAACACCAATTCTCGCCCAGGACTACTGGAAGCTGCTAGGGACTGGAAGATGCTGGCTGATCTTGATCAACGGCTTATTTTTCCACCTGAGATTGCCACCACTAACCTACGACCAGATATTGTTTTGTGGTCTGGATCAGCACGCATTGTTCAACTGATAGAGTTAACAGTGCCATGGGAGGATGCGGTAGATGAGGCATATGAGAGGAAGAAACTGCGGTATGCTCATCTGGCCACTGAAGCAGAACAGCGAGGATGGAGAGTCCATGTTTATCCAGTGGAAGTGGGTTGTCGAGGTTTTGTGGCACACTCTACAACCCCGGTTCCTCAGAGACGTCGGATTCAGCGGCCAAGAGTTGCGTCGCACAGTAAAGAACTTATCTGAAGCAGCAGAAAGGAGCAGCAACTGGCTGTGGTTGAGACGGAAAGATTCTAGCTGGCTGTGTACAGGCCGCCACGCTACGGTTTCGTAGAATTCTTGAAAACTTGAAGAGTCTGTTGGTTTATTTGTATAGGTTGTATAGTATTTACAGTTATTACGTTCCTGTGTATATTGCGTGAATGACGGGTGGTTGGGCAGATATTGTGTTTTGCGGTAGGTGGTATGCCATACGGAACCGTTGCCAATGAAACTGCATATTAACGCACCAGTGGGGCTCGACAGCCTTAGTCAAACGGGTTGGCGCGTATGGTTGGGTTGCGGAGAGATTGTGAGATTGTGGTAAGGTCTCAGCAGCAGGAGGGATGTAGAGGTCAGTAAGCTGGGCTGAGTTGAGTGGGGGAGGGGGGTACTCTGGGACACCAGAATCCCTGTCGAGCCCTCTTGAGGTGTCGTGGGCTAGTCGACGAAACACTGAGGACGGAAGGTGCCCACTTGAAGACCCTAGAGATGTCCCCTACTCGGCTCAATCCAGACGGTTGTCGTGCTGGTCCACTAGGGAGACCACACTGTAGTTGCAGCCGTCGTGTGTGCTGACGCGCCAAGTACACTGCAGCCGTTAAAGGGATACTCCACTTTTTTTGGAAATAGGCTCATTTTACAACTCCCCCAGAGTTAAACTGTTGAGTTTTACCGTTTTTGAATCCATTCAGCCGATCTCTGGTTCTGGCGGTACCACTTTTAGCATAGCTTAGCATACATCATTGAAGTGGACAAGACCATTAGCATTTCTAAAAAAAAATGACCAAAGAGTTTCGATATTTTTCCTATTTAAAACTTGACTCTTCTGTAGTTACATCGTGCACTAAGACCAACGGAAAATGTAAAGTTGCGATTTTCTAGGCTGATATGGCTAGGAACTATACTCTCATTCCTGCGTAATAATCAAGAAACTTTACTGCCGTACCATGAGAGCAGCAGGCGTAATGATATGACGCAGCGCCTGAAAATAGTTCCGTTGTGTTGACGGAAGGTAGCCTATTTTCAGGCGCTGCGTCATATCATTACGCCTGCTGCTCTCATGGTACGTACGGCAGTAAAGTTTCTTGATTATTACGCAGGAATGAGAGTATAGTTCCTAGCCATATCAGCCTAGAAAATCGCAAGGAATAGCACACAATCAAGATTTTTTTTTCCTGCCACATAAATCTTATGCGTAATTTAAAAGTTTATTTCAGCCCCAAAACTCTCCTGCAAGACACCCAACATTGAACCAATAGGGCAGTGGTTCGGGTAAACGTCGAACAAAACAAAAAAGTAAAAATTAAAAATGATTTATTGGAAAGGAGTTGGATGTTTTTCATTTGATTACGAGTTTTATGCATTTATTAGATTTCCACAGTTTTTGATGATCAATTTGTATTCAATCTTAACACACTTGTAGTTTGGTTTGCTTGGTTCCTTTTTTCCTGACCAAAATCAACAACAACAGTTAGTCCTGGTCCGAGTAGTGTTCAGATTGGCATTTTTATCACCGAACAAAAGGGAGACCGAACTTAAAGCCATATAGGTTCACAACCTGATTGGTCGGATTTTATGACTATTTTGAGACGGAACTTACCGAACATCCAAAACAATGCTGTGTGCTGGGATAAATGTGCTCGTTGTATGTGCGTAGCCTGCATATGATGGTATTTTGACCAGCTGAGAACTTGTGAAGAGCTTCAAAATGTGTAAAGGAGTCAAAACCGAGGCAGGAAACCTTGTGCACCAGGGTTCGGATGGCAGCGTTCACACTTATTCAAATGAACCGCACTAACAGAGCAATCGAACCAGGGCTCGTTTTAATCGAACCAAACATGCCAAGTGTGAACACACCCTTAGTGAGGTTCATTTGAATAAGTGTGCCATCCGAACCCTGGTGCGCACCAAACAAGTGGACCAAGACCACTGAAAAGATGGATCTCGGTCCACATCCAAATTAACTCTTGTGCGGTTCGAATGATATACGAACGCAACACGAACCAAATACATGTAATCAAACCAAAAACAGGAAGGTGAGACCCTAAAAAGGACAGAATCCTCATGCATATCTTTTTTTCTCATCATAGTACTAGTCATGATGTTCATGTTGCCCATCAGAGTTCGGTACAGGCGTCCGTCAGAACCGCGTCTCCTCGCAGCAGATTGTTTGTGTGTGTGATGGAGGGATTCCTGCCGTTGTTTTGACTCCTTTACACATTGTACAAGCTCTTCACGAGTTCTCAGCTGGTCAAAATACCATCATATGCAGGCTACGCACATACAACGAGCGCATTTATCCCGGCCAGCACACAGCATTGTTTTGGATGTTCGGTAAGTTCCGTCTCAAAATAGGCATAAAAGCCGACCAATCAGGTTGTGATTGTGAATGTATCCCTATGCCTTTAGGTTCGGTGATAAAAATGCAAATCTGACCACTAATTGGACCGAATTAGAAGTGTGAACACAAATATATAAAAATGAAAACTAAACCTGTGAAAAACATTTTATAGGGCCTATTATTGTTATCAAATTTTAATAAATTGTTAAAATGTTTATGAATTAAATTTATTATACATGCTTTTTGATGATTAAAATTCAATTAAATCCTTAAAATGGATTCCAGAAAAAAATCAATTTCATAGGGCCCTAGGTATTTAAAGGGGCAATTTTCTATTCTATACCCCGTTAAGAAGCTGTAGTAAACATTTAAATGAATTCAAGATTCATTTGAGTATTTGATGGATGACCCACTGTATATTAAATGTTAAAGTTCAAAAAATGCCCTAAAATGTTTTATTATCTGAGGCCCCTCACTGTAGGCTTCATCACCTTTTTATATTCAGAAACTTCATAATTCAAAGACTTGGGTAGAGTTTCCATTGGGTCTGAATAGAGGAGCGAGAACAGGATGCTATGTCAGGTAAGGTCTAAGGACTTGACCCAGTCTATCGTTATCATATTAAATAAACACACATTCAAATGAGCTTGTCAGTTGGGTTCTCTTTTGGATGTTATTACCTGTCAAAGGCTGAGAAAAACAAAGTCAGATGGAGGGATGACTAGAGTGAGAGATGGATGGGTGGAGAGATAAATGGTTTCTGAGGAGTAAATCCAGCCCTGTCTGTCATCTTATGCAAACCATTCTATCCTTTCAATTTAAATATGCATTAATCATCACTGTAAATTGATGTATATACTGTGAAATTTAACTGAACATTTAATAATGCTAAATAAAAACAACTTCAAGCAAAAGCCTCTTGTTAATCTGCATAGTCGGACTGTAACGGAGCAGACTATTCCAGCAGAAATGGGCTAACCAACAGAATGAATAAACAAGAGCTCGGAATAGCAAGGGAAGACCCGATAAATGAGAATTACGAGCGGGAGAATGAGCAAGAAGGAAAGGGAGGAATGCCCTGGGGAAGAGAGTGAGGTGAAGATGGACAGGCAAACCCTCTCGTTACACCTTCTCTCTCTTTCTCTGTCGCTTCCTTTGGCCCCCCCCTTTACCCCTCTTTCACCCAGCCTTAGCCCCACCATCTGTCTTTCCCCTTCCCTTCACCTCTGCGCCTGACATCTCTCAGCCCTTCTTTTAATCTTTTTGTTTGATGGAATTTAATGTGATTGTTTAAAAATTTGACATATCGTCTCCATCTGCGTTTATTAGTAACGCTAAGCTATAGTAATGAAACTGAAATCACCCTTTAGAGAATTTGCCTTGGTTTTATTACAGTAACACTAAATAATGGTATTTCGACAGAAATGTTCACACTAATTCATACTAAATATGTTAGGGAACTGAAAGAATCTACTTTGTTTTGACAGTTTAACCCACTATTTCTCATAATAAAAACAGTATTGTTTTTAAGATAATATTTACATATTTGATCAATTTAATGTTCTGCAGTCAATTCACAGAAAATACCAAAAATCAAATAATTACAGTAATAAACAAATAAACAAGAGTATGTTGACAATCACGCACCTACAGTGCAAGTCTAAGGGGCAAACAATGTTTCTCCATAGACTTTGATTGTAAGTGGATTTTGTCAACACTTTGTTTTGTATGGTTAAGTTAGTTTAACCCTTTCGAGTTGAATTTGTCATGTTTTTTTTTCATTTTTTTTATTTAATAAATACACATGTGGCTATTATGGTCTTACTACAAATAAATTGTGGATACTATTCTGGAATTATGGCACAGATTTTTAAGGGGAGTAGCTCGCCATATTGTTTTATCATCTCTTAGTTTAATTCAGTTCCTCCATAGACTAGTCATCTGCTCTGTAGCTTTGTAGGAAACTAAATGTAATTTTTCCTATTTTTGCTTCCTGTTTACCAACAAGGGATTTTGATTTTTTTTTTTATTGAAGTATTCCTTGATGCTCTGTATGTGGAAATGCCACATTTGTAGTGTTTGTTTCAATGCAACGGTTACTTTTACACGTGCTGCCTGCTGTCAATTTGCTGTAACTGAACCCCACCCAAACTCATATTTTATTCCAGGTTGTCCGAGCTGAACAGTGCAGTCCTCCCATACACTCCTATCCCCCCCCCCACCCCCCCACCCCCACACACCCCTTGGACTTTTCCCCGGGTCTCTTTGGGGAACAGTAGAAATAATTCCTATTGTCTTTCATTATAATTCCAGACTGAGAGATATCGTTTTTAATAATGGCAGCTTTATGTTTCCTAATCTAATTTGTGTAGCTATATTTAATGTCTCTGTGTGTGTGTGTCTTTGGTTCCCACCTGTTTTATATCCATCCTATATTGTTTCCACCTTTCCTGAAGTCCAATGGTGGCTACAGGCAAAAAAAAAAAAAAAAAAACCAAATTAGAATCTTAAAGCGCTATTATTTAATTACCCCAATGGCTATGGATTTGCTGTGTGTGTGTGTGTGTGACTGAAGAGGGCGATAGAAAGGGCAGGATTATTCTGCTTTTTCAATTTACAGAAGCCCCACTGCCCACACACCCCCTAACACCCCAGACCCATAACATACACACAAACACCACACACACACACACACACACACACACACACACACACACACACACACACACACACACACTTCATCAGCACCCCCACCCAACCGCTGGAAGATAAAACAGCATTATGGTAAATTCCACTTAATGACAAATTTTTAATTTGCTGAACACGGCTGTCTCCCGCATCCCTTGTGTGTGTCTGTGTGTGCGCGTTCACGTTTTAGTGAGTGAGTGAATGAAAGGGAGGCCTAATTACAGTGTGGGTTGGATGGGAGGAAGAAAAGCCCTCCTCTCCTTCTATCACAGCGATAAGGGAAAGGGAATGTAGCCGATTAATGATGGTGTTTATCTCTTTTCATATAATAACAATCATGAAAAGTCGATCTGCCCCTCAGCTTGATAGAAAAACACTCCCAGAGGAGAATTTTCATCAGAATGAAATTGAAGTCGCAAGCTAGTGGTTTTATTAAGTATTTCATTCTTCCTTCTCGTGTGTTTGTGCGTATGTGGATTCGAAAGGAAAACTAAAGGTTTGGAATATTAAGTCAGCTCGTTGTATTTGTGATAGGCATGTTTCCAGGGTCAATATCAATTAAAAACGTTCTTTAAAACACACTGCAAGCTGTGGAGACTCTACAGGGAGAGTCTTTTGGATATAGGATACATACAGAACATATAGTGGTGCACTGGAATTTAAAGGCTGATACTGGTATTTTGAGAAGCTAGCCAAATTAGCCAATATTTTAAAGCTTAAGTCAGCTGGTTGTGATCTTTTACAAACATCAAACCATTTGCTCCAGGAAAATGCACCACACTGTAAAATTACATACAATTTACATTTGAATATATAGAACATTGTGACACTAGAAAACAAGTAATGACAAGTTCAGCATCTCACACACTTTCAAAAATGAGTGATACATCCAATACTAGCTCCAAAACGGCTGTAGTGGCAAATCAGTAGTATTTATAACTTGTTTGCCCTCTTTAGGATTTTATTCAGGTTTGAGTAACATGAGACATTCCCTAATAACTAAGCATAGTGTCTCAGTCCTGTTATCATTTGTATGGCAGGGCAAGCTGTAGACATATTTCTCTGGTGGGCTTTTAAAGCAGGTTTGTCACAGACTAGCGCTGTGACGAGTGACTGAGCGAGACTGAGAGCGTTGTGCGCACAAGCTGTTTCTATCAGTGCGAGTGCAGTCTGACTGCCAGTGCACGTTACGTCAAGTATTTGTAATTTGCATCATTATTTGTTGTTAAATTCATTTTTACATGTCTTTTATTGGATTCAGACTAATGATTTAATCTTGAAAATGGATGTTAAATTAAGAGTTCATACACATTTAATATACCGATATATAAAACTGGTAGTAAAATTCTTGTAGTTGTTTAGAGTGCATAACAATTCTGTGCATTATGTCTTGTCTATTGTTTATTTATTTGGATCCCCCTTTAGCTATGTCCAAGAGCACCGCTAGTCTTCCTGGGGTCCACACAACACTTAAAAACATACATTATTTATTATCACACACAAAAACATAAAAAATACTCTCAATAACAAACCAGGGTCCAAAAACAACACACTTAGCATATATTCAACATTACAACCAATGTACAAAAATAAAATAAAACAGAAACAAAACAAATGTGTTACCAACACCAAGTCTAACACTTATAACGCATCCAACTAACTTCTATGCATAACCTCCTATAAATATGATAATCCAAGGTGTGCCTTTACCTGCCTTTTAAAATAAGTCTAATAAAGTTTGTGGTGATTTTGTGTAATATTTAGAAGCTTGATAACCTCTGGTAACTGTAAACTTTTGTTTGCATGATCATGACGAATAGCTTCCTTTTTTTTTTCAATTTAATCTGTTCCTGATCAAAAGTGTTATACAGTTTACAGTTACTAGAGGCTATCAAGCTTCTAAATATTGCAGAAAATCACCACAAACCTTATTATACTTATTATACCACATTAACTTATTAAACTTACTCTAATGATTTTAATTATAAAAAAAAAAAAAAAAAAAAACACAAAATTCAGAAGTTTCTGAAGCTGATATCTTTGTGTTAGGAATAGACCAAAACAGGGGAAAACTTTTTTATTCACAGAAAATATTGTGTTATTAATAACGTGAATGAGATTTGAGAGCTATGATGTGGAATAGAGTTTGGCAAGCCTCTGGTCACTGTTCTAAAAAGAGCAGCTTCAGCATTCTTCAGAATTTTTCCTTTTATGTTCCATGGAGGATTGGGAAGTCATACGAGTTTGGAACGACACGAGGGTGAGTAAATAATGGCAGAATTAAATTTGGTGAACTGGATGAACTGTATTTTTTATTTTTTTTTATGGTTGAAGGCTTTGTTTTGTTTTTTCATTAATTTGACATCAGATTACCAAGTACAAAGAGTCGTGTTGAGTGTGTGCGTGTGCTTTTCTCAATCCCATGTGACTCTCTTACCTTATCTCCTGTCACTTACCCGTCTGCCACTCTGATTGGAGCGTATGGTTGCCGTGTGGTTGCCATGCTGTTGCCATACCGCGCCCCGCTGGGCAGTAATTGGGCCCCCTCTGGGTTGCAAGAGGCAACGGCACGTTGACAGACAGGTTTGGCCACCTGCCCCACCTCCCCCTTTAAATGAGAAGTCAGGAATGCCAGGAGCGTGGCAGCACATACTGTGTGCCATGCCGAATGGTGGGTAGGGGCACCGATTTGGCCACATGCCCCAGTGTCACTTTGTACCTGCAGAGTTGGTGTAATATGAGCTGATAGTCAGATTGTTTGGCAGACTTGGGGGTATCTTTACTGTACATCTTCATTATCATGCGTTTGCCTGGCTGTCCAAATGAGGACTTCCATTGTTTTCACTTTTGTCCTAATCGGTTGAAATCGTGGTTTGGTGGGGCCACAGGGGATGTCCATGGGCCCTCAGGGCCTCTGGTGCCAGGCCTGACTGTTCGTAGTGATGGTTTGTCTGGAAAACTAAAAACAAACCGTATAGTTTTATGATCTTTTAAAGATCTGTATGAGGAATTTGTATGGAGGTTTTTCAAAAATGCTGAAGATCTAAGCAAACGCAAACCCAAATTTATATATAATGAAGTTGTAAAATCTTGTATCAACCTTCTTCTGCCAATTCTGTCATTATTCATAGTTTTTTATCTATTAATCCTTCCACAAAATGATTTAAAATAAAAGTGGTTATATAGACTTATTCCAACATATTCCAAGTCATCATGGGTGAAAAATGATTTAAAGTTGTATTACAGTTGTACTGGTGACATTACAGCCTTTCGTCACTCTTGTCAACATGCCTCTCTCTGTAGACGT
Source organism: Rhinichthys klamathensis goyatoka (assembly GCF_029890125.1). Lineage (NCBI taxonomy): Eukaryota > Metazoa > Chordata > Actinopteri > Cypriniformes > Leuciscidae > Rhinichthys > Rhinichthys klamathensis. The sequence goes on along the minus strand of NW_026606668.1, from coordinate 4,292,054 downwards.
GCTCTCGGCAGATCCTCGTGCAGTGCCAATTGTGTGATTCTCATAAGCAGTTCAAACACTATAAACACCTTTTATACAGACCTCTCATTAGCCAGCTATACATACGCGTAAATCTGCGTTATTCTGAGAAACCTCGCAGCTGAAGCTATAACACAGCTTGTCTCTCTTTCACTGTATATGATGAAATTAAATTATTTATAAATTTTATTGTATACTTTTATATGGAAAAATATAATTATAGTCGTGTTAAGATGAAATATAACTTCTTAACACGGTTATAAGGCAGCACAAAGAAAGTGATTTTTGCGTACGTGTGGTTTCAGTTGTTTCTACATTTTCCGTACATTTAGAATAAATTTTAGTTAGAAAGTTTTTAGTGAATCATGATTTGTTCGTGAAAACGTTCATATGCAGATTTCACGCACAAATTTGTGCGTAGTGCGTACGCATGCATGAGACCCAATGTTTTCATAGTGTGAAGATTTACATAATATGAAAAAAATTTTCCACTATAAAGATATGTAATATCTTTACCCAATGTAAAGCTTCTTTGCAGAACCAAAAGGAGTTCCTAGAACTAAAATCGTTCCTAGTTCAAAAAGCGGGTACTTCCGCCAATAGTTCTAGGCAGGGCTCCAGACTAACTTTTCCACTGGTTGCACTGGTGCTACCAACTTTCTCAGTTGGTCGCACCAGCATATGATTTGGTCGCACCTTTTTTTTTTTTTTTTTGCTACATGCCATGGGATTAATCAATGCATGCTGATGAATAGTGGTTTTAATGGACCAAGGCTAGCAAAGGCTTTCTGGGTTGCAGCAGAAATACCTGTAATATATTAATTATCATTGCCAAATTTCAGGATTTTCATGGATTTTGGACAGTAATTTTAATGTGTAATTTTAAGCATTTAACATTTGAATTATATACAATCTATCTATTTACATTTGAATCATATTCTATCTATCTATCTATCTATCTATCTATCTATCTATCTATCTATCTATCTATCTATCTATCTATCTATCTATCTATCTATCTATCTATCTATCTATCTATCTATCTATCTATCTATCTATCTATCTATCTATCTATCTATCTATCTATCTATCCCTATCTATCTTTTAAAAATCATTAAACATTCAAATGTATGCATTACATTTTAAAAGATTAGAGTATTATAATAAACTGATACAGATTTTAGTAACATTATAGTTGTAACAAAAAGCAGAAATCTCACACTCCTTACCTTCTGCATTTTATAATAATTTCCTTTTCCTCTGTCGAGTGATCATGAGAGTAATCGCTCGACAGAGGAAAATATAACCGCTGAAAAGACGTAGGAGGAGGGGGCTCTGTGTTTCGTGAGACCATTTTTATCATTTTTATATGCCTTAATTCGTGAATTCGTAATTGGAGCGTTTCACCATCAGTGTGCAATGCGCGTGACGTCTACGTACGTTCAATAAATAAACTGCACGTGTCTAGCGGAAGAACATTGTAGACGGAACTTCTCTCCGTTAATGTCTATGGCGAGTCACGCAGGCACTGGGCTACTCCGCAATTGAGCCGACCCCGGGATAAAATAGTCCGAATATAAACACTTATTATAGGCGTACCGTAGTGATTCAGAATAAGTCAAAAACACGATTTGGAAAATGGATTCATGATGTAGCCTACTCGTTCATTTTGAACATAAGTGACGGACTGCAGCAGCTGATACAACGGCGTTCTGTTGCTCAAGCGTCCACTCGCACAAATGCGACCACATAACATTTTAACTCGCACATTCTCAAAAAATGGTCGCATATGCGACCAATTTGGTCGCAGTCTGGAACCCTGGTTCTAGGAACTATGAAAAGGTTCCTCTGGTGCGAAAGCCCCTATTGATGCCAAAAAAGTCAGCTTGATCACAATAGCCGCTTTCCGACCAAGTAGTTACAGGAACTTAGTTATAGGAACTGTCCACTTCTAAACAGTTCTAAGAACTACTCTCCCCCAAACTCGGTTTTGCTGTTTGCGTTCGCACTGGCCAAGTGGCCATAGGAACTGGTAGGAGGGGTAAGGGAGTGACGCAAGCACGGCGGCGGCCCCACATACAACAACAACAAACCAGCATGAGGAGGCTATCGGAATGTTCCTGTTCTGCCTTGCCGGGACCTTAATAACGGAGTACGAACGGCGGCGTTTAATGCTTGAGTTCTGTACAGAGAAACACAAAAGGCGAAGGCTCCAGCGTAATATAATCTTAAGTGATATGATGGAAGACGATAGAAGAGCAGAGCGCAGGAGGCAAACAAAACGACGGGTAAGTTTAGCAAGCATTAGCAATTAGCTGGTTGAATGTGTTTGTCTTAAGTTATGAGTTAGCATAGCCTACATAGGTGACAGACAGTGAAGAAAATGTGTTGACAGCATAGACTGTAAAAGGTTGACAGTGGGCGTGACTTATAAGTTAAACCAATCAACGTAGACTTAAAGAAAGGGAACTAAAAAAGTCCTCGCTCTAGACTAGGTACTGAAAGAGTTATAGGAACTACGGTCTGAGGAACTAAAAAATCCCCAACTTAGTCCGGTCGGAACACGCGAAAAAAAGGGTTATAGGAACGTTAGGTTCTAGGAACTGCAAAAGTCCCTCCGGTCGGAAAGCGGCTTATGAAAGGTTCTTCTATGGCAAGGGTTGCGTAATGATTCTTAAAGGGGTCATCTAATACCATTTTTGTACAAGTTAATATGAATGTTTAGGGTCTAAATGAAAACTTTGTAATATACTTTTATTAAAAATTCTCATTAGTATTTTAAGAAAACACTAATTTTACCTGGTCAAAAACAGCTCTGTTTTCAGCACGCCGTTTCAGTGCATATGCCTTTAAATGATAATGAGCTTCGCTCACCCCGCCCCTCTGTTCTGTGGGGCGTTTAGACACAACGCACGCGGAGTGTTGCCTTGACAACAGTTGAGGGTATATTTTGGAGAGAGAATGGCAGCTGGAGTCTCTGAGGACACATATGTGCAACCGTATCAGTTTGAACCGGAGTCGGACCGGAACAAGATGACGGCCGCAAAGAAGTTCGACAATTAAAGGGACACTCCACCCATTTGGATTAAGCTTTCCATTGTTAGAAACCCAGTCATACTATTGAATGGTCGTGCAACACTCATTTTCCCTGGGACGAGAGAAATCCGCTATTTACCTTTTTCACTTCCTCCTACAATGACGCAAAATCGTCATTTTACGTCATTGTAGGAGGAAGTGTAAGAGGGGGGGATTTCTGTAAAGACTACAAGCACTAGTTCCCACCCTTTCAAACCCGCCCATAGGGGGTTGGACCTAATGCGCTAACAGAGCTATCACAGATCAGTGGGTGGGACTTCACTTGTAGATACTGAAATCAATATCAGCCATCTTGTTTATAAGCTAAGCTAACAAGCGCTGTGGAGATAGGAAGTTATGACAATGACGGAAGAAACTAAACATGATATGGAAGTAGAGGATTTTGAAATTCTGCTGCTCGAATCCGCTGTTCGTGGCTATAGTATCTTTACGAGCCGCAATATAGTGAAGAGCAGCTGAGGCTGATGGAGGAACAGGAGGCGGACGAGGAGCCCGGACTGGCTCGAGCTGGGCGGACTGCTGGTGCCTGTGCTCTCGCTGTGCGCTACGGACACAGATAGAGTCCGTCTGCTGCAGAGAATTTCAACGATAGCAATTTCTCCTGGACGAAATCTCTGAATCAGACGAGCACACAGACGTTTGTGTTGTGATGTGAACCATCCTAGTGTCGCACCGCATATGTTCTGACTGAACATCCAGGTATCATGCAATAATTCACCATATAGAAAGAAATACAAATGAGGAGTAATTCGCTAATGAGTTTGCCAATGTAACGTTAACGGGGTTCGTTGTTGTGGGAAGGAGGAGGCGGGAACCGGCGAACATTTAAACATTTTAATAGTAAAATAAACAAATACAATACAAAAGTATAAGCCAGCTGGCCACACACAACAGAAACAAAACATAAAATCAGGCCTGTTCCTTTTGTGCTTCCGCTCCTCCGTGAGAGATATGAGGCCGCTGCGTCTCACAGGTGTCATTCATTATCAATCGCGCCGTCCTCTCACGTCCCTCGTCCTGCTCGCCACAGCCAACTAACTAGACATTTTGTGTGAAATTAATTTCAAACTCTTTTGGCAGCTAGCCTTGTAGACGGAAGAGTGATTTCTCTGTTGCGCTGTTCTGGATTAGTGGGAGTGGCTTGTGGAGCTGTGCAATGTGGTGCATTGTGGGAGTTGTTGTCTTACATACAAATGCGCCCTAAAGTTATTTTCTGTCTTTTCTCGGTCAAGAGGGCACCAAATTCAAAATTTCTTTTACATTTCGACTACATATATAACCCACTTTCAATAAAGATTAATGTTGAAATGGGTGGAGTGACCCTTTAAGGCTCGAACAGGACGTTTCTGAATGGTTGGTTAACGTAATGTCACTTTGATCTATTTTTGTATGTACTGGCAGGGTAGAGTAGTGAGATACGAACACTATGCGTTTACTGATGTATACGTTAGTTCATTGACAGATTGAGGTTACAACTAATGGTCATGAAAAACTTTTTTCCGCGATTTGCAAAGATTAAAATAAAGGTTAATAAAACTTTACACTTACTTCTTCTGGAGGTGCAGAGGGAACACAAATAAGTTAGTTGGTACCGATTCTTTTTTCAGGAGCAGCTTCTTAGCAAAACCAGCTCATACTGACCCTCGTTTATAAAGCAGTCTGGTGAGAAATGATTCGCGCAAATATGAAAGCATTGACGTTGATCGTGGGGAATATTCCCTTCCAAAACAAAACTCAGCCACTGCGTCTTCAGCGGTTCGGATTTAGGAACATCAAAATGACTGCTGTGTTCGTTATTACACCCAAGAACAGAACACCACAATCGCTTAGACGCCATTCTGCTCCAGCGTATCAACAATGACGGACTATGATGACTGACAGCTCGCTCAGTAGACGGGCTTTGGTGCGGGTCTGTGTTGAAACGCTGCTGTCAATCAACAATCGTGGGAGGGGCGTCCGACCGTGTGACGTCACACGGTCGAACGGCTCGATTTGAGACGGGGGAAAACATATAAGGAGATTAAAACAAAACACTGGATGGATTTTTATCATTATATGATGGTTGTGTACAGGCACTGCCAACACATTTCAGTACAATCAACTTGTAAAAGTGTATGTACCATTATATGACCCCTTTAAATATATTCTACTTTTGTGTTTCTCTAATAAAATCGCTGCGTGAAAGTTTGAAATGACATGAGAGTGAGTAAATGACAGAATTCAGATTTGGGTGAGCTATTCCTTTTAAAAACAATGATGGCAGCAACAGACACTGCAATGAAACTGGTTGTGTGTTCATATTCAGGTGGTTGTGGGTGCTAAAGTTGTGTGTATGTGTGCAATAGAGATATCAGTGTAATCCATGTTGCAGGGCTCCACAGCAGTGCTGCAAACATGAAGACTGAGCATGAAATGAAATGAAATGTGCCACTGTAATCCATAATCGACCTGTACATGATGTATTGACCGAGAGGGAGATCTCTCTCTCTATCTCTCTCATTTCATCTCTGTCTCAACATGTCTGTCTCTTTCTGCTTGATTTCATGTCCTGGTCCTCTCTTCCAACATGGTCTGTTTGTGATCCAACCGGATGCTTGAATTAAGCCGAGTGTGAAACGCTAGCGAGTATGTTTGTAAGCACGCGTATCTCCAGTCTCTTGTAGTGAGGTACCCTTGTGTGTGTATTTTGTCTTTGAAGTGTGGCGTTGTTACACACTGTTTGGTTTTCACACTCACATTCACCACTGCTCACCTAACACACTGTGGTCTGTTCACAGACCATGATGCATTTCACTGCACCACTCATTTGAATTCTGCCTTCCGTCTCCTCTGTCAAGTAGAGTTTAATTGCCCGTGTGGATGTAAATCAGGCATTTCTGGTACAAAGGCAACGTTGTTGAATAAAGAGAGCCATGATAGAGGATGGAGTTGTGGCTTAGGGGTTGGTGCTTGTGTGGGTTATGAGTGTTTGAATCCAGCTCGCAACATTTCTTATTCTCATTCCCCCATTCATTTCCTGTTCTCTCTCTACTATCATTTCCATAAAAATGGCAAAAAAAGGCCATAAAAATAATGAAGAGAGTGAAAGGGCTGCGCAGAAGGTATGAAAGCATTTTGGAGGGATGGACTCCGACAGGAAATGAGAATGAGCAAGGAGATTATTTAGCTGATGAAGGAAGTGGAGGAACAGGAGAATGGCAGGCCAGGAAGAGAGAAAGACATGCCTTTGGTCAAGCAGCCGCGAACGCTGTGTGTGTGTGTGTGTGTGTGTGTGTGTTTCTGTTTGATCACTCTTTGATTGGATTAAGGTCTGCTCCAGGCAGGGTGAATAGGGACGTAATGCATTTGCTCCGTGGTCCATGTCAAGTATTTGTCAGGGGGTCTGTGAGGGCCACTGACCCCCCATGTCTGCCCTTCTGTGGGGCATCTACCTTTCTCTCTATCGCCGGTCTCGCGTAGCCAGACCTTTGACTAAATGGCAAAAGGTCTGGTCCACACTGCTGCTTATTCTGGCCAAGAAACGCCCACTTAGACAGAGAGAGAAAGCAACCAGCCACAGTTCGTTTTGCGTGCCATTTAGAGGCGGGTTTATCTGAAATAGTGTGGGAAAAAAGTCACTTAAAAAATGCTGTGGTAGTCTTTAAGAAGGGTTATATGGAAAAGACAAAAAAAAAAGCAGAAATGTGACTATGCATAGATTTAATTTAGTATTAATTAAATACAGACCATACGTGCTGTTACATTTCTGGGCAGGAATTTCGCATGAGCCAAAAGATTTCCCCGCACAAATTTCACTCCAGGTTCAAGTCGGTCACGTGGATTTGCTTTGGGGCCCAACATAAAGTTGCTTGGTGAGTTCTGTGAAAGCTGTGCTTCATATATCGCTTCACTATTGACAAGAGACAATGGACTCCTTTTGATTTTGGGAATCACTGATTTAGTCAATACAAGGCTAAACAAGGATTTTTATTTTCAATTATTTTTTGGCTGCTCCGGACAGGCCAGTAGATCAGGTTTTTTTCTGCCCTGCCCAACATTTTGACTGGTCCCACCACAAAAATTGAGGCAGCAACATTTTCTATTTTATATTATATAGTTATATTTTATTTATTAGCTGGAAATTATACTAAACTTGCTCTGAAGGCTATGAATTCATACAGACAAAAAATGATTGCATAGTTTGTAAAGTATTATTGATTTGTGTCATACTTATACTATTGCCAGTCACTTTCAGGATTTTGATAAAACCTCATCTACAATGTTGTTCAAAAGTTTGGGGTTTGGTATTGTTATTTTATGTTTTTGTAAGAAGTCTCGTGCTCACCAAGGCTGTATTTATTGGATCAAAAATACAGTAAAAACAATAATAAAATATGTAAAATGTAATCTATTTTAAAATGTAATTTATTCCTGTCACTCTAAGCTGAATTTTCAGCATCATCACTCCAGTCTTCAATGTCATATGATCCTTCAGAAATAATTCTAATATGCTGATTTGGAGATCAAAAAAATTATTTCATTCATTCATGTTGAAAACAGTTCTGCCTAATATTTTTTACTTTATATATACTTTCAGGATTGGTTGAAAGCATTTTTTTTTTTTAAATGGGTATTTTTGGTAACAATGTAACAGTCTTTACTGTCACTATTGATCAAATTAATGCATTCTTGTTGAATAAAAGAATGAACCATTTGAACAGTAGTGCATGTTAGCCAAATAGGTCAAGTGATAGTTCTGTGAGCTGTGCCAAAACACTAACACTGATCCTGTGCCATCAGACCATCTATATTGTTTAGCCCTGCAGTAAGAACCAAATGTAGGCCTGAACATGAGCAACTTCTCCCTTCCCTCTCTCCTTCACTTAAACGTACACCCTCACACACAAAGGTACATGGGGTCGCCCACACTCGGGCTCCATTGTTATGTATGGCTGTGTTAATCTGACTGCTGGCCTCTCTTCCGCTCTCTTTGTCCCCTCCACCAGCCCAGTGGCAGAAGTCAACAGCACCGCACAAAGGGCCTGCATCCCCCAAAACTGGTTAACGGTGGGGCCTGCTTGAGGCTTTGATCAGCTTTTTCAGGGTTCAGTCCCATGTTCCCCCTCCCTGTGCTGGAGAAGGCTGAATGGTTACACTTGAGGGAGGTTGTTAAGGGAGACGAGTGCGGAGAGAGGTGCTCAGGATTGATACTTGTGTCACTGGTTCAGTAGGGGATGCTATGTGCTGCCTATACAAACATTGGAGGGTTTTTTTTAGATTCTTTTCTGTCGTTTTGTGATAAGACAACAGATCTATCCAAATAACTGTAGAAAATAACAAGTAGTTATTTAGCTAACATGATTTACAGTACACTTACAGGTACAGTCCACCTGCATGTAACCCAAGGTTTAAGCCAGCATGAAATCAAAATTGACCTCCTTTACTTACTTAAAGGATTAGTTCACCCAAAAATTCTGTCATCAGTTACTCACCCTCATGTCGTTCCAAACCCATAAGACTTAAATTCATCTTCAAAACACAAAGAAAAATATTTTTAATGGACCATATTTCTGTCCATTGCCCCAAAACCTTCATGTTTCAATAAGTTCATAAAGACATGGTAAAAGTAATCCACATGGATCGAGCAGTTTAATCCAAGTCTTCTGAAGAGACACGATTGCATTATATGATGAACCTGTTTAATTTAAGCTTTTATTCATGTATAAACATTGACTAACGCACATGCATAGTGCACAAATATGGCAAGAGAGAAGTTCAAAAGATGTCTTAATGGAAGGACAGATCTGTCAGGTTTGATTAAAAATGTCTTTTATTCGAAAAAATAGTGAAAGCACAGTGTTGCACAAACATTTTCTGCTATGGCTTTTTTGGAACTATTTTCGATGATGAAAGAGCAAAAACGGACAATATTGTGTCTAAAATGTAATTCACTCAGTTTTGACGTCTTGTTTGTTGAACTGTTGTATAAAATCAATATCATATTCAGGAAAATGGATCTCTTGCGCGTGTGATGTCACTGTATATTAACTATATCAATGTTATCATCAATATAAAAAACTCATACAGGGATATTTTTTGCCCACATAACTTGAATTATTGGGGCATTCTAACAGAGAATATTTTTGGACTCTCAAGACGTGTTTCTGTTTGCTTTTTGCAAAGTGAGTGACATACTTGAAAATGTCACCTCGTGTTTAATTAAAACAACAATTACGATGTTATCGTAGACGATAAATATTGCACACCCCTACCTTCAGCTTCCATATTTGGGTCAAAAAGATGCTGGCAGTGTTTCCACTATTGATTGCAAACTGACATCAAGGTCTAACTCCATTATGGTATTGAACACCCATTTTTTTAATGATCCAATCAGTTCCGATCAGCCAAAGTCCCACCTTACTTTTTTGTTCTCATTGAATATTCTGCTTCATTTGGAAATATATCTCATTACAAGTGCCTTGCTCAATGGTGGTAGCCTCAAATTCCTTCAATGCATAGTGCATGCAAATATAGCAAGCTCTAAGCAACAAAGTAGACCGAATTGGATACCAATAGTCAGAAGTCTGACTGTGTAAGCCTACAATGGTGGTATTTCACACATCACCCTATAGAAGTCTATATCATTTCTAGATAAAATGATCTGTTAGCATTCTTATTCATCTCAAATGCACTTCCCACAAGACACTCTAGAAGTATGCAATTTAAAAAATTGCCATATTTGCTGGCACATGGGTGCTCAGATCTACTACCAAGCTAAATGCCATGTGGCTCTAAAGCAGGGGTGTCCAATCCAGCTCCTGGAGGGCCACTGTCCTGCAAAGTTTAGCTCCAGCCCAGATTAAACACACCTGAACCAGCCAATCAAGGTCTACCGTCTTACTAAGCATACTAGAAAATTCCAGGAAGGTGTGTTGAGGCAAGGACAGTGGTCCTTCAAGAGTTCGAACACCCCTGCCTAAGCCACAGGAAAGTGACGTGACAGAGTTTGAATCTACAACCTGCCCAAATCTTTAAATGATACGGCACTTTCATGTCATTAATTTATGATGAATCATAATCCTCTGTGTTTCTGCACACATTTAATGAATGTTATAAGAAATTGCAATAAACCACTGCAAAAGATTTTTTTTTTTTTTAGTTTTTGAAGATTATTGGAATACGTTTTACAAGAAAAAGAAAGGATTTCACGTTTTCTACTTTGTAATTTCACGTTTCATTCAATGTGTTACTTACAACTTCTTTGTTATTATTTGTGAAAGTTTTATTTTTTATAAATTAATACTTTTATTCAGCGAGACATTAAATGCATTAACAGTGACAGACATTTAAAATGATACAAAAAAAATTCTGAAAACAAAAATATCACGATTTCCACACAAATATTAGGCAGCACATCTGTTTTCAACATTTATAATATGAGTATCAAATCAGCATATTAGAATGATTTCTGAAGGCTCATTTGTTACTGACGCCTGGAGTAATGATGTTGTAAATTTTGCTTTGCCATCACAGGAATACATAACATTGTAAATGATATTCAAATAGAAAACTATTATTATTTTAAATGTTTTTACTGTATTTTGATCAAATTAATGCTGCCTTGGTGAGCATAAGAGACTTCTGTCACAAACATGAAACAAATCTTCATCCACAACATCATGAATGGTAGTTAGTTTATGTTCACTATGGTATTCTTTGTGGCTTTATGTTTGCTTTAGAACTGGCTCAATGAATTTTCCTATGAGGATCCCATTAACAAGTTTTAGTAGCCGTTTAGTTCAGGACTGTGATTCAGCTGTGAGAGGAAACACTCCGAGAGTCCCTGACAGTTTGTGTTTTGAGATACGCCTTCACATGGCCTGTTCCCTACACACAGAGTACTCTTCAAGTCAGAATAGTATCTCAGTCTCTTTCTGTCTAATGGGAGCTTGTGTTCATGGTTAATTAGTTTCTCCTACACATCCGTTTTGTTCTCCGTGGACCCAACGATGGTGGCCGGGCGCACGCCAGCTTTCTTCTCTCTCAGACTATTAGTCAGCTGGAATTCATTAAAACACACACACACTGATGAAGTTGCACCCTGCGCGCACACCTCTTATTTTTATTTGTTGGTTCTATGTTAATTAGCATACCTATGAGACGTACAAGTAGCATCTGTCGCTATTCCGGTATTCCCCCCTCCCTTGCTCTACTTTTCATCCCTCCATCTCGGTCTCGCTGTATGGTAAGTGAAAGGTTTTTTGTGATGTTGATTATGGCTTACTCTCTAGCGCCCTCCCTGGTGGTGGTGTAGAATGTGTGTAGATGCCAATTGGAGAAACTCCCCACACTATTTTATGTATAAAGCCGATTTGATGTAAAAACTAGGTGGATTTATGAAAATATTTCCTAATATTCATATGAGAAGCACATTATAGTATCTTTGATGTGTGTGTTTGTCATTGTGAATAGGCCTGGCAGGATTACCATAGTGAGGTCCTCCTTTCTCTGGCTTTGTGTGATTGCTGGGCCGTGACTGACGAGGCATTTCCCCCACGTAGACACACGGAGGTGTGTGTGTGTGTGTGTGTGTGCGTCTGAGAGAGAGACAGAAGGGGGGCATCAGGATTAAAGGAAATGTTTCCTGTTTATTGTACTTGGGGTCCTCAGGGATGTTTTGGGGGCATTGTTGCGACGTGTTGTGCGCGTAGATTTAAAAAGCACACACACAAGTTAATGAACGTAAGAGGATTATTTTCATAACCATTTTTATTAGTTTGAATATATGTGCCTCTGAATGTATATTTTTGTCTGTGAAAATTTGGAATTTTGTTTCATGAATCAGTTTCATTTTTCAGTACAGTTAATGTGACATGCTAAACTAGCATCAGTTTTTGTACCATCAATAGTTTAATGGCCCTTGTCAGCTCTGGTCACTTCCCAGAGATTTGTTTTGTTTAGTTTCATTACTTTGTACTCTACTATGGAGTTTTCAGTTGTTGTTTTTTTTTTGGTGACTTTATGCATCTATGTACAGGTTTGGCTATGCTTGTGAGGGCCAAATGTCCTTGTTTATAGTGAAATATTATGACAACTGACTAGTGAGGGTTATGTTTAGGGGTTGGATTAGGCCACAGAAAATATCATTAACCTGATATAACATCAATGGTGAAACAAACGTGTGTGTGTGTGCGTGTGTCATTTTTAAAGCTGTGTGTGTTGACGTGCAGCTGTGTATTGCTGTAGTAACTGTCTCTCTGTCTCTTGAGAATGATCTTAAAAAAAGGTCAAATTAGGGGAGTGGGCCTCTTGTACTATAGACACACACACATAATCGCATACAATCTCTTATTGAAGTTTTATTTAATTCCATGTTAATGGTTTGAGTTTGTTTTTCTCATGTACTGATCTCTTTTTTTCGTAGAACATGGAAATGATGGCGGGAATATACAAACCTGGACTGTATCAGAAAAGGATAAATGGGTAATGTTACATTTTTGTCAAATCTGAGATATTACTGGTATTTTATAACATACTTTTTACAGTTACTTTAAAAAAAAACGAAAATAATTGTTATTTTTCAGGATTGTCTTTGATAGGAGGTGATTACCATTTTGTGTGTGTGTGTGTGTGTAGGCTCAGATCCATAATAAAGGGGTTGGCCCGAGGCGTGTTTCAAACCGCTTCTCAAACCGTTACTACACTGAAAAATCCATCACGTGTCACAACTGCAGAAAGACTGGCCATCTCTCCAAAAACTGCCCCACACCAAAGGTACATCATTATCCACCCTTCACTCTGACTATACTACAGTCAGCTGCCCCACAGCAAAGGTCCACATTTTCTCATTTCCACTCAAAGAATGTGCTGAGACATATAGTACCGGATTAGCCAAGAAACTGTCAGCTATAGAGTTTAGCCACTGTCTCAAAATGCTGCGATTGACCAATCAGAATCAAGTTTTTCGGATTTCAGACAGTTGGATATGATGTAACACTTTATAGGTCACGATAAACTCTAGGATGAAAAGACATTTCAGGTCAAGGTTTTTGTGTGACATGTTAAACATTCACATATTTTGACAATATGTAGAATTGTTTATTAACTGGATTGTCAAAAATAGAAATACAATTTTAAGATATATTTAAATTGAAAATAGGTATTTTAAATTGTATTATTTCATAATGTCACTGTTTGACTGTATTATTTTATCAAATAAATGCATATCATGCACAAGAATAGTATGTTACCATATGTCTATGCTATAAAAAATATGCTATAAAATGCTACAAAAATTATGAAGATAAAAGTATATGATTAACTCTTATAAACTACAACAAGTTGTGAGTTTGAAAAGTATTCTTTTCGATTCATTTAAAATATGAGGAAAAATATGTTATTTTTTATACTATTTTTTTTGTATATTTATACTATTTTATTTATTTGTGTGACCATTAATACAATTTAATGTTTTGCACAAAATAGCTGTGGAAACAGCTAGGTGTTAAAAAAAAGAAGGTGTTTAGTGTAGTTAGTTTATTATTATTACACATGTTTAATGAGATAATTCTTTCAAAAAAAAAGTTTTCTAGTTTTAATATATTACGAACATAATCTTGTATCAACTTAATAGTGTTTTGTAATTTAGGCTCGTGTCACTAAGTATAAGAGTTGTTCTTATTGTGTGTGTTTATGAGCAGAAGATGCCATGCTGCTCATTATGTGGGCTTCAGGGACACTTACTGAGGACCTGTCCGAACCGTCACTGTTATAACTGCTCGCTGCCCGGCCACACCTATGATAACTGTCTGGAGAAAGCTCGCTGGCACAAATGCTGCCACCGCTGTGGCATGACCGGGCACTTCATTGACGTGAGTAGTTCTATGTGGGTGTGTTTGTTTCGGAGTGTATTGTGTTTTACTTGTGTGTGTGTGTGTGTGTGTGTGTGTGTGTGAGAGAGAGAGTGAGTCTATCTCTTGGGCCATTCTTTCTCTCATTAAGACAGACGCTTCACAGGCTGTGAGTGGGACACACGCTCCACTCGTCACCCCCAACAACAACCCCACCGAGAGAGATAGAAATGGGGGAGGAAGAGATACAAGTGACTTTTAGAAACAGCAGGAGAGATGAAAGAGAAAAAGATATAGCTTGTTAAAACAAAGACTGGAATCATATTTTATAACTAGGGATGGGTCAGGGTCATTGCAATTAGTGCAGTGGACTAGTTTTTTCTTGCATGCATATTGCGTTTGCTTGTTTTTTTTTTCAGCATCTCACAACATGCGCGTTGAATTTTTACGAACCCCCTGTATTCTCTTCCTTTTTTCTTTTTTTTTTTACACAAGAACATTCACTCAACATAAAAGCTTGTTAAGTTTGTTCATCTTCTGTTGTCTTGTGGTTTGGAAACAGTTTTAATATAATTTTGGCATAGTTTTAATTGAAACGGAATTGGCCCCATTCATGCATAACATGACAAACAAACACATTTGTGATTTGGGTGCAGTTAAACAATCCTGCTGCAAGATATTCTGCAGCATTCTATTAGTCAAAGTAAGAAGTTGTTCTGATTATCTAAACTCCGTAAGTTCTCACATCACATGATCACAATCATAATGCCCAATCATCCCTTTAAGACTTCTAGTTGTTGACTAATCTAGAACAGATAGTAAATATGGAATACAGAGCTTAGTTGATCTTACTGGTTAACTGAACAAACAATTCTTCAGCCGCCAGCACAACATGACTTTTAATTATGCTTATAATCTATAATTACACCAGTCCCAAAAACTGCTATGTAGCATTTGTTAATGAACTCTGAGAGTTGAAAAATATCAGCCGGTCCATTTACTTTCTGGTTTTGGGCTTGCTGTAACATACCTCTCTACATAATGAAGACCACCGTTTTTGATATTTACATATTTATTACATGTTTGGGATATGTAAATTTCGACACCGTCTGAACCCAGATTGTTTGCAAGATTTGTATTCAAAACAATATACACATTTTAGTTTTATGACTATGTAAGATTGATATTGTCATTATAAAGGCCTTTTCTAAAGTAGACACTTTTTTTGGAATTTCAATGTTTATGTCCCTATTCCTTTATTACTCAAACATGTTTTTGTTTATTTTAAAGTTGTTATTTTTTGTTAACTTTTTTTCACCCTTTTCTCATGTTTGGTGATTTGTAATGCTTCTTGAAAATAAAATGACTGATCACTCTGATAACATGTTCCCTTGCAAACACTATCTGTGCTTAATTTGCCATAGTTTGGCACAAATCTCATTTGGATGTGAAAATATGAACTTGCTTCATATTCGACTATACCCCTAGATTTGTGTCTATAAAAATGTAATTTTATCAAAGCTCTGGAAAATCCCAATTGTCATGGTTTTAGAAGACTAATAAGCAATGGGCCATCGCTTTGGTTGCCCTCAAACAAGTCTAAAACAACAGTAGAACTCATCATCATTATGAAAATGTGTTTTTAATAGCTTTATTGCTGTATAATCTTGTCACAGTGAGCGAGGGAAAGGAAAGCAGATTCTTAAAGATTTCGAACGTTTCCTTCAATACCCTCAGCAGGGTAACCCTCCAGCCTCTGCCCGGCTCTCAGGTGGGGTTAAATGAAAAGCTAACTGTATAAATGAGTCTGGCTGCTGTGCCCTCGGCACTTTCAATTTTCACAGAAATGTAGGAAGCTCGCAGGGCAAATGCGCTAACCACCCTCGCTCAGTGTCTGTTAAGACGACTTGAGCTGTCAACACCGCACCTCTTTCTTCTCCTACTATTATCCTTTCCTTTTCAATTTCTTTTCCTTTTTTCCGGTTCCATTTTCTTTTTCCTTTCTCCTGTTCTATTGTCTTTTTCCACTTCCTTTTTCCTGGTCTATTTTTTCTGTTTTCCTGTTCCATTTTGTTTTTTTCTTTATCCTGTTCCATTATCCTTTTCCCTGTTCTTTTTCATTTTCTCTTTTCCATTTCCTTTTCATCTTTCCTTTTCATTCTTCTTTTCCACCTTCTCTTCTCTTCTCTTCTCTCATTGTCTTGCCTTTTCTTTCATTTTCCCATCTGCTTTCATGTCCACATCTTTTCATCTCTCATCTTCTCTTGTTTTGCTGCATTTCCTTTCATCTTTATCATCAGCACTATCAATCCTTCCATAAACGTCATCCAGTTCATGAATAGTTTCCTAATAGGCCCTAAAAGTTTTCACTCATTTAGCTTCTGCAGTACATTTAATCCAAAGATGACGAAACAAAGCTCGGAAATGTAGAGCAGAACAAAAACGAACAGAAACAGAGATTAAAAGATGGATTTCTGAAACACCCCATGGATTTTGTGTCATAAACATCTGTGTGATTATTTTTTATTTGTGTTTCTGAACCTACGGACTGTCATTTTATGTAAACATTGTTTTCACACTGACTTTTTCTGTTCTCAACAGGCCTGCCCAGAAATCTGGAGACAGTACCACCTTACGGTAAGATTTGTTTCTATGTCTCTCATATAAAATGTGAAGACGACTTGTGTGAACACCTTGAATGCATACAGTATCTGCCTCAGGGAATTCCAGGTGACTGACTGTGTTAAGCGTCTGAATTAAGAAAATGACTGGAGTCCTTTGTGACATAAGTAAAGTCGAAGCATATTTGTTGTGTGCAATAAAACCTCACATGTATATAAACACTATAAGTCCTGATTGTGGCTTGCAGAGAAAAGACTCCCGCTGGTTTTGTCTTTGTGTGAATGTGTATAAATGGTGGACTCCTGATGTTGTGTCTAAGCGGAGGAGAGATCAGCTTTCATTCACCACAAAGGGCTGCTTTAATAACTAGCTTTGTGTTAAAGTGTATAAAGTTACTTAATACACTGAATTTTTAAAATGCAATTTAATATTTGAATGTGACTTTGAGACTCCTTAAAATGACACGATTGTTTTACACTAGTTTTATTGAGTCGCTGTGTGCATTTCTCAGTATTTGCATCTCTGTGTATGCGTTTTGTCACAGAACAATCTGAAAGTGGTTAATTGGCAAACTCAGTGAGCATTTTCTCCCCAAAGATCCACCAGGGTGAGAAGGCATGTGACAGTCACACACACAGCTAAACGTCAAGGGGCGCGCTGGAACATCTGCACACGCACACACATCCGCGCAGACTCCTGGAATATAGACCTCAGCCTAAGAGAAAAGAGCAGGTTGTTTGTCAATTAAAAGACGTGATAAAGCATGAAATGGGCTGCCAGCATCGCGCTGCGCCGAGCAGTCACTCGACCCGTCACACACACACACAGTCTAATTAGCTAGCCTGCCTAATGAAAAGGCCAGATCGTTAGCGCTAGCCTGGTGCGCTGGGTGGCAGAGTGGAGAGAGAAAAAAAAGAAAGGTGGGATGAAAAGAAAATGTTGCCTCTAGGGCTGTTAAGGCGCTGTGTGGAGGGTTAAAAGTCTTAAAAATCGTCCTCACTTTCACCGTTTCTCAGCTTTATGGTTTTGTTCCTCGGTGTTGACAAAAAAAAAGTGTTTCCTGAGATTGTACTGATTGAGCTCGGAGCACAAAGGAAACTGATATTATTGTCACTCCTTGAAAAGCATATCATAGTGTCCGACTGTTGTTTCTGCCAAAGTACCATTATTACAGTTATTGTTTCTACAATTAATGTCAGTGGTTAAGTAACATTTAAAATAAAATATATTTCAGGAATGAAGTAAAATAATTTCCTATCATAAACCCCGAATCCACAATTGTCTCATTTGAAATTAGCTTCCGCTTGTTTACGAAATATATGTGTGTGTGTGTCTGCATATGTGTGCATTTATATAGAATACATGTATATGACAGGCTGAATTTTCATATTCCCGCTGGAATATACAGTATAATAATTATTTATATATATATTACATTGTTTTTATTAGAATTTTTATTTAGTTCATCATTTTTATATTATATTGTATTCAGTCTATTTCATGTTAATAACATAATACATTATTTTTATAATAAATAATGTATAATATTTAATAATAAACATTTTAATATTCAGCCTATGTCATGTTTAAAATGATCTTTTAATAGGCTTATTCTTGGTAATTTTAATGCATTTTAATGTCGTATTAAGTATTCATTTGCCCTTCGTAAGATTAATTAAGATACTTTTATACTGTGTTGGTACGATTTTGATACACTATCTATTGTCAAATTAAAAATCAGATAAGAAACAGCAAATAAACAAATAAAAACAAAGACAGACAGAAATAAAAGAAAGTGTTGTTTTACACAGTTTGAAGGAGATCGTTTATGCTTCAGTAGTATAATTGAAATAATTATTGAATTTCAGTGGAAACTATTTATTTACAACAAAATGTTAGTTCTGTTTAGGCCAAAAGGCCCTTTGCTGTCACTGTGAATTGCTGTTTGCGTGGACGACATGTGGACTGTTGTCCGAGTCTGAAGGCTTTATAGTGGTGTAAAATAGCGTGAGATGGTTTCCTTCAGGTCCACTTCTGCTGGGCTGAGTCCATCTGCTGGTGCATTACTTTCATCCTCTGGGTCCTGCCCTGGTTCTGTTTGTGTGTGTAGGTACTTAAATTGAGTCACCCTCAACAGACGGTCTTTAAGGCCTTTAAACTATCCTGGAGTCTAGAGGGCTCAAAGTTAAATACAGTACAGATACCCCCGTGTGTGTGTGTGTGTGCGCGCGTGTGTGTGTGTGTGCGCGCGCTTGTGTGTGTGTGTGTGTGTGTCGTGCTTTGGGAGCTCTGGCCTGTCGCCCTATGCTAGGCCCAGTCAGGTGTGAAAAGGCATTCTGTCAGACCAGTCCCTTTGTACTGGGTCTGTTTATACTGTGTGTGTGTGTGTGTGTGTGTGTGTGTGTGTGTGTGTGTGTGTGTGTGTGTGTGTGTGTGTGTGTGTGTGTGTGTGTGTGTGTGTGTGTGTGTGTGTGTGTGTGTGTGTGTGTGTGTGTGTGTGTGTGTGTGTGTGTGTGTGTGGATGAGGCCTGCACCTGTCTTCACTAACAAACAACCACTCAACTCCACTAAGTTTGCCACAAAACCCAAAGGAGACAGGCAGAGAGAAGTGCGAGTGTTCACAGAAGCTATGCAAAGAGTGAAAGTTTTACCAAGCAAATGTGGCATCTGGGACAAATATGCTGTTTGGTGAGATGATACTGTATTTCCATTCACTCTTTTATTCAACCTTTTTCAAACTTTATGGCATTATTATTATTTAATACGGTCACAGACTGTTTTACATTTGTAAGGACATCATTTTCCCCTCAAATCAAATAAAATTTCCTTCATTCTCTTTAAAATACCGTTTTAAGCATGATCTGTACACACACGCACAACTAGACACATTTTTCGTGACGTCTAGGAGATGTATTTAGCAGCGCACAACATAGCTTTTTATTACGGGTCTGAAGGGGGTACGGATTCCAGACCTTTTAAGAGGATATTGGTGAGCAATTACCATTTTTAAAACTCCTTTTTAAAATCCCCCATTTCCACAAACTGATCAGCCTAGTAATCCTTTACACTGTAATGAAATTTAATTGAACCATTAGTATAAGTGAAATGTATTAGGAACATGGTTTTTGCATTCAAAGTTAACGATTTGCGCCATGCAACTCATTCTTTTAAAGAGAAAGTCAACGACAATTAATAAAGAAAAGGTTTTGCTGTCATCAGAGATGATATGAACATTTTCGGGATTTTATCCAGTAATTCTGACACCACACGACCGAGCCAGAAATGGTCTGAAAACCTTATAACGAACATTTAATATTTCGTATTCACTATAAAAGGGTATTGTGCCGATAGATTGCACATTTAGTTGCACCTTATGCCATCAGGAGATAAAAAGGGTTAGAATCAGCCTGTTCAAATGTTTAAACAGGAAGCAAATACTGTATATAGTTTGTAAATGTCTACATAGATGTATATGTGTTGGTGTGATAGACATACAGCACCATCTACTGATATAGATGAGGCACTACAGCAGTGGGACATTGTTCTGGGCTTTTGTGCATGATTTTGTGTGATCTAGCTGTATTTCAAGGACAAATAATGGCTGTAATATGTCCCCAGAAGATATTTTTTATTTATTAATATGGTATGATATGCTTTCAAACTTATCAAAGAGATTTTTGCCTGGTATAAAATGGGCGAAACAAATAAACTTACTTTGAAGGAGGGCTAACTCTAAGTCATATCTAGGGATCACAATATCATAAACGCTTATAAGTGTCCCCACTGATTGCCAGGTAAACATATATGAATGTGTGTGTGTGACATTTGTGTAAATTGTGTGACGACTTCTCTCCTATGGTGAAGAGGAACACTGTCCATGAGACACAGAGAAGGATCTGACACAGTTTATTTAGAGTATTTGTATCGATTCGACTCCCAAGGGAACAGCTCAGTGGAAATGTCAAAGCACAGCGCTCAGATAAAGCAGTTCTTTCTCATGTTGATGTTGTGCTGCTGAGCTTTTTAAGAGTCTATGATTCCTGTGGAACCGTCTGCAAAAAGCACGAGTTCAGGGTAAGAACGGTTTAAATCAATTGAGGAATTAATATGGATGAATATGTGCTTGTGAGCTTGAATTAAGGATTTAGTGTGCGGTCTGTACGATTCTTTTGTTTTTGCAAGAAGTCTCTTATATGCTCACGAAGGCTGCATTTATTTGATAAAAAATACTGTTAAACAATAATATGGTGAAATATTATAATATAACTGTTTTCTATTTGAATATATTTTACAATGTTATGTATTACTATGATGGCAAAGCTGAATTTTCTGCAGTCTTCAGTGTCGCATGATCCTTTAGAAATCATTCTAATACGCAGATTTGCTGCTGGTGAAACATTTCCTATTGTTATCAAAGTTGAAAACAGTTGAGCTGCATAATACTTTAGTGGAAACGTAAATCTTTTTTTGAATGATTTTTTGACGAATAGAAAGTTCAAAAGACCTTTGCTGTCTTTACGGTCTCTTTTTGGTCAGTTTAATGCATCATTTCTGAATAAAAGTATGAATGTGTCTATGTGTGAATTGTAATCCAGCGAGATATAACATTTGCTGATTAGTTTTATTCATTAATAGTCTCCCTTTTAATCTAGCTCTTTCATATTATTATTATTTTTGTATATTGCTTTTCTGTTGATGATGGACTGACCATTGTGATTCATAAGTGTCATTATGCTATGTTGTGTGGTGTCGCCACCTGGGGGAGAAACGTCAAAATGCTGCACTAGACATTTGTTTTGTAGCAGTATTGTGCTGTTTTCACTTTGTCATATCATTCATTCATCTCTTTTTTGTCTTCTTCCTTGTTCTTCTGACTCATGAGAACTCAGATAAGCTAAAGACATGGCATGGGCTTTCTTTATACAGTAATTATTTAATTCCAGCTGTCAAAAGAAGAGCTTTTTTGCCTTTTATCAAATGGGAAAGTGAAAACGCAACTGGTAATATTGGGGAAAAGAGGAGTGTGGGAATGGGAAAAAGGCAAGAAGATTCGAAATCGGTTCTCTCCCACATTCTACAACACCACTGATTGTCTATGGTTATGGTATTTTAATGACATTTATATGACAATGTCATGATGTAGAAATCTTAATTTAAGCTAAATATAATGTCGTCTTTCTTTTGACTTTTTGGAGTGAATTCTGAAATATGAATTAGAATTTTTTCCTTGAGCAGTTTGAATTTTTTTGATTCATCATGATA
Organism: Rhinichthys klamathensis goyatoka; assembly: GCF_029890125.1. Classification (NCBI taxonomy): domain Eukaryota; kingdom Metazoa; phylum Chordata; class Actinopteri; order Cypriniformes; family Leuciscidae; genus Rhinichthys; species Rhinichthys klamathensis. Next base: position 4,270,227 of record NW_026606668.1, on the reverse strand, counting down.
TTATGACCTTTTTTAGACGCAAACTCCTCAATCATACACATACACAGTGCTTACGCTCCCGTTTACTTTCTTTTTTCCCCCTTCTGTCTCTCTCTTAAACTCTCAAACCCACACACAGTCTCTCACTCCTCCGCTGGTTTGGACGATGGCTTCTGGTTATCAGTTGGAAGGCAGGCATAGAGTGTGTGTGTGTGTGTGGCATTGCATGACAGGCCAGGGGTCGATAGCATTACAAGGCGTGTGTGTATGGCCGCACATCCGTGTAAGTGTGTGTGTGCCTCTTGGCTGCCAGTTTCCTGTGTCTGCATTTGAATTACAAAAGCAAGAGGAGCTGGCATGAAAATAGAAAAATGTTTATCTGTTAGCCTCTCTCGCCTCTACGTATACACACACTTCTTACTGAACACAGAGAGACGGGAGAGTAAACGGTCTGCAGCTGAGACCAGAAATGGGTCAGAGTGTCCGTCATAGCATTTCTTTGCATCTTTTCATTTATGGAATATTTTGGCGTGAAACAAACATGAAAAAGAGGATGTTGACAGGTGGGTCGACATAGCATTTGTACACAGGGGTTTAAGTGTCCAGATAAACCTACATACGGTTAATGTAAATAGCCGAAACAATTAGAATTGTTCAGTTTAAATGTATTAGAAATGGAAGATTGTTTTGATCTGTTTGTAAATCACATGGCAGGAAGGCAGTGTACCTGCATGGAAAAGACTGAGCTACTGCAGCCCTGTCATGTCAATCATCACTTGTTTACTGTCCGCTGTGCAGAAGAATCAACAATCAACATTTGAGCTTGATACATCGATACCTGTTATTGTGGTTCTGTGTATATACATTTAGGTCACCTCTATGCCATATTAAAATATTATGCCAGTGGATATGTTCATGCAATGACAAGACCTGACATATAAGCTATTGCAAGTGGTATATTCCAGGTTATACTCGGGATGTTATACATGTGCCATATTGGACATTATTTAATATATTTTTTTGGTCAATATTGGATAGTGGGTATTTAAATATGCATACTCATTTCCACTATTATTACATTTAGATTTTAGATTATCTTTGCTAACACTCACTTAAACTATAAAGTTTTAAAAACTCTAACTTCACTGTTAAATGTAAACTTTAGCAAATCTCTAAATATCCAATTTTCAACCTGTAGCCTAAGTTATGTTGTAATGCCCAATTTTACTTTTAGCATTTGAAACGATTGATACAAAACCTGTATAGGATTTTAATATCAGCCATTTATCGGTTATTGGTCCACAGATGATCATAATTATTGGCTTGTTGGTATCGACCAGCATTTTTTATATCAGTGCATCCCTAATTATTACACTTAATTTTTTCCTAAAACACAATAGATTTAGATGTGAATGGGAATTCGGGAGGTTCTGGATCCTCTTCTTCCAGCAAATTGAGCCCTGATCTGCTTCCATTTAACTTCCTCTCTCACTATTTCTCTCACACACAAGAGGCATAGGTAATTTGTGGTTTCTTAAAGGGATAGTTCACCCAAAAATGAAAATTCTGTCCAAACGCGTAAGACTTTTGTTCATCTTTGGAACACAAATGAAGACTTTTCTAATGAAATCTGAGAGCTTCCTGTACCTCCATTGACAGTCTACGCAACTACCACTTTCAAACCCCAGAAAGATAAATTCTAAATTTACCGAAATTTATTCGAAAGGTAATTTTTAAATTCTAGGTAAATGTGTTTATTGTGTATCTTTTTTCCCATATTTTCGTGTGTTTGTGTTTTATGTGTATGCTTGTTTGCTGCAAACCAAATTGCCTTCGGGAAATGATTAAAGATGAACTGAACTGAACTGAAGGTAGACATCATTAAAGTAATTCATGTGACTCCAGTGGTTTAACCTTAATGTTATGAAGCGATGCGAGTGCTTTATTTGCGGAAAAACAACATAATTTACGATTTTATTTACAAAATATTAATCTCCAAAGCGCATTCACAAGAGCACAAGGACGTATGCATGTTTTGTTGACTCGATAGCAGACGCTGTTGCATGAACACGCGTTGGAGATTTAATATTTAGTAAATAAAATGGTAAATTGTTTGGTAGCACTTTATTTTAAGGTGATGTACTTAATAGTAATAACAGTAAATGCATACCGGTAATTACAAGTAGCTAACCCTAACCGTAACTCTATAGTAAGTGCATGTAGTAGTTAATTAATCACTCAGTACTTATTTGAGCAATTACAGTGTAACTACGTCACCTTAAAATATAGTGTGACCTTGTTTTTCTGTGCAAACAAAGCACTCGCGTCGCTTCATAAAATTGAGGTTAAACCACTGGAGTCATTTGGATTACTTTAATGATGTCTTTAGACTCTTTACTACCTTTTTGGGGCTTGAAAGTGGTAGTTGCGTAGGCTGTCAATGGAGGGACAGAAAGCTCTCAGATTTCATTAGAAAGATCTTCATTTGTGTTCCGAAGATGAACAAAAGTCATACAGGTTTGGAACAACATGAGGGTGAGTAATTAAAAACAGTTTTGGGTGAACTATCCCTTTAAGTTTCTTAATTCGTACTCTTCATTAGTCATGTCTAATGAGTGTTGTTTTTTTGTGGAATGTCATATTTTGAATGCATTTCTGGAATGAAAATGGTGAATATCTTCTCATGATTTCTATTTACCCTCATCCCTTTCCTGTCCTACTGGGGGGGCTCTCTAGATTTTTCTATTACGTATGCAAAATGCACCCCAAATCTCCCACCTCTCCCTAATCCACCAAGCACACAAAGACTGTTTACACTGTGTGTGCATGTTTGAATTGTGATTACACTGGAAACAGTTTAAATTTGATGTGGGTTTAAGGATTAAGGTTGTGTCCGCCTGTAGCCAAGGTGTGAGGTACTGTTGCCAGGATGTGCAATGTGTGTGTGTGTAAATGTGTGTTTTATTTGCTTAAACATGTGATTGTGTGGGCACAAGGACCGTTTTCTTTGAGGAGGCAAGGGAGGCGGTGCCTCTTAAAAACATTGGATGAGAAAATAATCAACAGTGCAAGAAATAATATGAAATATGAGAAGAAATATTGTGCAAAGCACACATCTTTGTAACACTGTCCAACAGCAACACCAGCAAATGAGCTTTCGGAGAGAGGCAGCGTCTCTTTGGCCTCTCTTGAGCATTATGTTCTCATACTAGAAGCCCTGAAGCATGAGGGGAGAAACAGACAAAAAGTAATGTGAGGGAAGGCAGTACCTTCATTGGTACTTCACTATGATTGGCTTACTGAGAGCACAAGTATATCTCTGAGACATCTATTTGATGTTGGCATTTACATCTGCAAGATGTATTTTTTTAGAGTGTTTGCTCATCTGCAATACATCTCTAGGACGTTTCCTGTTAGATATCATATAGACATTTAATAAGATGTTTAAGATTTACAATGTATGTAAAACTGCTTTTTCTAATGCCGGGGACATACTTAACGACAGCTGAAACATTCTAAGACTGAACTGAACACACTTACAGACTGTTTCCAACGACTGGAGCAGATTTTAAACACCGACTGAACGCGACTCGGTGCGTTTGGGCATGATCAGTCGTAAGTATCAAATTACAGTCACAATCGGCCGTCCAGTCGTTAAGTGTGTCCCCGGCTTAAGACGTTTATCAGATGTTTTTACACAGCAGATGCTTTCCAGATTAACAGATCTTTAGCAGACATCTTACAGACGTACCTGACCTATCATGATTGCAACCAGCCCGTAAATCAGCCTGAATTGGTCAAACTTTTGTAGTTGGTTTTAATAAATATAGTGTTTGTTGCTTGTTGATAGTGTAAGGCCTTGTCCACATTAATACGTTTTCGTTAGAAAACGCATCTTTTTCTCTCCACTTTGGCCTTCCGTCTACAATGAGACGGCGTTTTTATTAACGAAAACCGCTTTTTGAAAACGCTCTCCAAAGTGGATAAATTTGAAAACGCCGTTTTTACATTCTAGTGTGGATTGTGAAAAACAGAGGTATTTGAAAATGATGCATGTTTGGTCATGTGACGTATATTGAACCAATAGATATGTTTATACCGCCAGTTATGTGCTATTCACTTTCACACAGTTGCTAAAGATATGCTACTTTGCACACACTTCATATCACAGTCCTGCAAAGATGACAGAACAATTTACTCTCAACTGCTCGCATGTTTTGCTGCAGGACAGCACTTGCGTTTTAGACCAAACATATAATGGTGAGTGAGTGCAATGACGCATCAGTGAATGGTGAGATATTTTGCTCAATAAAATGATCCTGCCAGATGAATTGCCTGATAACTTGATTATGTCTTGTTCTGTCTGTATCATCTCAGTGAGCGTTTATGAGGTTTTACGCATGCGCAGAAAGGTGAGTTTAGCGGTTTTTTTGACATTTCAGTGTGGACGAGAAACTTTTGGAAAACACTAGTGTGGACGGAGAGCATTTTGAAACAAAACACCATTTTCAAATGTATCCGGATATAGCCTAAAATAAAGGCTGTTCAATTAACCCAGAAACATTGTAAACAAATCAAACAAAGTCAGAACATGAATTTATATAACATTAAATGCTCTTCCTTGACCAAAATAATCAGTTTGACTTGAATCTAATTTAATTAGGCTTATACACAAAAGGAGAACATTTTAACCAGATAAAATACATAAAATAATATATATATTTTTTAAATCTTAAAACTTTGTGTATTTTCAGCTCTAATTTTCATTGTGGTAATGGTTTTTCTCCATTTTTCATTGCTTTCACTAGAAATCTTTTAGCAAATTGACAAGTGCAAATATTCCATGCACAATGTAAAAACAAAACAAAAAAAAAACATTGGTGGTCAGACATTTACCATAAAAAATACAGAGACAATGTATATTTTACAATTTATAACCGTATATTTCATTAAGTTATATAATGTTAATATAGCAAAATCTGCCCTTTACCTCAAAATGCGCTAATAACCACCAAAATAATACAGATGGCACAATAGAAAGCCACATGATAAATCAGAGTTCATAGTGTTATGGGTCACACAAAGACCAAAACTCCATGACAGTTACACACACGAGACTAAAATAATGCTATAAATATAAACTAAATGTAAACAGAAATTGTAACACCCTAATGTACATAACTGATAACAAGTATAAGAAACAAAACCATTTAAATAATATTTGTGTCACATAGGGATTTTTTTATACAGTTTTTTACCGTACATTATATGGTAATATGGTACTTGCAATAAATACAATAAAATGACATATAATGTGATGGTAAACATTTAAAATTTTTCATCATATATGGTCAGGCAACCAATGAAACTTTTTTACTGTAGCATTTTTTTTTTAATTTGACAAACATTTTTACAGTATAGTTTTTCAATAAACATAAAGTCATAAAAGCTGCATACTTTTTACTAATGAAATATATCATGTCACACTGTAGGATGCAACTTGTCACTGCTTGAAATTTTATGTTAACTCACCAAATAGTACAGTAGTAGTGAGGGATGTTGTAAGATATATTTTGAAGCTACAAACACGATTCACTTTAAAATAGCATAAACCAAAAATCTATGGGTGAAAAAAATGCTATTTCAGGTGAAAAGAAAAAAATTGCTACATTTTATTGTCACGACTTAGGTTAACGTTTCTTTTCTTCTTCTTTTTTTAACTGAAAAATGTGGTACAGATATTCGGGTCTATGAATTCAGTTTTGCACAAGGTTGTGTGTGTGTGTGTATATATGTGTGAGAATATGCTCTGTGACTCTTGGCCCTGAAACACAAACATATCAGAGGCCACCCTCTGCCCCGATAATCCTTTCAGATAGAGGTGATACACACACACTAAAGAGAGGTAATTAATAGTGCCACAGAGCAGCTCTTATGCACAGAAAATCGGATGAAGGAGGGGTCGCCCTGTCGTCTTTTTCTCTTTTTTTCCCCCTGTCAGTCTTCCTCCCTTTTCCGGCACATTCGAGCACGAGCGTGATAACAGAAGCTCAAGGTCAGGGGAGGGGGGCACAGCGTAGGTGTGACGGTGGGGAGAGTCTTCCTAAACACCAATTTGCATGAGATATCAGCAAGAATGAAAAAATGTAGAGAAAGAAAAATAAATGGATAGTGAAGGTACAGTATAGAGGAACAGAGAGAGAAAGAGGTTGAAGGACAAAGAGATGAAAGAACAACATAAATATTAGAAGGTAGTGAGTAAGAAGGAGCATAAGAAACACTGGTGGAGAAAGGGAAGTTTAAAAGCAGGAATGTGGAAAACTGGTTAAATGGAAGATAATGAATTTTCCAAGTCTACAGGGAAAAAAAGAGAAACCCCCAAATAATCCGAAAACTCAAAAGAAATGTACGTCTTTCTTTTGAGTTGTCCTCACTGGTTGCACATGACAACAAAGAAACCAGTATAGTCCAGTTTGTGAACAAATGACTTGTATGAGATGATTCTTTTTTAATGAATCAGTTATAAAGATGTTGCATCTAATGAGAGATCTATTTGAACCCGTCTAGCGACTCATTCACTGACTCAGTGACTAGTTGATCCTGACTCGCTGGACCACAAGTCTTTGATTTTGCCATGCTGATGCTTAACTCAAAAATGTAAAGAAGTGCTTAAGACTTCTAACATTTAAATCTAATTATTGTCTATTTCTAATTATTGGTTGTTCATATGGGAGCAAGTAGAAAAGAGATACACTACTGTTCAAAAGTCTGGGGTTGGTAAGATTTTTTTTAAATGTATATAATATTATAGAATAATTTTTTAAAGAAATGTCTTGCGCTCACCCATTTAATTGATATTTTTTTTAAAAAATTATTATTACAATTTATTAAATATATTAAAACTGTTTTCTATTTTAATATATTTTGAAGTGTAATTTATTCCTGTGATCTTCATGATCCTTTAGAAATCATTCTAGTATGCTGATTTGGTGCTCGAGAAACATTTCTTAACATTGTCAATGTTGAAAACTATTATGCTGCTTAATATTTTAGTGAAAACCATGATATATTTTTCACTTTAAAATAGTATAACCAAAAATCTGAGGGGAAATCTTTTTTTTTTCATGTTTTGATATATTTTGTTCTGTAGAAGGTTCAAATAAACTGCATTTATTTTAAATAGAAACGTTTTGTAGCATTATGAATGTTTTTACTGTCACTTTTCATCAATTTAACAATCATCTTAATAAAAGTATTACTTTTGAAAAAAAAAAATCATACTGACCTCAAACTTTTGAACTGTATATGTAGTCTACATTCAGACATTTCTTTCTGAGTTTTTTTTTTGGTGGTGTTCTCCTCAGGGTTACATTTTTCAAAAAGAAAAAGGTATGTATCCAAATAATGGTATTTTTATATAGAAAGGGCTAATAATGAATTAAGGAACTGCTTTGTGGAATCGAAATTAAAATTAAAACCAATAAATTTCGATTCCCATCGTAAGTTGGTGGTTTCTAGGATGTTCTGGGTGGATGCTTATTGGCCCAGGTCAAAAGAAGTCTCCGGGTTTCTCGTTGATCCCCCCCTTAATTTTAGCATCCAGCAGGCAATCCATCACTATGAAAAGAAATTGCATATCTCTCTTCAAATGAAGCCAAATGAATTGTGGTGTCATTTATGTCCATAGCACATACAGTACAGCACGAGTTACACTGAAGTATAATACTTACAGAAAAGGGTTTTACCAAAACTCTATATATGAGCAATAGTGATGCTTGATTAGCAAATATCACTAATAAAGGCCAGTGGAAGGCAAACCGTGCCGTGAGTTCGGGGGGTTAGAGAGAGTGAGTGAGTGAGTGAGCGATGGAGAGAGAGAAGGGTGGGTGTCTGGGGGGTAACCGGTGGTGTCTTTGTGATGGAGATGGAGCAGTCTCCAGCGCTGAGCTGATAATGACCAACGGTTCTAATAGCATTCACCCCTCCACCCTTTAACCACTCAAGCGGAAAACGGACAGAAAGGAAGAGAGAGAGAGTGTGTGGAACGGAGGAAGATATGTTTAAAATATGACGTAGTGGGACCGCGTGTGTCCTGGCTTATTGAAAATGCGTGTATATGAGTGTGTGTAGGTCTCGACGCCCCCTTGAGGAGACATTAAAAGACAATATGTGTGTAGTTTTCGGGCACGACGCACACACACGCGCACAAACATGCTCGCACCAGTCAGCTTACCCTCTTTATCGTGCTGTATTTACGGAGGGCGATGGAGCGTGAAACGCCTTTGGGCTCCCCGGGACCAGATGGAGAAACACACACACATACACACTCCAAAGGCGGCCTTATCACCAGCGCATTACTGGGATTTGTTGATACCCTCGGTAATCACTCCCTTATATCACCTCAAAGAAAAGAAAAATATACAGATTATATGAATGTCTGTGAGAAAGAGTGGGAGGAGGAGACAGAGTGGATGATTGGAGAAAGAGAGAGTGAATGGGGGTCATCATTCACTAGCGAGATGGGAAATGTAAGTGAGGTTTATAATAACAGAACAGAGTGAAAGGAATTGAGTGAAGTAGAGTAATATAACGCAGGTAGTCGGCTACCGCTGACATACACACGCTCACAAAGGGCACAGCTGAGAGGCCGAGGTGCATTCACACACTTGACATGAGTGAAGTTGTATTCTTGTGTGTGTTTAGTGAGTGTTCTGGTAGTGGTTGTGCCCAAATTCATGTCACCCTAATTGGAGGTTTCTTAACCTGACTGCTTGTTAGCTTGTCACACAGTAGATGCTCTTGTTACAAAGGGTTTGTTATGAGCATAGTAGCCTGCTACAAAACGTTCGCAGAATGTCAGAGCTGCTCTTTTCCACACTATGAAAGCATAAAGTGACCAGGGATTGGACAAAAGTGAACTATAATGTATATTAGCAAAATTGTCTGTTTGACTCGTTCATTGTTGGGCGGAAAAGCAGAGATGGTTTTGCAACACAAGAGTAAATAATGACAGAATGTTTATTTTTCTGTTAATTATCCCTTTACATCAGTGGTTCTCAACCAGGGGGTCTCGGCAAACTTTCAAGAGGGCCTCAAGATGACTTAAAATGATTTAAAATAAGTTTAATTGCAAAATAAGCTAAAACAACAAAAACAGTTTTTCATTTTTCTTTGAAGAACCAGGGTTCCCACTGCGATGAAGCCTATATTAAAAGTGTGATTTCTAGACCAGGAAAAGTCAAGTAAATTAATAAAATATAATGTGAATGAGTTTTTTTTAATAATGAACATAGATTTTTCTAGTAATGCCAAGCTTGAAATTGTGAGAATACATAAATGAGGTCAAATTGTTGAGGAAATGTTGTGGAAAATGGGCGGCCTTGGAGTCAAGAAGGATGAGAACCACTATTTGAAATGGTACAATACTGAGTGTGAATGAAGGAACTGCTTCACTGTTTTTCTTTTGACAGACTGTAAATACAAGAGAGTACTTCGGTGCACTTTGTCAGTCGAGGCAGTCAAACTCTCTTTTAAAGATTTCGGCAGTGTCATTATTTTGGTAATTTGGTAATCATTCTCCCTTTGCTCTGTTTTGTTTCTCTGTAGACCACTTTGGGACCTCTCAACAAGTCCAGTGATCCAGAGGCCTGCAGGAAACCTGCCTACTGTTATAACTGCTCTAAGAGAGGACACTTTGGGCATGTAAGTGGATTGGCCTCCCTCATCCATGGGCATCACATGAGTGTGCTAATGTTGTGATGTTACTTTTGCTTTCTGCAATGGATGATAACTACAACAACTCCTCAGCAAAACTTATACAACATTTCCACATACAAACTAAATGAAAACCCCTGCTTGACACCTGTGCCGGCCCCTCATCATTTCAAACTGCTCTGTTTGTCATACTTAATCCAATTGACACATTTTTCCAAATATATGATTTACAAAACATACACTGCTGATTTTTTTTTTTGAATTCTTGCAATCTGATTTTTCACAAATCTTACTGTGTACAAATCTTTTTGGCATTATTTTATCTACATATACAACATGCTAATGCTCTGCCAACAATATTAAAACTAAAGTATACAGTGTGTGCATAGTTATTATAAAAGTTTTTTCCTAAGCACATTTTAATAATTCCAAACCACATCAATCTTAATAATATAAATTGCACAATTAAGCCATGACCAAAGGACAATAAATGTTTATTGGAGCAGCAGCGTCATCCAAAAGACAGGTTGAGAAGAAAAGATATTAACTGTAAAAGACTTTAAGAATTAAGGTGAAACCATCAGGAACCCTTTAGTCTTCTAGAACTGCATCCTGTAAAGGAAAACCTGCTTAAAAACAATGCATATGTGAATGTAAGGCGTTTTTCCACCTCCAGCCCTTGTTAACATTTATATGTAACTTATAAATGATTATATACAAAACTAGAAGTACTTATTAAGATTGATGGGGTTCGGAATTGGTAAAATGTGCTTGGAAAAATATATATCAACTTGCATAATTGTATTCACTACCTTTCAAAAGTTTGATATATAAAGATATAGCCATAAAGATATAGCCTACATTTATTTAGCAAGAGTGCATTAAATTGATAAAGTGACAGTAAAGACTTTTACATTGTTACAAAAAAGAATTTCAAAACAATACTGTTCTTTTGAACATTGATCATCAAAGGATCTTGAAATTCTTTATTAGCTTCCACAAAAATATTAACCAGCATAACCATTTTTAACATTGATAATACAAATATATTTTTAAGCATCAAATCAGCATATTGGAATGATTTCTGAAGGATCATGTGACACTGAAAACTGGAGAATTGATGCTGAAAATTCAGCTTTGCAATCAGAGAAATAAATGACATTTTAAAATATAATCAAATAGAAAAAAGTTAAAGTAATGAATAATATGAGGTGTTAAAGTGTGTTTTCTCTGCAGGAATGCTCTCAGAGGAGAATGTATAACGGGACGTATCCCACCCTGCCCTTGATTACTTATTACGACACAACAAAGGACATCAATTGCCGGCAGAACAGACTAAAAAAGAAGGCCAGAGGTTTGTTGGAATCTTTCTGATAAGTTGAATTGATAGACACTGATCAACCTAAAGATATAAGAACATGCGTTTCTCTTCCAGATCTTAAGGATGCCGGATTGATTTCCACTGATGGAGGCGGTTTTACATCTACCCCTCAACCGCCCAGGAAGAAACAAAAAAACAGCCACAAACAGTCTCCGTACCCACACAACACTCACACGAACAACCAGCACACACCGAAGAGACGCATCGCACACACGCCCAAACATCATCAACAAGCGCACCAACACTTGAGTGTCAAGCAGAACTCACAAACACCAGGGAGCCACGGCAAAGGCAAGTTTACACCACAACAGCAAAGCCAGAAGGAAGCCAAAAAGAAGAACAAGAAAAAATCTTCAGTTTTAGATGAAGATGCAGACTTTCCTAGAGGTGGCAAAAAGGGCCCTCACTTGACAGGGTTTTTTTCGTCTCCTCGGAAAGCCAATATGAAGCTGAAAAAGGCCTTTGGAATAGAAAAGAACAATAAAAAGAAAACGGAAACAAAAACGAAAAAGAAGGAGAGGAAATTGAAAAAGAGACAGAAAAAAGCAGCAAACGATTCTTCCGTGTATCCATCTGATGAAAACCTTTTTCAGATTAAACAAAGAAAGGTTAAAAAATGTTCCTGAAAATGCCAGAGTATGTGAATCGGACTTCAGATGATTCTATCACCAATACTGGCTTTTTCAGGACGGCTGGTTGCTTTTGGTACGTCGTCTTCCATCCACGTTTTCATGTACAGTATTAGAGCTTTTTTAGGATTGTTCTTGGAAAACGAATCAATGCAAATCAGACCCTCTTGCCCAAATACAATTAAAGTGCTGTTGAATATTGTGAATGTAAAATGGATCACATCTCATTTTAGAGGTTAAATAAATAGGAAAACAAATGAAAATTGAAATTGCAAATTCACTGTCAGTGTTTGGTGCGTTTCACTTTCACAGAATTGTAAAAGAACTATTAATTGCTTGGCTGCATTACACAATGTTTTTCATGTACTAAACTGGCATAAAAATTAAAAAGTGCTTAGTTTCGATAGGTTTAGCAAACTTCCGTTTTTTTAGTGATAGGTGTCCTGCTTCTACATGATGAGTTCTCTTATTTTATGTACATGCAGAGTTCTGTAACATCATAATTAAATTAAATTAAAGTCTGTTTGTTTTGATATCCTGTTTGAGATCTTTTGTATTAACATCTATTTTAAAGGTGCGATGATAGGTGAAATGCTAATTTTAGCCTGCTAGCATTGTAAGCATTACGATCCTGCAAATCGCCGTCCAAAGCTACGCCTCCTCCAAAACACATGAACACACACTGACCAGAACCGAGACGACCAGAGACAACATTATTGGATTACGTCATGTGTCATTCACCGGTGAGAAAACCGGCGAGAGAAAGCCTGCCTTCTCTCGCTGTCTACACAGCGCACGTGAACGTTGATGTATGATGTCTGCGTGAACAAGCTGCGCAGTGGTATGCAAACATGTTGACTGACAGGGAACACTTGCTTTCATTTCATTCGGACCGAATGCAATGATTGAACGAACATTTTATGGTCCTACGCCTTCCACAAACGATAAATATTTATAAAAAAAAAAAGATGCCCGCCAATGGGTTTCGGATTTCGCCTCCGGCGCACATAAATTTCGCTAATGACGGTAGAGATACACTTTTGCGACACGACAGTCGCGTGGTGTTGCGACGCCTCCCCACATTTGTACTTTGATGGGCGTTCCTCAAGTTTACCGCTATGGGCGTGGTTTTGAGCCAGCGGCCAGTCTAGAACAGAGGACCTGCGAGAGACTTCCCCCCGTCTCCATATGCTCTACTTCTATTGGATAGACGCGGCGCGTTCAACGGAATTAATTTGCATAAAGATGGGCATCGGCCAACTTTTGACGCGCATCATTTTTCCAAATGAAGCGCCGCCTTCCCGGGATGCTTTACGGGCACGTTAAAGTTGCGTGACGTCACCCATAGGAATAAAGCGGCGCGCGGCGCCACAGAAGTATCGCACGGACAAGTGGTTCCGCACCCAAAGTTTTGTTGTTTACACGCATCAATTTCGCTCTTGACGCGCGAATGGATTCAAAGTATTCAAGCGTAATAACTAGACGCGGTAGGCGCGAATTTGACGCGCTATTCGCGTCTGGTGTGAACGTAGCATTAGGCGTGTTAAGACCTTTATTTTGAAATAGTGATGAACATGAACGAATGATAGAAACCTCAGTTTGTTTTCATGCCAATAGTTCAAAAGATAATATCCATTAAATTTTTTTAGAAAAAAAGGTCTGAATTTTTTTAATATATAGAAAAAAAATAATAGATTCACCATTTGTGATGTGGCAGCGAGCTATAACACACATACGTGTTATTTTTGTGTTTATTAGAGGTTGAATTCATATCAAAATATGCCATACATACCATACTACTTCTGAATAGGATGCCTACTTCATAAATTGTAGGAAAATTGTGGAAATAATGGTTCAGATCACTCAAACCAGATTATGGAAATGGAGGCGCCCTTATATGGGCAGTAATGTAGTCTGGTTGTCACCTAGTGAAAAAGTTTGGTACTGCGCTCAAACAAAATCTTACTGAAAGCTCATTTTTTGAGATATCAACCTAAAATTTGAAATACAATTTCCTTGCAGTTTTAGGGTCCACCAGGTTTTGAAGATATAGATTTTATATAAAATATGAATAATTAATTTTTTACATAAACTCAATTTTCTATAACTTTTTTTCTGTTTCACTTTCTTAATTTATTTCACTTCTACAAAAATCTGCCAAATGTCTTCTTTAAAACAAGACCAATCTTACATCTATATTCCAAAGCATTCTTGAATTACAACCATTTAAGTTCGGAATTTGTTTCATAAATTCAAATATACTAGTTCTGTGCTTGTCTATTTTTACTTTCCGAATATCTCATTAATCATTCACTCCACCTATTCCATTCAGGAATGCAACTTCAAACTTTTGCTCAGATGTTCTCAATGGTGGATTCTGCTTTTGCGTCATTTGGAACCGTTTTCGTTGTCGGATCAAAACAGATAAGTAACTGGCAATATTGTGCCTTCAATGTTAAGCTCCTCAATATGAGCTGCTTGTTTATTGAACTTGCAATCATGCTGTTCATCTGAGTATCAGCACGGCTGTGATTACCTGCATTCTCGTATTAAAAATCTGTCTGTTGAACTAAATTCTCACTTTCAGACAAAAATATGCGCTCCACCTTCCTCCTCTTTCCCGTGATTATCATCTTGAGCTCCAGGTGTTGTGTTTCGGGCTGCTCAGCTTTGAAGTAATGACAGGCAGAAAACAGCTGGTTAAGTGGTTAAACCATTGCCATTTCCTTCCCTTTCCCTATTTTTCACTTTTTAAGATCCCACATTCCTTTTTATTCTCTATATAATTCCTCCTTTCGAATTTACGGGTTGTGTTTTTGTTAAGAACAATATTTGAGCTCCAGAAGAGTACAGATTTGTTCAATTGTTCTGTCAAATGTGTGTGTGTGTGTGTGTGTGTGTGTGTGTGGATGTTTATGTGAAAAAGTATGTGGCATCAAGCTTTTATTGCTTGAAAAGTTTTCAACAGTAAAACGGGAGAGATGATTACTTAAGCCAAATATAAATCCAACACCAAACACGGCAATCCAGCCCACATGCAGAAAGAAAATCCCATTTTTTTGGAAAGATTTGCAGACAGTATGTAAACTCAAGGGTCCCCCAGGGCTTGGCTGAGATGTGTAAGAGAGATACAGTACAGAGTGAGTGAAGAAACATGCAGTCACTATTGAAACTGAATTTAGTTGTGAGTCACTCACACTGATTTACACTGACTAATTCCTTAGAAATGATTAATCAGGCTTTTTACTGGCATAGTTGGCCACAACACATTCCCAGTAATGTGTCACAACACTTGGACTCAACGTACAGCTCTCAAAACATTCACAGTCATCCACTTAAGTGTAATTATTTAACCATACTCAAGACCATTTTCATTTTAAGGACAGTGTTTGCCTGTAAAATCTTTATTTAGGTCATGTTTGTGCTTTCTAGTTTCTTCTTAAAAATAAATTTGCCTGCAGATCTGAATGTTTCCTCCACTACTGTGGTCCATTTCAGCTGTATGTGACATGTCTTTTTCATTAGTCCAGTTCTCAGTGCAGCCCAACTGGGGCTTAATAAAAGCTATATATATATAATGCACACAGACTATAAAAAAAAACATAAATATGTCTATAAATATAGCTTTAAACCCATGAAAGTCAAAATATAATGAAAAATGGGAAAAGTTTGTGGTTAAAATAGATGTTCATAGGTTTTTACAGTACTTTTTATGGTCCCTGCATATGTGCTGATTGCTTGCCAGAAAATGTCACTCAGTGCTGAGAATGGCCAAGTTTATGGAAACCGTGACAGAGTCAGATTTTTTTTTTTTTTTTTTTTTTTAAGACATTTTGGTTTGAACTGAAAATGTAATTGCATGCTCAAATATTTCTGGAGCAGTGTTATTTTAGTATTATATACTATTGTACTTAATAATATTAGGTTTAAATTAGCTTTGCTTTTTATATTTTGAGGTTTCATTTTAGTTTAAGTTTTAGTACTTATGTTTTGTGATTTTGTGATTTTTATTTTATTAGTTTTAGTTTTTTTATATTTCTATATATCTTTAATTTCTGTAATCTACTACATATGGCAACACTACAATAAAGTCTAATTTGTAAACATGACTTAACACATTAACTAATATCAACTAACAATTATATATATATATATTTACAGCATTTATTAATGTTAGATAATAAAAATGTTCTTGTTCATGTTAGTTCACAGTGCATTTATGTTAACAGATGGAACTTTTGATCTAAAACATTAGTAAAAGTTGAGATTAACATTAGATAAGATCAAGAATTTTATTTAATTAGCATTTATATTTTCTTATGACTGAAAATTATTTTTAATAGTTTTAATTTTAGTTAACAATAACAACCTTGTAGTTTGGCCTAAAATCATTAATAATTATACAATAATAAATGCAGGTTTTATTTATTGGTTTAAACTCAGTCAGCTCAAAACATCTAACAGATATCAACTCACGGCACAATAATAACTACACGTTTCTAGAAAACCAGTGTTCTTTCAGAACTGTACGGAAGCCCTAAGAGGCCATAGATTAATTGAATTTAATTTTTCTTTCATGTTTTCTCGTGATCACAACTTAATTTTCTCGTGATCTCAACATAAAAAGCTGTTTTCTTGTGATCACAACTTAATTTTCTTGTGGTCTCGACATAACAACGTTGTTTTCTCGATATCACGACTCAATTTTCTCATGATTGACATTTAAAAAATATATATATATATAATATAATAAATATATAATATAACTTCCATTTTAATACAACTGTTAGATGTAACTCTTTCTGATAGATACTGATACTCTTCTTGCATTAAAGTCTTAAATCACATTGATTGTCAACATTTTATGTTTCCACTGCCTTGTAAAGAAACACGCATAAAATGAAGGCCTTGGTTTTTAATAAGTGATAAGACGTTCCGTCAAGTTTTTGTGTGATCTGCACAACATGAAGTTGTAATTTTTGAGCGAATTTTTTTTAACAGCTTGTGTCAGCACCTATGATGTGCTAATAACAACGAAACTAATTTACTGGTGTTATTTAACCACTAGAAACAACTTTTTTGGGACCTATAGCACCAAGAGAAGCTCAACTCATAGTTCTTTGGCATTTGTTCTCTTGTAGTTACACACTTCTCAGAAGTTGTAGGTTAGGTTACCGAGATATTTTTGCCTCCAGTATCACGAAGACTGCACATTTCAACATCCTTCTCATCTGACATATTGCTTTTTGCATATTAGGGAAGTATGAATATTTGTAGGGCAGGAGAGAGACTGTCTTCCAGGGTTCCCACGGCCATGGAAAACCTGAAAATGACATATTACAATTCTGATTTCTAGGCCTGGAAAGTTTTACTGGGAGATACTTTTTCTTTTTCTTTTTTTTTTTCTTTTTTTTTTTTGTGCTCCTCTCTAAAGTATTGCATCGGCTAGACATTGCTCTTTGTGAGTGCTTGTGTAGAGTAAACTCCCTCGAGGCAGTGCGATAACATCAGTCTCGTCTGTCTTTTGAGGGTCTTATTGAAGATATTTGCACACTAATTTGATAATTTGTTTAAATCTGTATAAAAGTCATGGAAATACAGGAATTCACAACTGTTAGATTCCACTGCTAATGTCATAACACAGGCTGTGATCTCTATTGACAATTCAGTATTTTTAGTTTGCGTTTCCATCCTCTCAACAGAGTCATTCCACCTTTAGTACGTTAGCATAAAGATTTGGGGTTGTTTGATTTAGTACACTTGGGAGACATCCACTGTTATTATGTTATTTACTGTCCATACTAATCCACAGCGGGCATGTAGAATGCAGGGCTCAGAGCTGTTATTAAGTATGCTTAGTACTGACATTCCTCTCCAAATCCCCGTACTTTTGGATGAGTCTCTGTCGAGTTTCCAACTATCTGTTTCTGTCTCTTAAAAACCGTATACGAAGGCTGTCAGAGACTTGCCTGCGTTTAACGTCACTTTGAGATTTCCTCCTAGCAGTCACGGAATAGACTTCTCTCTATTTACCATCCTGAAGGATAAGCAAATGCAACTAGTGACCACGTCACACACTATCCGCACACACACATGTACAGATACATGTCATCTAAATCACTGCACTGCAACAGGTGTGTAGTCAACATTGTGCGGATTGGGAATGTGTCCGTTTTATGCTTGTAAATCAGAGTAAAGCCCCTCTATACCTCTCCTTCCTCCTCAACCGGTGCTTCATACTGTAGTTTCCAGAACAACAAAAAAATACTTTCATAGAGGGCTCTTATTGCAGAACACAACAAAAAAACAACACCAGTGGTGATCACTCAGTCTAGGTCTAATAAAAAAAGAGGACGGAGTAAATTTCACTACCAGTAAATGGAGTTTTTTAACTTAGTGGAATTTATTTGAAGGGTTTTAAAAAGTGCATACAAAGCTGCTGTGCGCTTTAGACAAATTAGGCTTGGTTTTAAATCAGACTCAGTCCTAGACTATCCATGTTTTTCACAACATCCAATATTTTCCACTCTTCATTTTGTACAAACCTCAAATTTCTGACGAACTCAAGCTCTTACTGTAAATCAGTATCAGATTATCTTCCATCACAACCAAACTTTGGCCTGAGATAAAGGTTATGACCTGTTACGGTCTATAGGGTACCATTATAATATTAATGCAATAAAAGGCAACTTCAGTAGAGAATACACTTTCATGACTTAAGTGTGAGTACACTTTTAAAAAAGTGCACTGTAATAATGTAAATGGTGTTTTAATAATCTTTTGTCATTCTTTAAAGTATACTTATTTTGATGTGTTGACTAACATGCTAAAGCACATGTGGTCCGCTACTTGATTCCTATAATTTTACCTGTAGTGTGTTATTAGATTATATTTAATATATTTTAAATGTATAGTCAATTGTAACATCATCATTATAAATGTGAAATTACAAATATGTTTGAAGTTGAGGACACTTAATATTCAACAATATTATTGATTTGTCTGCACTGACACTGTTGGATGAGAACTAAACTGAGCTGGACGATGACATCACTGTTTTCTGCAGAACTGCTTTGTAGATGAAATGAACTAATTTAGAAATCTATGATCTTTACAACGGAGCTGACTCAACAACAATATGTATTGTATAAAGCACTCTAGAAATAAAGGTGACTTGACTATACACACGCCAGAAAACAAGAAATACAGTATACTGTCTAACTAGACAAAAATACTGTATTTTGTAGTTACTGTATAGTAATATGTTTATATTTTTGAGGTTGAGTGATAGCAAAGTCCCTTTCAAGGACATCTAAAGTCTTTGGTGATGGTTGCAATCGTGAAACGGCTCAGATTTGGCCCAGCTTCCATCGGACCCAAAAATGTTGTCATTATTTACTCAACCTCATGTTGTTCCAAATCCACTAGACTTTCGTTCATCTTCAGAACACAAATGAAGATATGGTAACACTTTACTTGAAGGGAGGGGTGTACATAAGACTGACATGACACCTTCATAACCATGACATGACATATGTCATGAATATGAAGTAGGGTTTATGCATGTTTATGACAACTGTCATTAAGTGTTTTTCGCTCAATAATAACATTTTGAATGCAAATATGACATTGTTTAAGATGTCTTTGTTATGACACCTTGACATAAACCATAACATCATAACCTGTCAGTGTCTTTGTCATGACAACTTGACATTAAATTAAGTTAAACTGTCATGTGGTTGGTTTTGACATTGGCTGTCATAAGGCCATTATAACTGTGTCATGAATATTTTTCGTGACCTCAACTACAGTGGTACAAATTGAATTTGTCATTAAACAGTTATAATGGCCTCATGACAGCCAATGTCAAAACCAACCACCTGACAGTTTAATGTAATGTTAACCAATAAAGCTAAGTGGTTTCTTAAGTTTGATAATTAATCTGCTATGTCATGTTTATGACAGGTTGTGTTGTCTTAATAATGTCAAGTTGTCATGACAAAGACACTGACAGGTTATGATGTATTGGTTTATGTCAAGGTGTCATAACAAAGACATCTCAAACAATGTCATATTTGCATTAAAAATGTCATAATTGAGCGAATGACACTTAATGACAGTTGTCACAAACATGCATAAAACTTCCTTCATATTCATAACGTGTCATGTCATGATTATGAAGGTGTCATGTTAGTCTTATGCACACCCCTTCAAGTAAAGTGTTACCGAAGATATTTTTAATGAAATCTGAGAGCTTTCTGTCCCTCTTTTGAGAGTCTATTCACCCAAAACTTTTCACGGTTCAAAACAATCATAAAAAGATTGTGATTTTTGACAGAATTTTTCATTTTGGGGTGAACTTTAACCAGAGAAACATCGATTTCATCGGAGACAACTGTCCCTTCTTGGTCTCAGTCCCTCAACGCTCTGCCTCTTCCAAAACATGCTCACCTGTGTCCTAATTTGATTTTGCGATTAGAGTTGGTTTTATGTGAACAATTTTTGCATTTGTGTTAACAATAAGACATATTGAGTGCTTGGGTTTTCTAAAAAAGAACATGGTGAAATCTGTGCATGAGGGCATTTTTGCGAAGATTAAAACACACAAAAAACCCAAATGGAATAAAATAGACCATGTGTGAAAACAGGTGAATAGAGTTTAAAGTTTCGAAGAATGTGTCTTTGTTTAGGGAGCTGAAGTAATGCCCTGGGATTTTATGCTAATAGAATCCGTTTTAATGTGTTTGCAATGAAGAAAAACTGTAATTCGCTTTGCATTATTGACCTGGAATAAAGAAACACAAAACCACTGCCACAAGAAACATTCCTTTGCCGCGTCAGTCTGAGCTTCCAGTAGTTTATGTCCGTGAAAATATTTTCTGTGAACAGAACTGACCGAATGTTTCAGTGCAAGAGTTCTGAATGTTTTCTCTGTGTTTTTCCTTTAGATCTGATGTCTTGATATTCTCCTTTCCTCTCCTGTTTGATGAGGTGAAGTTCATGTGACCTCCAGAAGGTGTGCAGGTCATAGAAAAACACACTTACCATCTGGACACAAGTGACATACACCCTCATTACTACAAAATTACACACCACAAGACACACTCAAGTATGCAAAGAGACGGCTGTGGACTGCATTAGAGAATGGGCCTGTTTTACATTTGTTTTCTGTTCTAGTGGCTTTTAGAGGGAGAGGGAGAGGGAGAGGTTTTTTTTGTTGCTCTAATTCTCTGATTTAGTTCTGGTTAGGTCAGAATAAGCCTCCCTGAGTGTTAGAAAGAAAGATAGAGAGACTGTGTCTGTCCATCAGAAAGTGATTGTAATTCTAAGCATTTTACAGCTTCTCTCACATGCAGAGAGATTTCTTGGAAGGAATCCTTGCTGCTTATGAAAGAACAAAAAATGGGGTGAGTGGAAAGAGGAGAGGAGGGAGATGTGTGCCAGTGTGTATGTGACTCGCTGTCTGGGGGTGAGACACACACACACACACACACACACACTTAAATACCAAAGAGAGAAACCCCCTTTCACTTTTCACTAAAACTTTCTCTCACACAAACACACATCTCCATTCAGAGACAGCGCCACTGCAGTACTTCTCATTAAGACCAGGACATACACACACATTGACACACTCACTAACTGTCTTATTCTGCTCATGGCTTGTGGGATGCAACTGCCGACCTGGAGCGGTCACCAGTGGAGACTGATCCAGCATTTCCTCCAGATGGCCCTTTTGCTCTCCCTCCTGTGCCCACCCACAGAGCCTGTTCCCTGGGACAACGACTTCAGCAGTGGCCCTGGAGAGGTAAGAACACCAGAGAATGAACAAATGATTCCAGCCGGCAGAACTAGAATGCATGCAAGTGTCTGTAACAGTGTTTATGCAGAACAATATCTAGTGTGTTGGAATACTTCAAACTTAATTAGGATAAATTAAGATGTAGAAATCCACATAAATCTGCACTTACAAAAATTCTAAATATTCAACATCTATAGTATTAAGTTCCTAAAGTTACATCAAGTTATCAATTTAATAGGTTGAAATTTACATAAATATGACTTGATAACATACAGAAATGTTCTGGTATAGTACAATAATGTGATGCCATTTTCAAGAAGGTTATTTCCAAACAGTACATTGCTGCATTTTAAAATGATGCACACTTTTACAAAAGTGCAATTGTTACAATGACAGTAACAAAAATACTTTACAAAGTACATAGTACTCGTTATAAGACAAGAAATACAGTATACTGTAAAACTACACAGAGTTGGCACAAACAAAATTAAGTTGTGAAAAAATACTGTAGCAGCCTGTTTACATTTCTGAAAGTTTAATAAAAATATATAAAATAATAAATAAATTAAATAAGTTTTAATATATAAAAATCTTGTTAAAATATATTAGTGTTTTTTTATGTATTTTTCTAAATATTCAATGTTATCTATGCAGTGCAAAGGATGTTTTTTTTATAGGCCTATAAAAATATATAAAAGTATATACTATATTATGCTGTATTTGAGAAAAAAATCTGTAAGTATGAAATATATATATATATATATATATATATATTATTTATTTATTTAAATCTTAACCTATTGAGTACTGTGAGAATGTGAGTAGATTACTCATAAACTCCTGAGTCCAGTATAGTAAACACTGGAGCAACCATTGATGGCTCTTGTAAAGATCATCTTGGGGACAAAACATTGCAAAACTCTCCAGGATGTGTGTGTGGGACTCTGGGGTCAGGTTTTGTCTACATTGTAGGGAAGAAATGTCCCCATAGGAATAGTAAAACCCCAAATCACCTCTACTGTGGGGATCAGTCAAAGGTCCCCACGAGGAAAATGGCTTAATAAACATACTAAATAACATATTAATAACATTGTTAAAAAAAATGCCGAAAGGTTTATTTGAGGTTTGGGGGATAGAAAACATCATGAACTCAGAGTAAAAACAAAAGAAGTCACTGGAAAGTCCCCACTATGATAGAAAAACTAAACTATGTGTGTTTTGGTGTTAGGAAGCAGAATTTTTCCAGTCTGTCAAGTATGATATTCCTAAAACTAAGCCTGTTTCTTATTGTAAGTCTGACAAACTGGGAGAAAAGGTGTGTTTTTTTCATAGTCTTAATCAATCCCAGTTCTTATAGATTCTTTGGAACTAAAAATAAAAGCAGTTTGTTTAAGCATTAGATGGCTTGCAGTGTGAGTAATTTTGAATCATGAAAGGATGTGGTCCCTGTCTGACCATAAAGTGTGTGTGTGTGTGTGTGTGTTTCTCATTATTGTGTTATGCTATGAGGGACTTGTGTTATGATGGTTTGAATGAAAAAGTTTTAGGAAACGGTTTACAGTGAATCATTACAATTATAGTAGCAGTGTGTCCAATTCTGTAAATCTCAAACACAAGCAATCTCTCTCTTCGTTGATCTGTTTTTTTTCTTCTGTATTTATCTTTGTTCATTTGCGAGCATGGGTGAATATTGAATTTGATGTTTACATGTTCAGTATACTAAAACTGTGAAGAAAGTGTATAAAAAATGTAGAGTTGTATTTATATAGCGTTAACAAAGATGAATAAATCAAAGATGTATTGCTCATTATTTGTTAATGCATTAACAAATGTTAAGTAATGACACCTTATTGTAAAGTGTTTTTGGTAAAATATGCACTCATGTGCGTTGAGTCTAATTTACATATAAATTATAAATGACTGAAAGCATTTTTAAATACAGCTCAATGTGAGTGCATTTTCAGTGAGAGACAGCAATGCCCTTTTGAAGAGCTACATGTTTGCTTTTTTTGATTAACTCTTGCCAGATAAGACAGCCAACGTTGATGAATTTTCTGAAATCGAATCATCTTAGCTGTTCAATTTTGATTTTAATCTTTTTATTAATACGATCTCAAGCAAACACATCTGCCCAGATAGTCTCCCATTTGAAGTGGTGAAATCCCTGTTTTCATCTGTGTGAAGTCATTACTCAGGACTGAATCTGCTCTGAAGGTTGACTCGTGTGTGTGTGTGTGTGTTGTTATCGTGCAGGGCTGTGAGGGTTTCCAGGTGGATGTATGTGGTGTGTGCGCAGGGGATGGGAGCTCATGTGAGCTGTTCAGTGGGACACTCTTTCTTTCTGTGCTCTCTGTTGGTTACCACAAGATCCTGGACATCCCCTCTGGAGCTCAACGAATCAAAATACAGGAAACACAGAAGACCAGGAACTACTTAGGTAATGGAACCGAATTCCTGCTGGCTCTTGTTTTTAATTTACTTCAGGCTCATTATCATGGCACCTTCCTCAAACAGGGTGCAATTTAGTGTTTCGAGACATAAAACACGTTTCTGTGTGTGTGTTCTGAGAAATATGTGTTAGATAAAAAAACAGCAAGGTGAGAATACAAATAAATAATCTCATTCTGTTCATTTATAATCAAATTTTAGCATTGACTGTATTTTATGTGCACAACCATTCATTCATTTTATTATAAGAGTGTAGACAAAATTATTAATCAAATATTTTGGGGTTGGTAGTATTTTTTTTAAAAACATTTTTTTTTTTTTGAAGAAGAAGAAGAAGTCTCTCTCACCAAGGCAGCATTGACAGAATTCAATTAAAAAAACTGTAATATTGTGAATTTTTTTTATATATATATATATATATATTTTAAATTTGATTTATTCCTGTGATGGCAAAGCTGAATTATCAGCATCATCACTCCAGTCTCCAATGTCATATGATCCTTCAGAAATCCGTGATACATTTTTTTGATGAATAGAAAGTTGAAAAGAACACCATTTATTTGAAATAAAGTCTTTTGTAACATTTTAAATTTATTTCTTGTGTTAAAAATAAATAAATAAAATCTTTCCAACCCCAAACTTTTGAACAGTAGTGTACCTAATGGATTTATCAATAACTACAAATCAACATTTGGTTCAAATACAGCTTAATTTAGGCAAAAACCTGTAACCCATACTTCTGGTGCAGTATACACATTTATCAATTTTGAATATTTAATGTTTGTTGGTGAAACAAATCATGTTTTTAAAATGTATGTAGACATGTCCCAAATTTAGGAAGCAAGCCTCATATAAAATGGCATGTATAAATATATATACAGTCTAACCAAAATATATTCTGACACCTTCAACATGTCTATCACAGTTTATTCGCTATTGTTTAGAAAATGGTAATAAAATATGACACGAACTCAGAGTTATCAAATCAGTTGATATTTCACTGGTTTTGGCCATCCTTCTGTTAGACTGTCTCACAAATGAATTAGGTTGAACAGCTGTCAGCTGTTAAATTTAAGTACACAATTGGATGATACCAATTTAGGTCAACCAATTACCAAGCAATGCTTAATTTTGTTCAGTCTGTGGTGTAAAAATGTCAAAGTGTCTAAATAATTTTTGGTCCCAAATTTGTATAAATTTTACTAGTAAGCCATGTAATGAAGAATTTTGGGGTATAATATGTCACAGTTTACTTTATTTTGATATCATCACTTACCCAAATGAACTATAGAGTCCTGCACCCACTAGTAAAAAAATATAGAAAATTATATCCAGTCATTATATCCAAATGTTGAAAATATAGTGAATTTGTACACTGTATTTACCTAAAGGATTTAAAGAGTTATATTGTTTTTATATTTTGTATTTTCCTTGTAATGTTTTAACTGCTGTTTCTTTTTAAGGTAGATAATATTAAGATCTGTCCAGGGACAATGGATGAAAAATAGCCTTTTGTCTAATTCTGGTACATTTCCAGTAATGCTAATTAATGTACACTGTCCCTGTCAAATAAATTAATAATAATAATAAAATAATAATAATAATAATAATATCTGGTGTCTGAATAATTTTTGGTTTCACTGTATATTTCTTCTTTCACTGATAATTGTTAAGCATTTCAGTCCCTATTATTCAGTGGTATATCTTAGGGTGGTAACTGGTTTTACTTCTAACTGGTCCAAGCTGGTAGACCACTGTGGACCAGCAGAATAACAGCTACCACATTCCAGGCGTCAGCTGGTGTGACCTGGTTTATCCCACTAAGGTTAATATGTGTTATGGAACCATGTGTCCTTCTTCCATCCATAATCTTTTTCCCCCCTCTCTATTTCTTCAAGCTCTCAGGAGAGCGAGTGGTGAATCAGTGATAAATGGTAACTGGGTAATCGACAGGCCAGGATATTTCTATGCCGTGGGTACTCAGCTCACATACAAACGGCCCAATGAGATACGCAGCAGAGTGGGAGAATCCATCACTGCTCCTGGCCCGACCAATCAGGAGCTGCATCTCTTTGTGAGAGACCACTCCTACTGTATATCACAAAACTGCCTCGATTAAAGATATATATAGAAAGCGGATTAGTGTGGAAGATAATCTACACTCTAAGAAAAGTATTTTAAAATAAGGAACAGTATTGTGTTAATACAAAGGAATTTTTTCACAGGTGTTTTACCTGTATTTTGTTTTACACATTGCATTGTGCTGTGTTTAAGGGTTAAAGAAAATTTAATTGATAATGTTCTGCATAAAATGACTAGTACCTTTTCCGTTTTGGCTTATTTTCCTTACAGTGTGATGTATTGTTTTAGAAAGTTATGAAGTTTGTTTTTATGATAACAAAGGCTTCTGATTAAGTCCATAAGAATAGTGTGTAAGACTGTGGATTTTTGTTTTGTTTTAAACTCCATATTTTTCAGGTGATTTATCAACAGCCCAATCCAACAGTGTATTATGAATACATTCTACCCAAAGACCCCATCACTGACACTTACTCAGATGCCTATTCTTATTCTAGTGTACTTCCTCTGGGTAAGTATTTCAATATATAATATACATTTTATACTAATGCACACATGGAGCACACTATAAATCATTTTTGAAAGAAATATTTTTTATTCGGCAGGGAGGGACACATTTAATTGATCAAAAGTGAGAGTAAAGACTTTTATTTTACATTGTTACAAAAAAATAAAGAAATGCTTTTCTCATTAACTGTTTTCAACATTGATGATAATAGGAAATGTTTCTTGAGCACCAAATCAGCATATTAGAATGATTTCTGATGGATCATGTGACTGAAGATTGGAGTAATGGCTTCTGAAAATTGTAATATTTCATATTACTGTTTTTACTGTATTTTTGATTACATGCACAGCCTTGGTGAGCAAAACAGACTTTCAAAAACAGAAAATCTTTAAAAACTTTTGAACAATAGTGTACTCCAAAGAGTTTTGATTCACAAGTATAAAATCAAAATGTTAATAATAATAAACAAAATTATCAGAAGTTTTTAGATTAATATAACTGTTTCCATGCTGTTTTGGAAATACATATCATTTTTTAAGGGTTTTTATCTGCTAGGTAATAGGGGCATTTTATATGCTGTATTAAAAAAAGTAACGCAACCATCTTTCCCCTCTTTCTGTCTCTTTTCCCCTCTCTCATCCTCCAGTAGAGAGTCATGGAATGTTTCCTGATCCTGAGAATAGTGACGGTGAAAGCTCAATGGGCAGCCCTCATCCTAACCAAGTTCCTTTGGACCCTATAACCCCTGAACCAGTTCCTCAATACAGCTGGGTTGCCATGAAAACAACACCCTGCAGTGCCACCTGTGGAACAGGTAGTTTTGTTGTTAGTCCATACATTAATGTGCATTTGTGGTCCTTTCTTCTTTTAATTTGGTCTGGGTAAACTAAATTGTCTCTTAAAAGATTCCTAGAATATGTGTAATGCCGAGTTCAGACTGCACGATTTTAGCCCCGATTTTGGCTCGCCGACAGGTTTTGAGAAATCGCCGACAAATGCCCGAAATCACAGGCAAATCGGTGCTCGTTCACGCGAGTGTCAATCACGCAGTGTGAATGAGCAAAGACGCGATCTGAGAGAATCGCCGACGGGTCGCCGACGCCCGTCAGATATTTGGCATGCTAAATATCTGGACCTGTCGGCGATTCACAATCCTGCTGTGTGAATGTGTTCTGACTGAAAACTACATCGGCGATGACCGACAGCCAATGAGAGAGCAAGATACAGGGAGGAGGAGGAGGAGTTATAGACCAGAATATCAGTATTTTAATAGATAGGCCTATATTTATAATTATATCAAACAGAAACAAAGCACACACATTTGCATGACCAGCAGCAACAGCAGGACATTTGCAAAATTATTTATTTACCCCCAACTCTCTTTGCAAAACACAGTCCTTGCTCCCCTCGTCTTCCCAACCATTTCCTGCATAAACTTTTTTTTTTTTTTTTTTTTTTTGCTACAAATCAGTGCACAGACAATTTGTAGGCTATCATTTTTAATAACAAATTCAGTGTCGCGCGAGAACTCCGGTCTCACCCACGCGTGATCTTCCGTTATTTCCTATCACTTCTCGCGTTTGTTTGGTTGTGAAACGTAGTTTGCGGACCAGGCAGAAGTTGTCGGCGATTCTTTCTTTTGTAAAGTCATGCAGTGTGAAACCTCCTGTCGCCGATCCATCGTGCAGTGTGAACACAGCAGCAACTGAATGTTACCCCAGATAGTCATGCAGTGTGAAAACAACAGTGACCCGATTATTTTGAAAATCGTGCAGTCTGAACTAGAAAATAATTATTTTAAGACAGAACTAGAAAATAATTATTTTTGGCCCTGAGATATATAAACACACTGTTGTGTTGTCTAATGAATAGTGTTCTGAATTTGAATGTAGTGACACACACACAAAACATTCACGCATTCCAGGCCATTGCAGAGGTTTTATAATGTCCTCACTGTTTAAAATCTAAATCAAATCCAGAGTAACCATACTTTTGTGCCTGCGAATAAAACCAAAATAGATTGGTATTCTAGCAGCAGCAGACACTGAACTTATAAGACAATGTCTGTCCTGTCTGTCTCTGTTTAATCTGTTTGTCTGGTGTGTTTATCAGGCAGTCGTCAAGTTGTGTTCAGCTGTGTGGAAAGGGCCACTCAAACCACTGTACCGAGGGATCTCTGTAGCCACACCAGTCATTCTGGCCCCCAGGTAGAAGAGTGTCAATCGCAGCCTTGTCCAGCCTTGTGAGTGAACATCGTTTACTGCAGACAAAGGAGACTGAAAGTGTCTAGGAAAAAAACAAACCAGCACTAAAGTTAGTTCAAGATTAGTTAGTCAGTCACTAAAGTATATTATATGAATACATTTTAAATATATATACTTAAATAACCCTATCACATAGGCCTAATACACTACAGTTACAGTCTTGGTATCGTCATATACGTATTACTTAAATCATACTTTTCTTAATGAAGTACAATTATATGACAAATGTACTTAAACTGTTCTGTATACTTGTCAGTCTAAGCCAAGTATACTTACTTATGTATAATTTTGTATGTATGTTACATATGAATGTGTATACACTTAAAATATGCTTATTTTTAGTTTTAAACAAAGTACACTAATAGCACACTTGTGAATAAACTTTTTTTTTTTTTTGTAAGGGTAGATTTGAACACAACAAATGACAAGCAGTCCTACATGCCTGCACATCTTGGAACATCAAAAAAACTGTCCATATGGGCATTTGGACTTGATTTTCAAATGGTGCAAATGAGAAGCACATGTGAATGAAACCAAGCAGTTGTCCTTCAATCAGTGTGTGTGTGTCTGTGTGTGTAGTTGGGATGTAGGGGAGTGGTCTGAGTGCAGTAAGACCTGTGGTCCAGGTTTCCAGCATCGTCAGGTGATTTGCCAGCAGACGCAGGGACACCATGGCAATAGCACAGTCATCGTGGCGACCAGCCTCTGCGACGACACAGAGATGCCAGAGACGACCACCGTGTGCCAGCTCAAGATCTGCAGTGAGTGGCAGATCCGCTCAGAGTGGACAGAGGTTTGTGAATGTGTCTCTGTGGAGGGGAGAGTGGGGTGAGATGAGCCAGTTTTTACTTAAGTACGTGAAGCGTGAAGAATAAATGAGACTAAACTTGCAGACTCATAATTGTGTTTCATGACATTCTATCATCTGGAATTGAAAGAATGCATCTATAACATATTATAACATCTATAACATGTGATTATTGAAATATTGACTTAAATAAATGTGATCTCAGTTTGTCCCTTAACCACCTAATTAGGAAAAAAATTACCTCATTAACAGTGTTGTCATTGTAAACAAAAACGAAAGTTTAAAATATTAAGAGAAATGTTGCTTTGGCAGCTAACTGAAATAAAGTTGAAGTTGAAGTACTGAAACTAAAATATAAAAATAATGGCTAATAAATGCTATAATAGTAAATAAATGATACGAAATAACTGTTTATTATTTATAATGTTAATCTTAATCAAAGACTGATAAAGGGTGGTTTCTGAATGTACAGTTTCTCCAGAAGTAATGTATTTATTTAATTGCATTAGGAAAATATGGCTTAAGTAAAATACTTCTGGGCTCAGTATATGGTGGCGTAACAAAAATTGTAGTTTCCTAAACACAGATGGTGGCTCATCTTACCTCGCTCTCCCCTTACACTACAGTTTAAAAGTTTGGGGTGTTTTTTTTCTTCTTCCTTTTTTCTTTAAAAAAAATCAAATTACTTTTATTTAGCAAGTATCCTCTGAATTAATCAAAAGTGGCAGTAAAATCTTTTACATTGCTACAAAAAAATCTATTTCAAATAAATGCTGTTATTTTTAACTTTCTATTTATCACGTACACAAAAATATTAAGCAGCACAACTGTTTATATTGATAATAATAAATGTTTGTTAAGCACCAAATCAGCACATTAGAAAGATTTCTGAAAGATCCTGTGACACTGAAGACTGGAGTAATGATGCTGAAAATTCAGCTTTGACATCACAGAAGTGGCATTTTAAAATGAAATTAAATTCACAATATTACTGTCTTTACTGTATTTTTGATCAAATAAATGCAGCCTTGGTGAACATAAGAGACTTCTTTCAAAAACATTCAAAAACAACCTTTAAACGGTAGTGTAGATGTAAGAGATGATGTAAAAGAGGAATTATTATTTACATTATATTTGCTTATATTAATCTTTGGAGGTCAATAGCCATCAATGCAAAGTGCTCAGAGAAAACCTCTCTCTTTCTCAGTGCTCTGTGCCGTGTGGAGTGGGTCAGCGCAGAAGAGAAGTCGTGTGTGTGGATAACCTGGGTGACATCGTTTCTGATGAGGAATGCAACATGGCGCTTCGCCCACAGGACCTGCAGAACTGTGACAAAGGAGTGTGTGCCAGCAGCTGGTTCTATTCTCTCTGGAGTGATAGGGTAAGAAAGCGTGCGCTTTTCTTCAGTATTTCCCAGTAGCACTTCTAAAACAGCTGTTTATGTCTCTCTGCAGTGCTCCGCAGACTGTGCGGAAGGACGTCGCAGCCGGTCAGTGGTGTGTATGATGAGTCAGACCAACTCACTTCCACTGGACAACTGCGATGATGAGGATAAAGCCGACGAGCTCATGCCGTGTGACCTGGGACCCTGCTCACAGCGACTGGAATGGTACACAGGACCCTGGGGACAGGTGCATGGACACACACATGCAGAAAGTTTAGTTGAAGCTCTAAAATTACTAAAGCTACAACTGAAATAAAATTAAAGGTATACAGAAACAAAAAGTAATAAAAATGATAAAAGCACACAAACAAAAAATTAAACAAAAACTCAAACTAAAAATATAAAATAAAAGTTCATTTAACATGTTCGCTGTCAGTGTCCCGTGGCCATACCAGTGTATTTTAATTGTGTTTATTTCCTGTCAAATATTTTAGTAATCATTATAAACTAGATATCATTCAAGAGCTAAAACACTCAAAATTCATATTTTGAAATCGGACATGGAAATCGTACTTTGAATCCTTTTAGCTGGCTCCTCCCCCTAGTGAGCGGTGTCATGTTTCACATTTTACTAAATTTACTGCAATATTTTATAGTCAAATCTATTTCTAATCTTGACAAATCAAATCACATATGGTTGGAAATGTCAGAGACTAAAAGTTCTGTATTTGACCTCTGTTTTGTGATAGAAGTGATATTGTGACAGAAATGTATTAATTTGTCACAGGAGAATGCATAATTAGTCACTTTAAAATTAAAATTAAAATGTAGTCACTGGGTGGCTATTTTTAGCATAGCGCCTTTTCAAACACTCACAGGAACCTCCGTTTTTGTGATAATAAACTTTCAATTTGGAACACAACTAAATATTTGACTTTGATTTTCTAGCGGTTTTAGAGTTCAAAATAGTTTGTAAATTATATGGATGCTTCTTCCTTTTATGCTCCTTGGGCATGGAATGACTTGCAAAACATACTTAAATTGAATCTTTGCCACCTTTGAATACTTTTAAATGTATTTTGCAATCTGTTTTTTTGTGTTCTCCCTGGAGGAAGAGATTGTAATATCTCAATGGGATCTTCCTGGTTAAATAAAGAATAAATAAAATAAATATATTGCATAACATAAAAAAATGAAGTGCTTTCATTTCAGCAATAATCTGCTGAGTGTTTTCTCTAAAAAGAGATCAACCTTAGGTCTGGATTCCAAAGCATTCAAGAATTACAGCAATTTAGGTTTATTTAAAGAGATAGTTCACCCAAAAAAGAAAATTCCATCATAATTCACTCATCCTCAAGTTGTTCCAAACCTGCATGAATTTCTTTCTTCTGCTGAACACAAAATAAGATATTTAGAAGTATAATGGTAACCAATCAGTTGTTGGGCATCATTGACTTCCATAGTATGGGAAAAAAAATACTGTTTGATTACAAAAATTCTTCTAAATATCTTCTTTCATGTTCCACATAACAGACAAATTCAAACAGGTTTGGAACAACTTGAGGGTGAGTAAATGATGACAGAATTTTCATTTTTGGGTGAACTATCCCTTTAAGCCTTTTCACATCTATGCTCAAAAATGGAGGTGACAGTAATTCAAATATTAATAAACACTATAATAATATAATTTGATACTAAAATAAGTCTGCTTTTAAACTATTCATTAAAAGAGCTGACTCATAAGAGTCGTTCGTATTTGGAATTGAGCTGCACTAGTAACTCAGTGTTTTTGATTCACTAAAAAACCCCCAGATCAAATACTGAAACCCGGTTTGCTTATTTGTGTGTATGTGTGTGTCACAGTGCTCGTCTGAATGTGGCAATGGTACCCAGAGTCGAGGTGTGGTCTGTGTTGTCCAAAACAATGTCCATTTAGAAGTCACTTCAGATGAGCGCTGCTCTCATCTGCCCCGTCCTCCGAGTGGACAGTCCTGCTATTTGAAGAGTTGTGGTGCGCAGTGGTACATGACGGAGTGGAGCTCGGTTAGTTCCTCACACACAGTGCAACTTCAACCAAGCTGTTTCAATCAACTTGTTTAACGAGAATGTTTTTAACTACCTCAGTGTTCTCGTTCCTGCGACGGAGGCTTTCGAGTGAGGGAGGTACGTTGTTTGCAAGATGAACTGACCACAAGCCATGACTGTGATCCTGCCCTTGAACCTGCAAATCAAGAGAATTGTAACACACACACCTGCACGCCACAGATTGGTATGATTTTCTAGAGCTGTCACTTTCTTCATTTAAAATAATTTGTCTTTGTACTTCATCTAGTATTGTTAAACAGGTCGCTCACCCTAAATGACAATTCTGCCATCACCCAAATGCCATTCCAAACCAAGGCTGGGTATCGATACAGATTTCCCAATCTGAAGCTCCTGAATCTATTCCGAATCATTTCTTTCTTTCATTTTATTACATATTCTGCTTATTGCAGAAATAAATACATTTCTCTCTGCTAATGCTGTGATTATTATGGCCAGTGTTTCAGACTTGTTTTAAACTTGTCTGTTTGACAGTGTTGTTATTGTTCCCTAAAGCTAAAACTATTAAAATAATTTTCGGTAATTGAAAGCTGGTAAATAAAGCTGTATTAAAATAAAATATAAATGTTAGATGAAAAATTTTATGAAAATTAGAAATGCTGCCTTGGCAACTAACTGAAATAAATGCGTACATTTAAGTTAATGTACTAAAATTACCAAATCTAAAACGGAAATAAAATGTAACATTTATATAGAAATAAAACAAAAACTAATAAAAATGACAAAAGCACATAATAGAATTACTAAAACTTTTCTTAAAATTGCTGCAAGCTCGCATCCAGATCTACTTCTATCCAATCAACAACCGATGAATAGAACAAAGTCTCACCTTAGTTTTTCCCCTCTGATAATCCATTTCATATAGCTGTTCATCACAATACAGAAAAGATCGGTCGCTACTTCCGTTACATCGTGACTTTAACAATGAACATCGGTATTGTGAAAAATGAAGATCACGATTAATCAAAATCTATATTTTTACCCAGCCCTTTCCAAACCCATATTTTCCTTCTTCCATGGAACATTAAAGGAGATCTTAAGCTAAATGTTAAATTGCTCTTTTCCATATGATGAATTAAAGTAAATGAAGACTGTAGCTATCAAACTACAAAAAAAAGAAGTAAATTATGTTGTACTTGATGAAAAAAAACCCCCCCATAAATTAGGAATGATCATGATGACAGAACTTTCATTTTTGTGTAAACTGTACCTTTAAGATGTTTCTCTTTGTCTCTGTCTGTAGACGAGTCCTGCAGGGATTTGTACTATAACTGTGTGGTGGTGGTCCAGGCTCGTTTGTGTGTGTACTCATACTACCGCACCACATGTTGTGCATCATGCTCTCGGGTCATTCAGAGAGACACGCTGCATAGAATCAGGTGATCCGGTCGGCTTCTTGAGATGTGACATCACCGCTCGCCTTTCCTTGAATTATAATGTCCTTGTCTCATCATGACATCATCGCCCACCTGTTTTCAGCTGGATCTGACCCTGAGATGACATCACTGTTCATCACCTCTCTGTATTTTACTTCAAAAGACTTTAAGTATACATTCACTGCCTTTCTTTTTTAAAACACAAAATGAGAATGCTCTATGAGCAATTGAATATTTATTGCAAATAAAAACAACTGAGCCTCTTTTACCACATTTATCATGTTCTGTAATGTCTAAAAATTAACAATGACTGATTTTAAATTAATCTTTATATTTAAATGTTCATTTATGACTATTAACCTCTAAGTAACATCTTTATTATCGAAATATAACATCTAAAACTTTGCTTCTCAGCCGTTGTAGAGGGGTCCTTGTATTTTTCATAATTTAAAGAGAGGTCCACATGCAATATTAGTCAAGGTTTCTTGCTCCAAAATGAGTTTAGTTTTCAAAACCATTTTCCTGAATTTTTAGGTTCAAATGAAATGGAAGTAACAACAGATCTTCCGAATTGTGACGTACGTCTGAGTGAAGAGAAAAAACTTGGCGGTTGATGACTGGATTTTGAGATGTGGGCATTGCACTCAAAAGTGGAGGCAGAAGAACACAAGCTGGAAGGGGTGGGTTTAAGCAGACTAAATGATTGGAGAAGTCTTATTACCAGAGAGAAGTCTATTGGTTATATATACCAGAAGCTTGAGTTATAATAATAATAAACATTTATTTGTATAGCACTTTTCATACATGGAATGCAACTCAATGTGCTTTACAAGCATAAAACCAAATTCACACAATGTCAATATAAAGTAAAAAACAAATAACAGATAAAATAACAGACTTGTACACAACTTCACATAATATTGTTGTACTGATAAGCAGCTTTAAAAAGATATGTCTTAACCTGCCTTTTAAAAATATGAATACTAGTAGCCTCTTTCACTTCATTTGGTAAAGAATTCCAAATTTTTGGAGCATAGTGGCTAAAAGAAGCACCACCAGATCGTTTATGAGTAACTGGATAATGTGCCAGAAGATTAGCATTAGAGGATCTTAATCTACGATTTGGAACATACCTTGACAGACAGTCTGAAATGTATAAAGGTGCCAGATTGTGCTGAGTTTTATAAACAAATAAAAGAACCTTAAAATCGATCCTTTGATGAACGGGTAACCAATGTAATTCCATTAAAACCGGTGTAATATGTTCTCTCCTTTTTAATTTCAAAAATAATTTTTTTATCAAAAATAATGTGATTTGTCCTGATATGACCCCTTGAAGAGGTCACTTCAGTATGAGTAGAACAGACTAGCCAGAAATGCACACATGCGTCAGAATGACCCTCTCACTCTGAAAAATGGACAAAAATAAAAAATAAACCTAATGATGAAGGTGAATTCTAAAATATAGGAAAGACGTGTTCCTTCAGTGAGACACTCTATTTGCTATAAGATGTACAAAAACTTAACGAGAACATAAAATGCTCTGAAAAAGCTGTATATTCACAGTGGTGTCTATAATGTGGGAATGGGAATAGAATGAACCTGTTCTTCCTTGTTAGATAATAAAGTCCATTATGAATTAAATTATTAACTCATTAATAACATTATTTATGGGAAAACATCCCATAAGTGCCATATTTCAATATAGGAAACTTCCAGTGAAAATATTGATATAAATTATAATAATAATATTCATTTGTGCAATAAAAAAACATTCTTGACAAATATCATCTTAATCTTGGCATTCAAAATTAACGCTTAGGGTCATTGTTTGCCAAGAAATAAAACAAAATGATTAATAGGCGATTCATTTACTAACTCTAATTTATCATGAAAAAAATATCTGCTTTTACATTAGTTAACATGAACTAACTTCATGTTAATTTCCACATTTAGTAATACATAACTAAAACTAAATGTTGTATATGTTATTATTCTTGTTATTTAATGGACCTGAGCTAACATAAAATGGTAGAGTAGGACCAAAAAATGTTCATCCAATCATTGCATTCAGATAAGATTTCCTACCTTCCTGTCAACATACCTCTACTCACCCTGCTCACGCAGACATCACACGTCATCAGCATGTTCCGTATGGCAATGCATGCGTTGTAGACAGACATCAGTCACAGAGCGGCGCAAACAAACAGCAGCCGCCTTTTACAGTTCTCCTGAACCAAAACAATGAGCTTATGCTGTGATCCCGCCATGTCGTAACGGTTCTTTTTCTGTCAACCCTATCAATGTTGAAATGAATCTGCAGCAGTCAGGTGGTACAAGTCATTGCTGGTTAATTTTAGTTAATGTATAACTAACGTTAAAGGTTCTATATGTAACTTTTCTTCTAAAATGAATCCTTTTTTTATTGCCTGTGTGTGAAGGGGTTGTAATCACACATTACAATGACCCACTTGTCAGGTTCTCTTGTCTCTGAAGGCCAATATTCCTATTTCTATGTGAAGTCTCCGGGGTCGGATTTTCTGCGAAATCCATCGGATGTGACGTGAATGCGCGCTCCTGAGCCTCTCTCCTTTTTATATACAGTCTATGCGACGGCACTGCAGCTGACGACATGGAGTCTGATAACACCAGAAAACGACCTGCCTCCAGCACAACACACACTCCAACACAAACTCCACATAAATATAAAAAACAAAACAAAAATGTATCTGCTGAAGCTCGTCAGGCCAAACGTGAATCGGATCGACTTAGGACGAAACCACGGATCAACATCGGCAGAGCGTTTGAATTATGGAGAGACCTTCGCTATTTTTATTGTGATAAATTACAAGTTTTCAGATATGCGGAAATAATGGTAAACTGTAATGAAATAGCAAGGTAAACAACAACATACATGAGACTTGAAATGAATACAAAAAAGACTGTTCCAGGATAACAAAAAGTAGGTGCTTTAGGAGGATGTAACTTATTTTATGTACTAGATCTACTGTCTAACGTCACTCATCCCACTACTATCATATTGTTTATAATACACATTTCCAGACACGTTTAGTACAGTAATGTTACTCCTACGATCTTACTGTTACACTGAAATTGTTCAGTCTAGTTAACTAACCGTTTTCATTATCATATTATACATTCACCTATGTTGACATTGCTGATTGTGAAAGGTACACGAATAGTTAGTGAAATGCCTTATGCTAACAACACATGTCAGCTAAATGCAGTCAATGTAACGTTATCATGGTACGAGCATGGAGCATTAGTTCAACGTCAAGCTGATAAAAGTAGCCTATTATTGTAACGTTGCAGTGGGAGTTTACATGAGTTTCCAGCATGTTGTGTGATGCTTTCTCCGGTGTGTTGAAAGTCTCAGTGTGGCCGGTACCACGAGTGCTCGCTCTTGTGTTCGAGCACGCGCAAGAGCACGAGCGCTCTTGTAAAAATTGGTTGCAATCTGAAACATCACCAATAGAGGCCGCTAAAAAATACATATAGCGCCTTTAACTAATGGGACCTTATGGCGCTTTTCCACTACACAGTACCAGCTCGCCTCGGCTCGACTCGACTCGCCTTTGTTTGGTTTTCCACTGTGTAAAAGTTGTACCTGTACCTGCTTTCGGGTACTTTTTTTCGTACCACCTCCGGCGAGGTTCTAAGCGAGCTGAGGCGAGCTAAGCCGATACTAAAATGTGACGTGAAAACAATGCCGACTGCTGATTGGTCACAGAGAATCTGCGTCATCATTGCACGCGCCAGATGGAGTATCCAGAATAACCCCGCCATTTTTAAATAGTTTGGCCAGAGATAGTTACTAAACTTACTACTATTAGGCAACTTATTATTATGGCAACTCGGAAGAATACGCCGTGGTCAAACGAGGAGGTGCAGACATTCCTTTGTTTGGTTGCCGAAGAGAGGATCCAGCGAGAGCTTGATGGGGCAACGAGGAACGAAATGCGTCGCTATGACGACCGGGTACTATTTGTGGCGGTACTTTCTGCAATGGAAAACGGAGCGAAAAGCGAGCCGAGTCGAGGCGAGCCGAGTCGAGCTGGTACTGGTAATGGAAAAGCGCCATTATTGTACAGTTACCACTTTTCCTTAATACAAAATATTATTGAATTTAAAAAGATTTCTATTTGTTTGTATATGTAAAAAGTTTCCTATAGTCATATGTAGAGTCGCAGTCACAGAACAGTGTATCAGAAAAAGAAGCTTTAAAGAGAGAGAAAAAAAGACCCTTATGCTTCCTTGGGAAGAACCAAGGCTCTGGGGAAGACCGGCTCTTCAGGTTCTCATATTTAAATTTATACAGCAACATAAAGCATGTCCTGAATCTGTGTTCAGAAGTAGACAAATGCTGCCCTCTCGTGGAATATCAGAGCAAGAGGAAAATTGACACTTCTGTACATTACCCAGTGTATTATGTTAATAAATCTAATGGTTTGTTTTACTTACAAGAATTTTCCTAAAAAAAATGTATCCTCAAAATGATTCTATAAATCAGAATAGTAACCAAAAGCAGTATTTATTATTTTTGATCCACACCATTGAAAATGTAATTATTGTTAAAACATTTTGTTAAATGTTTCCATTTAACTTGTCACAATAATTTTTGTCATTTATACTTGCTTTTATGGATTATCAGTTGCAGAGTTTCAACTTAGTTTTCTTCAATCGAAAGTGGTTGAAAAGGTGCAATTACCTTGTCACTGCAGGTTGTAATTTTGGCAAAATATTTAATTTAAGACAACAATCAAACTTTACCGTTAAATCAAAACTTTAAATGTAAACTAATTTTGAAGTGGGTTAAAACCTTTTACACTGCAACAGATGACATAAAATATTATGTACCTTTTGAGGATCTTGAAATGGGTCAAAGGTGTCACATTTAGATGATCTTGTGTCACAATCTTGACCAATCAGATCAACATGTTATGCATTTACAATTTTATAAAATGTATTGCATTGTACTTAAGCATTTGCATTATTTCTCAGCACTATAAATGTGTATATTTGTAATCTATTATACTATTATATGATTTCAAATAATTTATGCTCAGAAATTAAGTTGTATTTCTCATGTTATTTTCTTAAGTTTGCAGTAAAAGGTGCATATTGACATATATCGATCTCTAAATAAAACCTGTTGTTCAGATATATACATATATATATATATATATATATATATATATATATATATATATATATATACAGTTGTAATATATCCCAAGCCAAGTCATCTAAAATAATAATGGAAATGAATGAACCTTTGTATTTAACTTTGTATTGAACATTTTGTACGGAAACAGAGTTTAAACACATATTTTACAAATGAATGTATAGAAAGAAAGAAATTCATGTATTGCACTATAGTAAGTTAATAATGGTGTCATTCACACTCAGTCACTGCCTGGAGCAGAAGCTCATCAGGTACCTCTTCAGTGGTCCTTTCTACTTCCTGCAAAGCTTCTAGATAAGCAGGGTCATCAGGCCACTCTCCCCAATCCTCAGTGTTCTCAGACCGGGCAGCCGAGGAGGACTCTGCTGAAGCATTCATGGGTACAGAGCTCTTGGCAAGCTCAATGTTCCCCAGTTCATCCGTCAAATATTGCTGATCCTCTTCATCCTTAAGATAAAGAAAGGTGTACAAGTCAACACACAAACATGTACTCAGCCTAATGTACGGTTATGTGAATGACAAGTGTCTCCAGATGAGGTGAATCCTGACAAACCTTCATCAGTAGGTGGCTCATGCAGACCTCCTGAGGCAGTGGGAAGCCTGAACATAGAAATGCCACCATATTACAAACAAACCCTTTTAAATGCCAGATCATTCCCCACAAACTTTCCATATCTAGCCATATCTTAAAGGGGTCATATAATGGTACATGCACTTTTACAAGTTGATTGTACTGAAATGTGTGTTGGCAGTGCCTGTACACAAACATCATAAAATGATAAAAATCCATCCAGTGGTTTTGTTTTAATCTCCTTATATGTTTTCCCCTGCCTCAAATCGAGCCGTTCGACCGTGTGACGTCACACGGTCGGACGCCCCTCCCGCGATTGTTGATTGACAGCCGGGTTTCATAGTCAATCATAGTCTGCGCGGACCGGCGCGGTCATTGTTGATATGCTGGAGCACTGTCTATGAGCAGAATGGCGTCTAAGCGATTGTGGTGTTCTGTTCTTGGGTGTAATAACGAACACAGCAGTCATTTTAATGTTCCTAAATCCGAACCGCTGAAGACGCAGTGGCTGTGTTTGTTTTCGAAGGGAATATTCCCCACGAGCAACGTCAATGCTTTCATATTTGCGCGAATCATTTCACACACCAGACTGCTTATAAACGAGGAGGGTCAGTATAAAGCTGGTTTTGCTAAGAAGCTGCTCCTGGACCGGTACCAACTATTCGTGTTCCTGCTGAACCTCCAAAATAACTGAAGTGAGTGTAACGTTTTATTAATCTTTAATATTATATTAATCTTTGCAAATCGCTAGATGCACGCTTCACAATGAAAGCGTCTAAGGTTTACACTCAGGGTACATTACGGCATGTTTTCTATGTACGACGTTCTCAATATAATTCATAATCCCACGTCTATAATGAACAACGCGTTATGGTTATTGTGTTACAAATGGTGTAGCACAGAACAGGGGCGGGGTGAGCAAAGCTCATGATCATTTAAAGTCATATACACTGAAACGGCGTGCTGAAAACAGAGCTGTTTTTGACCAGGTAAAATAAGTGTTTTCTTACAATACTAATGAGAATTTTTAATTAAAGTATATTACAAAGTTTTAATTTAGACTCTAAAGAATCATATTAGATTGTACAAAAATGGCATTATATGACCCCTTTAACATTCTTATTTTAGTATTATTTCTATACTATTATAAAGTTTCTTAACATTTTTAATGAACTTTTATTTTATATTTAAATTGTATTCGTTTCTTGATTTTTTTTATTTATTTGCAACTTTACTTCAGCTTAAACCTATAACAGTTAGTTGCCAACGAAACATTTTTAATATTAATTTCAAGTTTTTCATCAAATATTCATATCTGATTTTATTTAAGTTTTTTTTTAAGTGACCTAAAATTACTTTTAATAGTTTTAGTTAACAACAACAACACTGAAATTCAGCCTATCTGGGAGCGTAATCTCATTATTTATTCCTCTATGAAGCGTACTGGAGGATCTGAAGTTCTGTCTCCTGCAGTCAGGGTCATGGCATCTCTGATACCACACTTCTTCTTTGAGATCCACCACAATTCTATCAAAAAGAAGAATAAAGAGCATTCGTAATTTGTTGCAAACCATCAAACAGAGAATGTAAAGCAATGCAAGTCACAGTGATAGAGACTCACATGATGTTGTTGCTCTTGTGGAAGCGCTTCACATTGTGGCACCAGCGGAATTTCTCAATGTCATAAACCAGCAGCTGTTCAGATGCAAAGTAGTTCCATCGCCGGATACCTGTTTGGGTTAAATGTGACATTCAGTTAACAAACCATTCAGCTGAAATAATTCCTTTTGTGAAAAACATGCTTTGAGCAACATGAGGGTGAGTAGATAATGACAAATTTCATTTGAAAGAAATAGTATACAGATCTTTTTTCTCCTGCAGTGCTTACTTCCTTGAATGCCATCCTTGCACACGAGTGTCAGCACAAATTCATCCACCTCTTTAAAAGGAGACGGCTTCTGTTCACCTAACAGATCTATACAGAGAGGGCGGAGTGAGAAGTCTCTAATTGTAATGAACTGTCTATGGTGTGAACAGTAAAATATGACATTACATTTATTTCACCCAACAGCCAATTGAATGTTCAATTTCATATATATAAATGCACATTATATACTGTATGCAAATTTTAAGCAAACCACATTACAGCACTGACCGGAGATGGTTATTTCTGAATAAATTCACTTACCATTCCTTCCTTCGGGTCATTTTGACCCGATACTCAAATAGTATTTAAATAGTGTTCATCGGAGAAGTCCAAGACCCTAGGACTTTTGTCGCACTTGAACCACGAATACACAAAATATTTTTTTTAACTGGATTCAAGAAATTTTGTGGTTGAAATAAAAAAAAAAGGTAACAAATCCTTCCGTCGAGGGTCAATTTGACCCCCTTAAAAATGAATGGAATATGAGGAATACTTCAGTACACATAGAAAAAACTAAAATGCTCAAAATTCTAACTAAAAATTCTTAAACTTTACCATAAAATGATTTTATAATGTCTACATGTGTATCTGAATGCATACTGAAGAAACAACTAACTTTAGGACCCAGCGGAACTGCTCATTTGCTCATAGAGCTATAAGTCCATCTAGTGGCAAGAGTCACGAAATATCATGTTATATTATTATTTTTCCACAGGAGGTCAGCAGACACCCAGTGTAAGATATTTTGAGCTGAGTTATTTTGAATTTAGTGGAAATAATGTGAAGAATGTGCCAAAATTATTACTTATTTATTATTTATTGATAAAATCTAATAATTTAAAGGTAAATTAAATAACAAAAAAATCTCCAAAAATTGCATTATAATATTACCAAAATAAAATAAGCTTTCTGAAAAAAAGAAGAAGAAAAAAAAAAAGTATAATTTAAGGGCTTCGGGTCATTTTGACCCATGAGGGAAGGATTTGTTACAAAGTGCGAGGGAAGGATGAGGGTAGCTCTTGGTGATGTTAACTTGTATTTCTCACCAGAGCTGTGTGACTGTCTTTGCAGGGTTGAACACAGAGACCCTGCAGTATTCTTCTGTGGTATATCATACGTCAAAATCCTCTGTCCTGTGAAACTGGTACAAAATAGAAATGTGCGTTAGTGTGTGTGAAAGCGGGAGAGACACAAAAATAAAATCACAAAAAGCTTGCTCCACCATAGTGTGGACAACATATTTACACAATTTTTTCATACAACAACCTGATGTTGGTGATTAAAGAATCTAGAAATATGCGTTCTTCTTTAGTGGTGTGGTTGGAGGGCTTTGGGACAAACTTGTTGTCTTCTGCCACACTGAAGGCTGCATTCTTTCCCAGTTTGGAGGACTTGTAGAGGCGAAAGTTCCTGTTCTTGGTGTAGACGCCTTCAAAACAGAGCATGGTATTAACATCAGGCATAAGTCTCTTGTCCTTTATCTTAATAAACTCTAGTAAAAAAAGAAGTGTGCTTAATTTTATTGAATATACACTTGTAGTGTACTTCAAATCTTTAAAAATATATTTTCTTAAAAACTCTACTAGCTGGACAGGGCCGTAGAAGGGCAAGAACCAAGCAGCAGGATTGGTATTTGCTCCTTTGTGTGAGGTGGAACAGAAGGAGCACTGCCAGAGCCCTACACAATGATCTACAGCAGTCTACTGGTGTGCATGTTTCTGAACAAACTGTCTGAAACAGACTCCATGAGGGTGGCATGAGGCCAGATGTCCTGTGCTCACAGCCCAGCACCGTGCAGCTCGATCACATTTGCCAGGGAACTCCAGAATTGGCAGGTCCGCTATTGGCGCCCCGTTCTCTTCACAGATGAGACTGACAGACATGAAAGAGTCTGGAGAAGCTGCGGGGAACGTTATGCTGACTTCAACACCATCCAGTAAGACTGGTTTGATAGTGGGTCAGTGATGGTCTAGGAGGGCCGCACAAACCTTCACATGCTCAAGTTGGATCAGCCTGTAATTTCAATTTTGTTTTTTTATTGTGATTTTAAATCCAGCCCTCAATTTGTTGATTACTTTGGCTACCATGGACACACACATCATTTTGATAAATAATTTTTTTTAATAAAATATGGCGCTATCCTGACTAGGGTGTATAATACATTTACATTTAATTTTAAATAATATGCAATTAAGTGTCTGATAACATTACATTTAGTTTGGACTTAAGTGTATCCTTTTAAAGTATATTATTTGCATAATAAGTATTCTTTTTTTCACAAGAGACCATTTAATGTGTTTAATTTATTTATAATCAACAGCAAAGAAGTTGGTGTACAGTAGTCCTCTAAAGTCCAGTGTGTTTCAAGACTTTGTAGACTAAATAACCGACTTTAAATTCTTACCCAGATCAACAAAAAGTTGTTCCTGCTCGTTTTTGCTCTTGACTACTAGAAAGCCAAGATCATTCTCTTCAAACTTTCTTCTCTTGGTCTGAGAACCATCCACATCATCTCTGGTCTCTGGTGCATCTGGATTGCTTTAAACCAAATCAAACCAATATTACAACAGAAAGGATGTATTAACACTGCAAAAACATTTTAAAAAATGAGTCTGTAAGAAACTGGAGGAGGGTTTTTACAGAAAACAAGAGGGGCAATAAAGAAATCAGTTCAAAATAATGACTTTAATTACAGCCCTTCCAATGTTTGTCATCTCTCACCTTTTTT
The DNA here is from genome assembly GCF_029890125.1 of Rhinichthys klamathensis goyatoka. Taxonomy (NCBI): domain Eukaryota; kingdom Metazoa; phylum Chordata; class Actinopteri; order Cypriniformes; family Leuciscidae; genus Rhinichthys; species Rhinichthys klamathensis. The sequence continues at coordinate 4,225,320 of NW_026606668.1, read as the reverse complement.
GAAGGCTGTTTCTAGCAGGATGTAGGATATCATGAATAAATCGCCCTGCAAACACACACACAAAAATCACAATCACAGATCGTGACAAATGTTGATATATATATATATGTATACATCAACCATCAATAGTGTCACTGAACAGAGTCACTCAAAGCACATGATGATGACATGACAATGACTCACCAACATGGGAGTTGTCTTTGAAGGCAGCACTGGGAAGCATGAAGATAAGATGGCGACTAAACTTCTCAGAGGTGCTGGAGTCAAGATTAAGGACGTCTTTTGCAGAGCAGCGTAGACTATAAACCTCCTCTAGCTTCTCACACACATACTGTTATTGCATATTGAGGAAATTACATGTCTAGTTATGAAAACCATTTTAAAACTAGAACAGACAAATCACCACACCACTTTTCAAAAGTTTAGGGGTGCCAGAAAGATTTTTTTTTGTGTGTGTGTTTGAAAAAAGACTTTTGAGCTCATCAAGGCAGCATTTATTTGATCAAAAAATACATTAAAAACAATAATATTGTGAAATATTGTTACAAGTATATTAGTACCCCCCCCTCCCTATTTTTGATAATTAAATAAATAGATAAATAAAGTTTATCATTTTGCATTTTTAAAATAGAAATCTTTTGTAACAAAATTTCTTAACATTAGTTAATGTATTAAATAATATAAACTAACAGTGAGAAATATATATTTTTACATTTAATCATCTTTGGCAATGTTAATGAAAAAAATACAGTTGTTAAATTTATGTTCAAGTTCACATTGCATTAACTAATATTAACAAATACAACTTTTAATTAAAAAATGTACAAGCAAATGTTGGAATTAACATTAACAAACATTTGTTTAATCAATTTAATGCGTCTTTGCTGAATAAAAGTAGGCTATTACTTTCTTTTTTTGAAATCGTACTGACCCCCAAACTTTTGAATGGTAGCATACCTGAATTAATTTTGCCACCATAATCTTGCCGTCCAGGTGCGTGTTGGTGCCTTTGTGAAACTCTAAGTCAAAGTAGAGTTTGCAGACGGCTCCTTCCAGAATGACCTCATAGCAGTGCATCAGAGACTGTCTGTGAGTGCTGAAGAGACACAGATCTCTCATTCACCTACAACAATGCCTCTAAGTGCATGAACTACATTGTATTAAAAATGAAGTGAAAATAAACAAATAATATGTGCAAAGTAACTATTCTGTAGAAGATTCCTTTCCATGAGTAACTTCCCTAACACTGATTTATTATTATATTATGTCACAGTTACCTGTAATAATGCCAAAGTTCACTGTAGCTGGTCACTAGGAAAATCCTCTGTCCAGCATCACTGCCTTCCTTCTCAAGTGAAAATATGTGCACGTCCTGACAAAGACACAATAAGAGAAAAACATTTTAAAAACAGCTGATGATAGACTTTACTTGAACGGATATCTAACAGCTAATGTCTAGACCTGTTTTATGTGCTGAATGAAGCCGATGGCTGCGTTCTGGCGTGGGAAGAGTCTCCAGACAGAGGAGGGCTGCCATGGCCGGGACAGACGTGGCTTGTATGGACTGCACAGAGGAGATGACTGAAAGGATGAGGCTCTCTGCTCCAAAGACTTCAGCCTGTCCTGCCACTTTCCCCCCATCATCCTTGCCTCAAAACACTGGAGTAAGATTAAATCTCACTCATGCTCTGTGATGTGATCATCAGAGGACAGAGGTCAGGAAAACTGAAGTCACCTGTGAGCAGGTAAAAGTCCAACAGCAAATGTACAGTGAAGGCTTCTGGTACAGCAGATGTAATACTGGGATATTACTGGGCTGGTATATGAATGGTTAAATTATTAACTATCAAGAATGTTGGCCATTTTTAAATCCTAAATAGACAGAGAAACAAATAAATAAAATGTTACTGGTTTTGTTTATGTAAATGCTTTATGCCAGACACACAATGTGTTACTAATACACTGTAATCAATAAATAGATAGATAGACAGCCAGACAGGGAATAAAACTGTACAACAAATTAAGGAACATCGAACAGGGACTGCATACAGTAAGTTACAGGTTAATAAAACTTAATATATATGAGTGCTACATTATACATTCATAAATAAGTGCACATACACCTAGTTTGGTTGCTTACTTGTATTCTTGCTTTATAGTCCTTTGATATTTTGTTTTTACACATTGACAGTCTGAAGCACTTCCTCTTTCTGAGCACACAGCACTGTGGTTTTTGAGGAACGCGCGTAATTGCGCGTCACAGAAGGAAGCATTGCGCATGCGCTAGATGTACCGAGCGCGAAACGGAACTTGTTTAAGATCATGAATATTAATTAAGTTGACATCCCTCATCGTTATTAGAATTTTTTTTCTCTAGTTGTTTAATTGTTTTATTATTATTATTTGGAGATTAGTACCATATATGCATGTTACCACACTGTTATTACGGTTAGGTTTAGTTAAAACGAAATAAAAAGTCATTTTCTAATTAATATTCATGAGATCGTCCGTGAATGCCGCCGTGCATGCTGGGATATGTGACGCGACGTCCACTACAGCGGCTGTTGTTGGCGCGTTGTTTTGAACGAAAGATGGAGTTGATACGTGCTCTGCAGTTATTAAAATTAAACAGCGTGTCTTCAGGTATAGTGTCATTTTTGTCACAAACATGTATTTGGAAAAAATTGTTAAATGATTTTCGAGACTCATCGTGTGTATTGTTCTATTAAACCTCAAAATATGTTGTTGAGCTGCAACTGACACTGTCATCCCGGGGGTTTGTTTTGGTTTCGGGTCATAGTTTGTAATATGCGAGATTTGAGGTGTTTTTTAGCGAAACATTTTGTTCTGCTATATCCAAACTCACTGTCTTTTCTATCTAACGTTTAACTATCCGTTCAAACTGCCATAGTAATATTATGTAGCCTAATCATAGTGTAAATCGCATGCTCATCGTCTATTTTAAAACTTAATGACCTGCCTGCATCATTAGCCACAGTGTACATATGGTATTGACTTGTTGAAATGTTTCAGACTGGGTGGATGCAGTGTGGGATTTCGAGTTCACCGACACAGACCCTCTTGACCCTGTTGTTGAGGAGGAGATAAAGGAAGACCCTGGTGTTTTCAAAACGGTCTACATGCAGCTTTTGACCTTCTCCAATGAGGATGATGACAATACACAGGTATTAACTTGATGATTCTGTGATTTCTTTCTGTTTCACCTCACCAAGGCCTTACACAAATATAGTAGATCCGTTTTATTATTCACTGCAATGTAATCTACTTATGATTTCTTGATCATGTATTTTTTTCCTGTAGAGTGTCTGGGTGGTGTTTGGTGAGAATGGTGTCTCCGCAAAAACTTTGGTGGCTGTCCTGTCCTACTTCATCCTTAGTGCTAAAGCCAAAAATCCCAGTCTTGAACAGAGACTGTGTGGTCTACAGGCAGCCTCTCTATACTTGTTGCTGCTGAAAATACCAGGTCAGATTGCAACGGATTATTAATATAGCCTAGAGCAAAAAAAAACTGATTTCAAGTTTGTTAGTGATGTCAAGGACCTGTCATCCACAACCAAAATAAAAGCAAACGTGATGTCAGATCCTTCTATTTTACCTTAACACTGTCAGAATGTCTCATTAGTTTATTTAATCTTTTTGTGTGTGGCCATTTTCAGGTAGTGTTGCGAATAAAGTGTACCATCAGATCCTTTTTGATACCTGTCTGAACATGCCCCTAAAATGCTGGCCTCAAGACACTGGCAAGAAACGCAAGAAAGATTCTCTGAAATGCTCCCAAGGTGACACCAAACCTGGAAAACGACCCAAACCCCCAAAGAAAGCGTCAGAAGAGGTATAGTAATTTTTTTTTATTGTTTGTTTGCATATTATGTGATATTTACACTCATCATCTTTAAAAGTGCATTTTCCTACTCTGACACATTCTCCAAAGATTCAATCTATCTGTCAATGATAGTGTTGACAGTGATGTCATGTATTGTATATTTTTGTGTTTTGTTTCCCAGCAGATGGAGATTGATGATGATGAAGATGACGAAGAAGATGGGATGTACTTTTCTGCCCAGGATTTGCTGAAACTAAGAGAGGGCATTGTATTACTGGTTCGCACACTTCTGAGACTCCTAGAGAGAATTTCGCTTCGAGACAAACCTCAGAGTGCTGACAGTTGTGTTCAGGTCTGTAAATGATGCGAGATGCGTGTCAGCCTCAGCCAGCATTTGTGTGCTTCTTGTGGTAGTTAGGGTTTGGTCTTTTTTGTTGTTGTTGTTTCTTTTACTCCGTTAAAGAGAAAATTGACCCCTTTGAAGAGTAGATAACGTTCTCAGAGCATGCTTATATCTGAGTATGGTTAGAACACTTTCACATGTTGATATAGAAACCAACATGTGCATTTTGTACAGTTACACTTAACAGTATGCTGAGATTTCTTACAGTATTTTCATTTTTCAGCTTTTCACTGAACTTACCAACTTTGAACCAGTTATTGGAGATCTGTCATTCTCTCAGGAAAGGTAAATGCAAAATTAGAAAGATGAGAAAATGCATTACAGCATTATTTATATACTATTATATTTTGAATTGGCTTTTATTTTCAGTTTTCATTAAAAAAAATGTGTTTGTAATTTTTATTCAGTTTTTAATATTTCAATTTCAGTTTGTTCTCAAGGCAAGATTTACAATTGTCTTTTAGTTTTTTTTTCTTCAAATTTAAGTTTGTCATCTAATGTTTAAAATTGACTTGATTGATTTGTTTTATGGTTTTTTTTTCGCTCATGTTTGTTTGAATAATGAGTGTGTTGCAGGTCTGTGTTATATTGGTTGTTGTCTCCCCTCTACGCTCCCAATTTTCCTCAGATTTGCACACTCAATTTCTAACGACCAGGCTAAAACAAACACACATTTTTTTTTAGTTAAAAATATAAAAACTGATGCATTTCTTCTTAAGGGACAAGTTCGGTATTTTACACTTAAAGCCCTGTTTTAAGATCGTTTCTGATGAAATAGAACGTTTAAGACTGAAATTTGGACACATGCTGCTGGCCCGAGAATTTTCGGTTTCTGTGGTAGCACCCCCCCACCTCCACAATGGTTGCTTAGGTGCACTAGAACAATCCTTCATAAAACGCATTAAACTTTAGTTTACAAAGACGTGAAACTCACCGAGTGGTCTGGGGTGTTCACTGATATGCTCACACAAAAATCGCTGCAAAAGATGCTTTTCAACAGGTTTTATCGTAGTTTTTCACGATAAAACCTGTTGGAAAGCATCTTTTGCATCGATTTTTGTGTGAGCATATCAGTGAACACCCCAGACCACTCGGTGAGTTTCACGTCTTTGTAAAATAAAGTTTAATACGTTTAAGAAACAATCTTAAAACAGGGCTTTAAGTGTAAAATACCGAACTTGTCCTTTAAAGAGTCTTTTACACAAATACATCTGAGTTTATATCAAGCTTTGCAGCCTTGTGTGTGTGTGTGTGTGTGTGTTTACAGGAATGTTGACCAATTAGAGAGTCTGCCTGAGCTGTCCTATCATGGACTGGGGCTACTCTGCTCAACCATTCATGGTGAAGGAGATGAGGTGTGTGGGGTTACTTCAAGAAGACCACTGTATTTTGGTTGCATGAATGCTTGATCATTGTGTGTTGTATTGTTCAGTGCCGTCGCCGAGTGTTCCGCAAGCTACTGTATGTGATTCTAATGATGAAAGCACAGGAGAGATCAAAGCCACGTCTTCTTGCTCCATCTCAGGCTGTCTGTGGTGCCAGAGACCATGCCATCCTTTTCATTAGGTTAGTGACTCCAATTCCATTTTATATAGGAAAGGGTTTTATTTTTATTTATTTATTTTATTTTTTTAAATGACATACAATCTCTAAATGTATTATGTTGGATTTACTTTGTCCCCCAATATTTCTTCTGCATTGATACTGAGAGTTGATTCTATCTGAATTATGTGTTCTAGTCATATTGTTGATCAGCAAAGGGAGGCCACATTGCCACTTTTACGGATCATTGTGCAACACATCTGCCATCAGGTATATTTTATTTTGAAGGAACATTTAAAAAATAATTTCATTTTAATAATTTCAGTTTTGTCTTTATTGACTCTCAACCCTCATGTCATTCCTGATATATTTATTGTATAGTTATTTTTTTCATGGAACACAAAATTGGATTTTCATAAGAATCTACATACAGTTGCATATATGACATATTATAGTGACCACAGCTGTTAAGCTTCAAAACAGACAAACAGCACTATTAAAGAACCATAAAAGTAGTTCATACAACTTGTCTTATATTCCAAATTTTCCAAAGCCACATACAGACATCATTATTCACTATCAAATCATTTATGCAAGTCATTATGCACCTCTCAAATCAATTCTAAGAACTAACCTGTGAGGTGTCGCCATTAAAAAAAAAATCTTCCATGTAACTCACTCTGTTTTTCAGATGGTGGAGAAGTCTGAATATCGAGCCAGTGGAGCACAGGCTGTTGGGAAGCTGATGGCTAAGATGCCATGCCAAGACTACGCGGCCATTGTTAAGTGGTTCTATAACTACTCCCAAAATAACAAGGTGAACAGTGTGACTATAACGGCCCCTTATTTATGCACAGATTATTTGATATTTGTCAATGCACTGGTCTGTTCCTGATTCCTGAAAAAAACCTTCTCTACAGGTGGCATTTAGAATGTTTGCGCTTGATGTTACCATGGTCCTTCTGCAGCAGAGTGAGAGGGACGTGGACGACACAGTGGACCCTGAGTTGGCTGTGTTCCTGTCCCACAGGTTCCTGGTCCACAATATAATTTACAATCATCGTAATGACATCTCTCCCACGGTCAGAGGTCACGCATTGCACTGCCTGGCACAGTGTCTGGAGCTGGGTTCCCAGAATGCCACAAAATGTGTGCATGAGCTGTTCTCCAATAGTATGTATATTACTACAGTACAATAACTATACATCTCATTGTAAAAATGTTTGTATATGAGGGAATTCTATTCTTTATTTGTAACATGCATTTGAATACTGATTACTCATTCTTTTTTCAGCAGGTGCTCAGACTATGCTGGATTCAGCCCATTCTGAGCGTAAGATTGTATTCTGGTACTTAAAATGAAATTAGGTAGAGGGATTTTTATATTCAATGATGGTTCAATGTGTGTTATGTTTTTCAGAAACAATGAAAGGTCAGAAAACTGCCCTGACCTTCAGAACCATTGAGCTTACAAAGCACAAGAGCATCACTACGACCAACAGGAGCGTTATGAATACTTCTTTTCAGAGTAAGTTTAACTCCAATAGACCTTGTCATTTTAAATATTTTTATTTCTTTATTATTATTTTTTTATTTACTTTCAGATGAGGAAACTATGGCTCTATTTAAAAAGCATGTCAGTGATCCAAAAACCAATGCTAGAAAAAGTGCACTGGAGGTATGAAATACATTGTACACTTTGTAACATTTCACATTTTCCCTATATTATACTACAGTATATTAAAGTCGATGTTTATTGCACCAAAACGGTTCTTATTTATTTTTACTGTATGTGACCACTTTCCACTATGGTCTATAAAATAGGCAGTTTTTGCTGAATTACCCAATAAATTACTGTTTGTGATTGCAAGATCTTTGACCTTCAGATACTGGTGTAGGTCACAGTAGGGTTGGGTCACGATGGGCGATTAGTCGTCCAACTGTCAACTTATTGATTAGTGTGGTCAACTAGTTCATCTTTTCATCTTTCATCGTTTTTTTATTTTGTACATTTTTAACACTAATGCTTTAATTGGTGTGCTGACCGTATACTGTACTTGCCCATTCAAATGTTGTTTTTAACCCATTTTTGTACCTTCATTTCCATAAATAGTCTCTGGAATGGGGAGGGAGCTTTGCATTGTTATTGTTATGTTTGCGTAGTAAACAGATGTATTTAAAAAAATAAATAAAATACTGATTTCTGTTAATAATAATAATACTATACACTACCATTTAAATGTTTCTAGTCAGTAAGATTTCTTTAAAAAAAAGAAAGAAATGAATACTTTTATTCAGCATTGTTGATTAAAGTGACATTAAAGACATGTGCGTGGTTACAAAATTCTATTTCAAATAATACTGTTCTTTTGAAATTTCTATTCATCAAATTCAAAGGATCTTGAATAAAAAAAGCCTCACTTTTTCCACAAACTTTCCAGAACTGTTTGAGCACCGAATAAGCTGTTGAAAATTCAGTATGGCCATTACAGGAATAAATTAGGAATCAATTATGATAGAAAACTGTTACTGTAAATTGTAACAATATTTCACAGTATTACTGTTTTTGATCAAATGAATGCAGCCTTGGTAAGCATAAGACTTCTTTAACAGAAAGCATTAAAAAAATCTTACTTTTTAATGGTAGAGTATGCAAGGCCATTATTTTCATTGTCAAAACTGTATAAAGCAAGCAGATGTACCTGATCGTGTGTCTTTCATGTGTTTGTGTAGACCGTCATGAGTCTGCTGAAGCATGGGGTGGTCTCATGCAGTGCAGAGAATCTGAGTATTCTGTCAGAGCGCTGCAGGGATCCTGCTGTCTCAGTGAAGAAGAAAGCCATGCAGTGCCTAATGGACCTCCTCGCTGTGAGCACCCCCTTCCAACCTCATATTATTGCTACATCTAACAGATGGATTCATACTATCTCTATCTATTATGACCAATAAAATGATTAGCTAGTCAAAAGAGTCAAACTTTTACCTGTGCCTCTCCATTTTAATGTTTACAACTGACGCATTTCAGTCATGCAAGTACACCTCCTATCTCTTTGAATTTCATTTGAGTTTCAAAGATGGATGCGGAGTGAAATGACTTGTCTTAATGGGACTTTGTTGTAATATAGTTGTGGTATGGACTCTGCTATTCTTTTACATTTAGAATTATTTTTAAAACTATATCTTATCTTTATCGTTATTATTCTAGCTATCGTCCTTGGTGCGAACAGCCCTTTAACCTCAAGACAAGTGCTAGTTTATTTTGTGTATCGTTGTCCTATAAACTTCTTTCTTTCAATTATGATGTGTCCAGGCTCTGCCTGAAAATAGAGAGGTGCAGGAGGCCTGGCTGAGAGGAGTGTTACCGGCTGTCATGGACTCTGAGAGCTCTGTGCAGGAGAAAGCTCTAGAGTGTCTGGACCATGTCATCATCACTCACATTAAGAATCAAGGCAAATATCGGGATGGCGACACCTCTCAGAGGCTGGCCTGGGATTTACTGGGACTGATGTGTGAGAAGTGTCAAGACCTCAGGTCAGTTACACGTTGTCCTAATCATTTGTGACTAGCAGTGTGTGACATTTCTCCCCCTTTCTTTGCTTTCATTGTTTTATTTCTGTCCTCCTCCACATCCTTCTCTTCTGTAGCCGATATTTCAGCAAGGCTTTCAGCGTGTGGGCTCCACAGCAGAAGTTTACTCCTGCCTTTGTGAACAGTTTGCTGTCTCACACAGAGAGAGAGAGGGCTGCTGCTGCCTGGTTGCTGTTAGCTAAAATTGCCAGTTGCTCTCCTAAACTGAACTACGCCACCGTTCTGGATACCTGGGAGAATACTATCAGGTCAGAAAACAGCTGAGGAAGTGGAATTTGTTGTGTCATCAAACCTTATGGTCCAGACAGTTATAAAGGATAGAGGTCAAAGAGTATGTAGTTTTTTAGTGAATAATTTAGATTTTAACTGATGGACAGTTTGTGAATGGTGTCTGCTTGCTTTGCATGTCATTTTGTTCTAAAACAATGATGTTTTTTATGATGTTTGTTTTAATTATCAGGTCACCAGTTGTTTCAGTTACAATGACCTGTCATATCTTGAGCGTTATGGGTGACATTGCCTCTAATCTCAATGATGACACCAAGGCCAGAATAGTTGGTAAGTGTTGTGTGTCAGGACTGAAATTATTTTAAATGCGACACAAAAATGACTAATTGTGATTATAATTAAAAATAGTCGCCATTGGTGACAGGTGGTGTGGTTTTATTACTTGCATTAGTTTATTACATCTTTAAGGACGGAGCAAACAAGTAGGTATTGTCAGCCAGTTCCTTTTAACCTGAATCCGACTTGTGGTTCAGTGAGTGTGTAAGACCAATAACTTGTGAGTTCAATACTTTTTAAGTCAGGTTGGTTTCAGATGAACTTAGAACCACTATTGTTCCATTTGTCCTTAAGATTTTTTTAAAGTTTTTGAAAGAAGTCTCTTATGCTCAGAAATAGAATAGAAATACTATTACAATTTAAACTAGACTAACTATTTTCTATTTTAGCATATTTTAAAATTGTACATTTATTTCTATTGGCAAAGCTGAATTTTTAGCAGCCATTACTCCAGTTTCAGTGTCACATGATCATTCTAAAATAGAAATCATTATAGAAATAAATATAAAATAATGATTTGGTGCTCAAGAAACATTTTGTTTTATCAGTGTGAAATAGACATTTGTTTTGTAACATTATAAATATTATCTTTACTGTCAGTTTCATGTATCCTTGCTGAAATATAACATATTACTTTAAAAAAGAAAATATCTCACTGAGCCCAAACTTTTGAATGGTAGTGTAGGGTAGTCAGTCTAATTACCTACTGGATGTTTATGTAACACTGTTAATACAGTTAAAGTTACACATTCAAAACACAGCTTTGTTAGTATTGGAATTTTAATTCAAATACATTACAAATGTGTGCACATTTTACCCGTGTAGATGATCTGATGGGCTGGTTAAAGACTTTCAGTCTGCCTTTGGAGGTGATCAACTCCTGTGTGGATACTCTGGTCAGGTTGGGAAGATCAGACAACACTCAGGACATATTGGTAAGATCATACATGCTATTGCCAAGAAGCCCTTATTAGATGTATTTTATTTATACTTTAATACTGTGTGTGTGTTTCAGAGGTTCCTGGATCGTTTCTGTGGAGAGCTGGTCTCTGTTTGTGAGAGTTATCTGTCTGGTGTCATTCTACAAGAGAAAGGAGCTATGAACATCAATGAAGACCTTCTGGTACAGACACTTTATCAAGGGGGATAAATCACACTTTTTTCATTGAGGCCTATTTATAATATTGTTCAAGTTTTTGCAGCAAAAACAATCAATTTAATTTTACATGACTATTTTCCACCCTCTCTGATCCTTATAGTTAAACGGCTGTTTTGTTCTGTTTTTCTTGCTGTTGTGCTTTTTAAATCAGTCTGTTTACACCTGGTCACTTCATGCGTTTTCTCTGATCGGAAAAGACAAGGTTTAAATGTCCTCCGTAACGCCTTCGACACTGATGGTTTCAGGAGGTGGTTTGAGACTCATTCCAAACGAAACTGGATAAGTGTACATGCATCTGGTTGTTGAAGCCACATATGTAAATTTTACTCCTCCCAATATAGTAAAAAAAAACGTGTGAGAGTGTGTTAGGCTATCGGCAGCCAGATATGACAGTGCTACTGCAACACGCAACGTCACAGATATGGCCCACCTCAGATGAGTGAGCATTTCTTCCGCAAGCATATGCTCAAAATGCCGCATTGAACTGTTTAAGAGGTAAATGGCCTTCTGGGAAGAAGCTGTTTCTGTGCCTTAAATGTTTCAGGTCACTGGGCAATAGAATGTCTAGACACAGGAACAGCTTCTTCCCACTGGCCATTTCCCTCTTAAACGGTTAAATGCCTCCCAAGGCATATGCCTGTAAGTGCAATACTCCGCTGCTTAGTGCAATATCTTTGTAAACTTAGTTGATATTTATTCATATTACTCATAATACTGTAAATGTGTTTGTCTTTCTTTATTCTTTTATATTTTTTTAAGAAATATTCCCTGTTTGTGCAAGCATTCTGATTCCGAAACGAAACTGAAAGTTCGGTGTCGCATCCTGAACATACGATAATCATACAATAATTCAAAATAGTGAGACTAAATAATCTTAGAATAAACAAAAAAATAAGCTGATGCCGCTCTCTCTCCTATTGATGTCTTTTGATGAGAAATTAGCTGATAATAAATAATATGCAGCTCTTGTTGACGTTAAATTTGCATATGGTGTGGGAATTGAAGATCGGATTTATATTTGTTTTGTTTTTAGTGTAAATGGAACAGTTTTCACGAATCGGATGGCTGTCTGATCAGTAAAAGTGACCAGGTGTAAACGGGCCCATTAGATTTATAGTGTTGATGTAGTATCTAACATAGTTTTTAACCACTCAATCAAACTATTGCTGTTGGAATTTGCCAATCACACTTAAATGATCATAAACCTTGTTAAAAATGAACGTACTTTTAACTGTGTGCATTAAACTCAAAAACGAATCTCAGAGACCATTAAATAAAAGCATTAAATAAAGTTATAGTTTAATTTACATTTTGCATTTTAAAATGGCAATGTTATATTCCCTTCAATGTATCCTGTGTATCTCAGGTGAAACATCTTTATACACTTGGTGCCACTTCTCTCCATTGTCCATCTAAAGTGGGGAAGAGAATTTTCCTTCTAGTTCAGTCTGTTCTAACTCCTTCAGAGCAGCTAGGTGAGCCCATTTTTTTTTTCTTGGTATGGATGCACATCGTCCCAGAATTCTTATCATGTGCACGTGTCATTTCAGTAAATCTGAAACACACATCCAAGAGCTTTTCAGAAATCTGCTGTAGCTGTAAGCACAGATTAAGATACAATTTACAGCTAGTGTCAATATCAGGGTCTTGGAGTAATGCTTTAAAAACATCTGTCTCATCAACTGCATGTTTTGTTTTTTATTCTGTTTTCTTTCAGTTCCTGCTGAAGGACATGAACTGCCTGCTAGTCAGCCTCTGTCTCAGTTCAAACCCAATTCCATGCCAACAGTGGTCCGAGCTCATGCTGTTATCACATTAGGTGATAAACATTTACAAACTGTTTCCTGTTTTTTTTTTTTTGAGATACACATTACCCAGCTGGCTGAATGTGATAGAATTGTTCTCTCTGTGTCATAGGTAAGCTTTGTTTGCAGCACGAGGAACTAATGTTGAAGTATCTCCCTGTGTTTGCGCGGGAGCTGGAAGTGGGCACAGAGCTGGCCGTGCGCAGTAACGTGGTGGTGGTGATGTGCGACCTTTGCGTGCGTTACACCAACACAGTGAGCCGATATATCCCAAACATCTCAGCATGTCTGAGAGACAAAGAGCCCATCGTCCGAGAACAGACCCTTATTATGCTCACCAACTTACTGCAGGTACTCTCACAAGACCCTCCAAGCATTTCTTATTTTTGTATCTGTCTGTCAGATTCTTTAAATATCCTGTATTGTGATGTTTTGCTCTTCAACAGGAGGAATATGTGAAATGGAAAGGTGCGCTGTTTTTCCGCTTCGCTATTGCTCTTGTGGACCCAGATCCTGCCATTGCAGAGTAAGAAATATGGCTTCACATAGAAAAGCTTATTACAGTGAAGTTTCTTTTGCCATTTAATCTAATGTTGTTGTTGTTTTTCGTTTGTTTTGTTGTTTAGTCTCTGTGAGTACTGCCTGGTTGACCTCCTGCTTAAGAAGAGTCCCCTCATGTTTTCCCAGCATTTCATTGAGTGCATTTTCCACTTCAACTCTTATGAGAAACACAAGAAATATAATAAATTCCCTCAAACTGAGAGGTACATTCTGAAATGATCCATCGTATGTTAGATTTTTTTCAGTGGTTCAGAAACAATGTTTAATTTCCTTTCCCTTTATGGGAGGAATCGACTGATGTGGAATGCTAGGAGTTCTGAAAATGTGTTTTGGTTTTTTTTCTGTCAGTGAGAAAAGCAGGTTTTCTCTGAGAGGACACCAGAATCAAGGCAAACGCTTCAGGATCTACAGGTTCCTTTTGAAAAACTTTACAGATGAGCAACGCTTCAATATCACCACCAAAATCTGCCAGGACATTCTTGGTGAGAGCTGTTTGTGATAGATTGCTTTCTGTGGTGTTTGCAGTGTGCAGGCTTTGTACAGATTTTAGGAGTGAAATTTAAGCACTTTTCCAGCACATTCAATGGGCTTCCAAGCAGGACAAAATACAGTGACTGAAACAGTGAGTCCACAAAACTGGCTGGAGAAAAAGACCTTTTCACTGGGAGGCTATGGGATACATAGTGAAATGAATCGCAGACGATTGGTCCTTTTACACCAAGAGCAAAAATGAATATGAAACAAAAAATTTGAATATGAATGAGTCAGGCTGAAAGAAGTACAAATTCACATCCGTACAGTAGAGGGTGCAACAGAAACACACCTTTTCTGCTGCAATACCTTTCCAGATATTAAAAGAACAGAACACATGGGACCCATGACTTGGGCTGCATTTGAAATCGCATACGTCCCTACTAAATAGTAGGCGTAAAACAGTATGTGACAAAAGTATGTCCGATACTTCTCATAAAAGAGAAAGTACTCATAAACGAATATGCAAAAAGTACCCGGATGACCTACTACTTCCGGCGAGATTCTGAAGTGTGCATACGATGAACACTTTACTATCCCATGAGGCCAAAGGAGAGGATTTATAAATGGCAGTGAAGCGATGTAACTGACGCTGGTAGATCACATGATGATAACAACATGGCGAATGTACTACATCCAGATTACATTCATACTACACACATATATACTAAATAGAACACATTTTGTGAAATAATTACTTATTCAAAATAAGTACCTACTCTTGAGAGTATGCGATTTCGGAGACAGACTCGACCTTTTAAAAAAAGATAAATATTTATTAACCTTATTGGAAGTTCTAAGGGAAAAAAACAAGCATTTATTTTCAAAGAGGATATTCAAAATTCAAGGACATTTCAAACATTGAAAACATAATGTTTAAAACAAGCTTTTTCCAAACTCTTTATGAACCCTGAATAGAGCACCAGCCCCACCCGATCACAATTTTGTTTATCAATGTTGTTTATCAATGTTTAACCCTTTAACTATCTTGTGTTTTTCAGTAGCAGGAATATTTATCCATGACTTATGTAGCTGCAAATCCAATTGACAGGTTGAAAGCAAATGGTTATGGTCTCAACAGAAGTTCAGAGAAACACTGGTTTATTACATAGATGTGACCCTTACAGATGCCTCTCTTCTCCAGCCAGTTTTGTGGACTCTGAGCTGCCTCTGGACTCTCAGGGTTCAGAGTTGCTTGCAGATACATTTGACATCCTCTCCCTGAAGGAGATGAAACTGTCAGCCATGAGCGGCCCAGCAGCAGGAGAGGAACCTCAGGAGGATGAGATGGCCATGGCTAAAGCTGTCATACAGGTGGCCCAGAAAAAGTTGGTCTCACAGGTGAGAGAACATCCTGAGTGTAAATTCTGGAGGTGGTCAAAAAAACTATCATCAGCTTTTTGTTAAACTTGCCATCTGTCTTATGTGCAGGTCCAAAAGAGAAACTTTGTGGAGAACGTTATTCCTATCATCATCAGTCTGAAGAACATGCTGGAAGAGCAACATTCACCTGTCCTGAAACACCTTATGGCGTACCTACAGGTGATGTATACAGACATGTTTAGATATAAGGCCTGTGCCTCCCCCTCCCTACTTCTTTAAATAAATTAGTTTTTAATTATTTGTCTACATATTAAACACATCAGACAAATGTTTTGGGCTGTTGCATCTCATCTCAATTTTTTGCACAAGTTCAGTCAAAATATTTAAAGGGTTAGTTCACCCAAAAATGAAAATTATGCCATTGACTCGCCCTCATGTCGTTCCAAGCTCGTAAGACCTCCGTTCATCTTCGAAACACAGTTTAAGATATTTTAGATTTAGTCCGAGAGCTTTCTGTCCCTCCATTGAAAATGTATGTACGATACTGTCCTTGTCCAGAAAGGAAATAAAGACATCATCAAAGTAGTCCATGTGACATCAGTGGGTTAGTTAGAATGTTTTGAAGCATCGAAAATACATTTTGGTCCAAAAATAACAAAAACTACGACTTTTTACGTGTTAACTGACGTGTTATCTGTCTGATACACCAGATAACACGTCAGCAGCGTCTTACGTCACCAGCGTCACTGAACGCGGATTGACAACAGAAGCGGAAGAGAATACAATGCTGAATAAAGTCGTGGTTTTTGTTATTTTTGGACCAAAATGTATTTTCAATGCTTCAAAACATTCTAACTAACCCACTGATGTCACATAGACTACTTTGATGATGTCTTTATTTTCTTTCTAGGACAAGGACAGTATACCGTACATACAGTTTCAATGGAGGGACAGAAAGCTCTCGGACTAAATCTAAAATCTCTTAAACTGTGTTCCGAAGATGAACGGAGGTCTTATGGGCTTGGGACGACATGAGGGTGAGTCATTAATGACATAATTTTCATTTTTGGGTGAACTAACCCTTTAACTGGTATTTAAATGGTATTTAAATGGTAAACTTCCATGGTGGTGAATGAGAATACAACAAATATCTTTTTTGTTACAATTTGCTCCAATCGCAAACTATAGTCCATGATAGGGTTTCTGTGACTTTGCAAAAGAGGGAAAAATATAGAGAGATTGATTTTGGTGGTCAGAAAAGAGAAAGATGTCAAATTTGCTGCCCCTTCCTCAGACATTGTGGTAATGCTAAGGTAATATAACAATATATTCTGTGAAAAGGGTCCATTAGTTTACACTGATTCATCAAACGCATCCTTGTGGTAGTTATAGTACTTATGTAGCAATGTTTTAATTAACTGACAGATTGAAAGCACACAAAAAATGCGAATGTGTCATTAAGTAATTCTTTATGACATTAAATTATATTAATTTATTCATACATTTAAAAAAAACTCCACAATTTTAAAATCAATTTTTTAAAGCCATTTTATGAGTTAATGTCAACTTATTCACACCCATCACAAGACAAGCCTTTTGTTTGTGTGTCTATTGCAGGTGACCATGCAGGACTATCGTTCAGAAGTGAAGGAGCTGTTTGCTGCTGATGAGCAGTTGGCTGCAGAGGTGGAGTATAACATGAAGCAGTTTGAAAAGGAAAAACAACAACAAGAACAACAACAGATGGAAAACCAATTGGCCAACTTCACAATGTCACCCCGACAAAACGTTAGTCAAACATACGCATGCATCGGAAAGTAGCAGAAATTTGACAACAAAGCCTTTACTGCCAGTTTTTGACCTTGTCTCTCTTTCTTCCCTCTGTTTCTCTCCCTTGCCCATTCTTCTTTAGGGTAATGCCATGGCTTCTCCTGCCCAGGCAGCAAATGTTGGGAGGCAGACACCGAGGGGAGGTTTTGCCACCCCTCTACATCCTCATGCTAATAAAGGACCCGCACAAACCCCAAAATCTGCTGATGCTCTGAGGTAAAGCTGAGCCACATCCAAGTACAACAGATAACCTGGCACTTTTTAGTTTGATATCACCAATATCAATATAATAATATCATCAGCAGCACACTTTATCTATAAAAATAAGGCAAAAGTGTTATGTATGAATATTCACATCACTTTTACAATTATTCGTTCTCTCAGGCGCCGCACATATGCAGGCATGGTAACTCCAGTCAGGGGCCATTCTTCCCCTACAGTGTTTTCAACAGGTAAAGCAAAATCAGCATTTTTTTTTGTCAGCAGCCAAACAATAATATTGCTCATACAGAACAACACAGATCTATCATATCTGGGATTTTTTAAAAAATTATTATTATTTTTTACATCTGCAGTACAATAATTAATCACACAACTTCAAGGGTATTTTAGATGTATTTTTTATTATAATTATATTCTAAAGAACATCTGTATTATCAGTTGAAAATAATTTTCAGTCTCTCTCTCTCTCCTGACAGGACGAGGAAAACAGATTGGGAGAGCCATTAGTACTCCACAGGGTAAGATTAATTCAGTTGGACGTAATTAACATAATTACAAAAGTCCATCTTTAGGGAAACTGCTATTTAATTGAGCTCTTTTCTGATTCCTTTTAAGCGAGCATCAATGAAGTGACATTTGGAGAGCAAGTCAGTGCCATCTGCAATGAATCTAGAAGAGGTATGTTTTTGCGAATGGTCATTCGCATTTAGTCTTATGTTCATAAATCTCATTTACAACACTATGGTGTTCAAAAGTTTTAAACCATTCAACGAGTACTTGGAAATGTGCGAAAATGGTCAAATGTGTCCTTAGTTACAGGAAGCAAAGATGTGGAGGAAGAAGAGAGTGTTCTACATCTGATGTCACCAGAGCACAAGTAAGCTTATACATTTCATTATGCATTGAGAGCTAAGCTGAATTTACATGTATTCATTTAACACACACACTTTTAAATAAAGTGACTTCATGAGGGATACAACAAGCACTTCATCTTAAAGAGGTAATAGACACGAGAAGTGATAGTAATACATAGTTTTAGACATCGTTCATTTACATTTCAATTACAGGTACACTGTTAATGAACAAAACTGCATGCATTTTGCAGAAGAATTAAAGGCTGTGCTTGATCATCCTACTGCTCATAAAACATTCCCTACTAGGGTTAAGAAACATAACCAGTTTAAATAGAAAGGATCTCAAGCTGTCTCTAGCGGAGGATGTTACTGTAGCTTTACCCGTTAATAGACACGGTACTTCCTTGAAAATAAATTTCAGCACAGGGCTACAACAACCATAATGAAATGACCCTTCACAATATATACTGTTTTACAAAAATATTAGATGAAGCATGAAGGTATATTGGTTAAGGTTATCTTTTTTTCTTTTTTGTTCCGCCCTTTAGAAAAACAGTGCCCAGGCAGTGGAATGTGGAATCTCCTCTTGTACAAAAACTGAGATCCAAGAAAAGGTTTTAGTGAATGTTTATCTGTGCATTTATTATGATGTAGTATGTATTGATTCTACCTTTCAGTTCACTGTACCTTTATAACAAGCCCTCTTTATTTCACTGTTCTCTTGATGACTTTCCTTTTTTTACCATTTCGTCATCTTGTCTTGTTTGTAAAAAGGAAATGTTATTGAATGCTTTTGATACTTTGGATTGTATCATGTGGATTTCCTCCAAACCTGGTTGCTACATGGAAATGTATGGAATGTGTCTGAAATTCGCAATCTACTATCCCTGCCATTCATATCAGTAGAGAAAGTGTGGCAACTAATGATTATTATATGGAACAGATTTATCACCCATTGTTACACAGTGTTCTGTTTCTCCTTATGTTTATATATATATATAAATATAATAAAACATTTTGTCATGCAAGTGACTTTTTTTAAGGTGTAATCCACTTTCTTGTGTGCTTTTAATCACTGAGTATTATCACCTGTGTCTACAGAATGGATTACCAGTGTTTGCTGTCTTTATTGCAGATGAAGTGGATTAAATGTATTTTACGAGACATTCGTATGAGACGTTTCAGACGTCCAAATGTAGCAACAGAAATACTTTCATTCAGTACTTTTTAGTGTTTAATACAGCACCCGTGTGTACAAGAATAAAGTTTAATATAGGCTATTTAAATACCAATAAAGTGAGGTCTTTATTTTTTTTTATCAGTTTTATTTCGATAAACATGACACAAAATACAGGTAAAACGATTACATGAAGAGTTAGCATTAGCATAACTGAAGGTGTCAGAATAAACATGAAATGCACATTGTTGTCTTTTCAAGATCACAGCATACTGTTTCCAAACGAGATATAATCAGTCGTATTAATAATAAACTAATAATACACAAAGTAAAGCATAAAATGTTGCCAACACTGCACAGGCTGCTCCATAAATATAAATCTAACATTTTTCTTTGAAGAAAATGGTAAACCCTACATTTATGAGGACAAAATATCCCCACCAAGATGGCAATATCTGAAATCCTTTTACTTGTGGGGACATTTTTTGGTGCCCATGAGGAAAACCGCTTATAAATCATACTGTGATGTTGTTTGAAAATGTAAAAATGCTGAAAGTTTTCTATGATGGGTAGGGTTAGTGTGAGGGGATAGAATATACAGTTTGTACTGTATAAAAATCATGTCTATGGAAAGTCCCCATAAAAAGAAAAAAAACCATGCGCGTGTGTGTGTGAAAAATAAATTAATAATGAATAATTTTTGGAAGTTACATTTCAATACGTTCAAAACCTGATGATCATGTTAACCAGCATGAATTGATAATATTCCAAATAACATAGCGTGTACTTTAATAGCGTGACGTTTAGCACAAAGGTCAGTCACAATTGTTGCGTTTCCTCTCTTTTCCACATGAGGGAGACAGACACCTTTTGATATTTGTCCTGATTATAGACTGCAAAAAAAAGGTCCTGATACATGATTAAAAATGGAATTCTGACGACAAGAAAAGTAACAGTTTGCTGTCTTTAAGATCTAAATTTCAGATTCGGTCTCAGTCAACTTTTTAATGGTTGAACATGGATCATTCAGGATATATTTGTTTAACATTTTATTTATTTATTCTTACAGATAACTAAATATTTTATTTTAAAATAAAAATATAATATATGAATTAAATTTATAAATATTGAATTAATAATGAGTTTAATTAAATTCATTTAATTATATTAACAAAAATAGAAGAACAAGAACAGAAAGGGTTGCCTTATTCTAATGTTTTGACTATACATATGGTAATATATTCGTGATCGTGAATTGTGAAGGTACATTTTATATTAAAATGTATTACTTTTTCAACCACGCATTTTTCAACTATTTAGCCTATATTTTGCTTAACATATCATTTGGGCAGATAAATAATGTTATTTACTCATATTACTCCTCATTAAAAATAGCTTTCTATAAATTGTATTACAGTATTTATTAATGAGTACCTTTCTTCTTATTATAGTATTATTATACTATATATTATTATAGTCTACTATTTATAATTCTGCTGTTTTGTAAATCTTGTTTTACTGTTTGTGGAACGCTGACTGGCTGTTGCTTAGAGGTTGCTAAGAGAGATCAAGACGCGTCGGAGTGAAGCACCCTGGGAAGTGAAACGTTTCCAGCAAACAAAAATGAAGGCACGTATGTTTTTGTATATGAAAAAAACCTTAGTTTGCTATTGCATTTAAACTGAATATCGCTATTTGAAGTACACTTGCTTTTGCGAAGATGTTTTTAAAAGCATCACGTATAGCATTAGCACAATGGCTAGTTAGCTCAGCAGCAATGTCTTACTAGTGAAAAAAAATGTAACGTTAAATAAAAGTGAACAAACTGCAAAATACGGATAAACTAAACTTGTCCCTGTCAGCTAATAATATAAATGTTGTCCAAAAAGATTGGACAGTTATAACGTTATCTTTCAAGATCGTATGTAGTTTTGTTGTCATTTTAGCCTGATATTCTATGACTGCCGTTTATTATTGAACTGTATTTATTTGAGACTTGTTTTGTTTCTTTTCAGCGTGTTTTCACGCTGTCAGAAAAGTCCTGGTCTGGATCATGTTTGCAATACAAATGGCAGAAAACAGTAGGAAACTATCTTGCAGCTGCAGGGTGAGTACCGTTTGCTGGTTTATATAGGCAAGAAGTGTTCATCTTTTTAGGCAATGTTTGAGTGAAATATTTTATATATCCACAGCCCTGACAATTTTGTAAAAATCTTTGATCGACATGGACAGAAGGTCAATGAGTTAAATCTCCCTGGGTAAGTGAGCATTCAGGCATGCTCTGTCTGAGACTCTAATTTAGAGTTTAAAGATATTTTAAGATTGGATGTAATATTGTTTCTTTAACTATAGAGCAATATTGCAGGACGGACATTCTCTTTCTGCAGTTGCTCATACTTTCGTGTTTTTGTGCGTACAGGAATTGTCTATCTCTTGACTGGGATAAAGATGGTGATATCTTGGCTGTGATTGCTGAAAAGTCCAGTTCCATTTACTTGTGGGATGCAAATGTTAACAAAACCTCTCAGCTGGACAGTGGTATGAGGTGAGTGATGTGATGAGAGAGGGAATGTGTCAGAGAATAAACTCTCTAAACTTTTTTTCAGCTGATGCCCTTTTTTCCGGTTGATACAGAGATCAGATGTCCTTCCTGCTCTGGTCCAAAACTGGGCCACTGTTGGCTGTTGGCACATCTAAAGGAAACCTTCTCATCTACAACCAGCAAACCTCACGCAAGATTCCTGTTCTGGGTAAAATAGAATAATAATAAAAAAAGAAACGTGTGAATATTTCTCATGTCATATATTTATTTCTTCTTTCAGACATGTGTTTTTTTATATGTATATAATTTATTTATAAATATAATGTATTTTAATATAATCATGTAATATATTATATTAATATTAAATATATATTAATGAAATGGATAAAACATTTCCAAAGGAACAGAAAAGGTTGCCTTTATCCTAATGTTTTAACTGTTTCCCGTATCCCTCTTGCAATTTTTTTAAATATATATATTCATGAAATGTGAAGGTTTAAACAAAATATATTTTCTATTTAAAAATATATTACAATTTATATAATATGCTTCACATATATTTTGGGCAGACACAAAAAAGTATTTGGCGTATGGAATACACTGGAGTTTAGGTACTCCTTATCAAATATTATGTCCCTCTCCTTTCTACTATTTATTTTGGGTAAAAAAAGATTTAAGAAAAAAAAACCCACATACTGTATATTCATGTAGGTAAGCACACAAAGAAAATCACATGTGGCTGTTGGAGCTCTCACAACCTCCTGGCGTTAGGCAGTGAAGACCGCAGCATGACGATCAGCAACCACGAGGGAGACACCATTCGACAGGCACGTGAGGATCTGTCAGAGCGAGATCCTGTGTTATCGTATCTGCTGGTGCGGACGTATAGATGGCATAGTTTGAAATGTTGTTTTCTGCTCTTTCTTGCCCTCAGAGCTCTGTGAGAGCAGATCCTGCAGATGTTCAGTTCTCAGTGATGAAAACAGATGAGAGATCATCTCCAGGAGAAAGCACTGTATGTTGACATGCTTATTTTACCTGATTTTTTACACTGATTGTACTTATAGGTAGAGGTGAACGTATGAGCAAAATCTTATATTACATTATGAGTAATTTCATATCACAGTAAAATTCATATACTATTAACTATTAAAAAATATGTATATATATTTTATATAATATATATTATTTTTATAATTGTAATAATCACAATATGGGATTATACTGTGTTATTAAGGTGCTTTGTCTTTTGGGTATTTTCTCTTTATTTTGAACTTCATGGATGTAAAAAGCTTTCTGGCATTACTGTACAAACAGTGAAACTAAGCTTTCTCCATCTCTGTATTTTTTTTTTTTTTTACGTTGTTTCATGGGTATTCATATATTTCTACAGATTGACTAAATGATCTTTAACTTGCAGGTGAGTGTGGCTTTGGGTAAGAAGACCCTGTTTCTTTTTAACATTAATGATCCCGATAACCCTATAGAACTGGCCTTCCAGCAGCGCTATGGCAACATCATCTCCTACCGCTGGTACACACACACACACACACACACACACACACACACACACACACAGATGTACTTCATTGTGGGAGTGCCAGTTTTAACTCTTTGACCACTGTGCTCAAACAAGACATTTAACCACAGATTTAAGGACTGTTCCTTCAATCAATTTAGTCATTTTGGAGACATTTAAAAAACATGTGCTAAATAAACAATAACTAAGAATAATAATAATAAAAAAAAAACGTCCTGGTTGCCAGTGCCATGCAAAAGTGAACTGCGATTTTAGTTACTACTAAAAATACATTTATAATTATTTTTGTGCTGTCTTATCGATTAATCGCATCGAACATAAAAGTTTATGTTTACATAATATGTGTGTGTGTGTGTGTGTATTATTATATTTATATTATATGTCTGTGTGTGTATACTGTATACACACACACACACTCATATTTCTATATATATATATATGCGTATATGTATATATACACAGACACGGACACACACATATATATAATATATATAAATATAATATATATAGTGTATGTACACACATATATTATGTAAACAAACTTTTATGTAACATGCGATTAATCGATTTGACAGCACACAATTATTTATAATGTACCTTTCTTAAAGGTTAAAAAAAAAGTCAACCAAAACACAAAGAGAAAAAAACATCACTCAAAACATAATTGCTTATTGTGTTTTTTCATATACTGAACACATATTTTCCTTTCTGTCTATAGGTATGGGGATGGCTATATCATGATAGGATTTTCTCATGGTTATTTTGTGGTAATTTCCACACATATCCGTGAGATTGGCCAAGAGTTGTTTCAAGCCCACAATCATAAAGACAGCCTTTCTAGCATCGCCATCTCACAGTCACTAAACAAGGCTGCATCCTGTGGGGACAACTGGTAAGTGTTTATTAGTATCAAAGACTTAAGATATACAAAGACGGTGCACTCGTATAACTATGGATGGGAGAAAGTGCAACGCGCAATATGCCGGAATAAGTCCCGCCTTCTAAGTAAAAGAGCCAATCGTAAAGTCACTGAGATGTACACTTATGACTGCACATGTGCATTGGCTGGTCCAGCCTGAAAAATGCAGTGTTTTGTCATGATTTTGTCATGCAGCGTTTTGTCAAGTGTTTAGAAATAAAATTTATGAGACAGTTGTTGTCAGATTTCATTGGTGATTTCAAATAAGAAATTTAATTGTAAGCTTGGAGAACAGCTTTAGAGAATTTGATGTTTCCCCATTCAAAGAGATATGAGCTATACTTGCATGACTGAAATAGCTGCTCGAGAATAATTTCAAAGATGACCACTGAGTGAAATGACTTGCCTTAAAGGGACTTTGCTAGTGTGCACATTACAATAGATGTCTGGATAACTGCCATATACCACATTTTCCCGGTAAGCTGATCGACAGTTTAGGTCAGTTGTCAAAACTAATTTACATATACAAAGTTTTTATAAATAGATTTAAAGGACTGACCTCACCTACAGCTCTCAGACGCACACTTCACTGTTTCGTCCAATCATGTTTTATCTATCACTCTCATTGAACATGAAATTTTATTTACACTAAGATAACACTATTGTATCTCTCTATTAAGTATTAAGATACATGACCTGACTGATCTGAAGGAAATGTATGCTATAGTCACGCTGGATGAGGAGACCAAAGGTATGAAATAATTTCTGATGCATATTGATTTCCTGTATATGGGTTTAAAAAAAAAAAAGTTCTCTCTGAAGAGTGTATATTCAGTGAACACTCACTCATGTCTTTCTCAGGCCTTGATCAGATGTGTTGGACTGATGATGGGCAGCTGTTAGCAGTGTCTTCTCAGCAGGGCACTTTGCATGTCTTCCTCACCAAGCTTCCCATATTGGGAGACAGCAGTGGCACTAGAATTGCATATCTCACATCCCTGCTGGAGGTTACAGTCGCTAACCAGTTGGAAGGGGTGAGAAGACGATACAAAGACATACACTTGTACAAAAAATCTATTAAATGTGCTCACAAAGCATTACTATAACTATTGATCATCTTTTTCCAAACTCTAAACATGCATGTAACCTGTCTTGCATTGTTAACACTACAAATGTGTATGATACCGCAAATTGTGCAATTTCTTGAAAAGAGGTGTGCTATTACTTTTCTAAGCAATCAGAATTGCACTTTTTTATAGAGCTGCTCAATTCAGGATACATTGAGAATCACGATTTAAAAAAATAAATAGAGATCACTATTCTGAATATACCGTACAACCAAACAAAATAACATGTAATTAACTTCTGGGTTCTGAAAAAAAGGTTAATTGCTGCTTTCTATTTAACAAAAATATTGAATTAATCTGAATTAATAATAATAAAAAAATAGTTTTGAATGAAGGATTCATTGACTCCCTCATAAAGACTTCTGCTGCATCCCAATTCGCCTACTTATACTATGCCCTAAAAGTATGTACTGTTTTTGTGAAGAAAAAGTACATAATTTTAAGTGTATCAGAATCGTAGGCAAGCTTTGGGACATACTACTTCTTCATAATTGCATCTTTAACGGACAGCTCTGTCACTTAGTTATGTGGATCCTGTCACCATTTAAACTGACCTGTCAATCATCTCGTCACAGTTAAAATCCTCCACATTCAATGTAATATAATATCCTACCGCATCGAAGAGAAACGTAGTAGCACATTGGTCTGCCAGTCGTGGGTCTTTCATGTAGAGACTCTCCTCATGTGTTTGTATTATGATGCATTTAAAAGTTAATGACCAAACTTTATCTTCATAAAAGTTCACAATGGTGTTGCAGATGAAATATAATGTGGATAACATTGAATAAACATTGAATAAACATTAAATAAACATGAATCATCATCCAACACGCAATGGGTTGTGGGCAATATTAGCCGACAATTATCAGATTTCGGAAATAGTAAACCATCCGGGTATCTTTGGAATACTCATTTCAACATAAGTACTACATTGTAGTTTTGAATACTATTAAGGATGGCTAGTATTCAAATTGGGACACAGCATTCACTTGTTTCATTAATGGATAAATCAGCATTTTGGAACTAGTCTCTTGAATGAATGTTTCAATGACAAATACTTTTATTTAACATAATAGACATAGCCAAATCGTTGTCATTTATGAATAAATCGCGTGGGTGTTTGAATCAAGATCGCAATCTTTTAACGATTAATTGTCCAGCTCTACCTGGTACACGACGAAACGGTTGAGAAAATCCCTTAGATTTTTGTTGAAGGTAAAACTTGAGCCATATCTAGAGATTTAGGGTGGGTTTCTTTTAATTTGGACCATTAAGCAACCATCTAGCAACCGCCCAGAGCATCCTAGCAACTACCTAGCAACACCCTTAAGGCCCGTTCACACCAAGAGTGATCACTATAAAGATAATTAATAAGATAGTATTAGTGTTCACATCAGTGGACAATATTGTTCTGTTTCTTCTAAGCGTGTGCTTGTCTGTCACTTTAAATGCTTGAACTCGTTACACCAGGATGGATTCTGATTGGCTGTCAATGTTTTTATCGTTGATCAGCTGTATAAAATCGTTAGTGATTCAATTGATATCGTTTCTCCGGTATCGTTACAGCTGTGGTGTGAACTCGGCTATTCTTTAATATTGAGAACGATTTTCTTGAGAACTTTATCGTTATCTTTATAGTTATCGTCCTTGGTGTGAACGGGCCATTAGAACGACTAACAACTGCATAACAATGCCCTTGCAACCACCCACAACACCCTATCATTTTGTGGTTTTGCCAGAATGTTTTCTTCCAGAAAATGTAAAAATATAGTTTATAGATGGCATTTTATCTCTTCTTAGGAGTCCCCCGTTGCTGTGTCAGTGGAGGTGGAGCCTAATTTCATAGCTGTGGGACCATATCATGTTGCTGTGGGCATGAACAACAGAGCGTGGTTTTATGCATTAGGAGATGGTGGTAATTGAGGAACAGTATGAATTCACATTTGAGAAAAAAGGAAATATTCTGACTTGTAGCAGTAACTTTCTTTACACCTTAAAGGATTAGTTCACTTCAAAATGAAAATTCTGTCATCATTTACTCACCCTCAAGTTGTTTCAAACTTGTATGAATTTCCTTCTTCTGCTGAACGCAAAAGAAGGTATTTTGAATCTCGGTAACCACACAGTTGATGTACCCCATTGATTTCCATAGAATTCTTTTTCCTACTATGGAAGTCAATGGGGTACATCAACTGACTGGTTACCGACATTCTTCAAAATATCTTCCTTTGCGTTCAGCAGAAGAAAGAAATTCATACAGGTTTGAAACAACTTGATGGTGAGTAAACAATGACAGAATTTTCATTTTGAAGTGAACTAATCTGTGCATGTGTGTTTCAGGTGTGGAGCGTGTAAAAGACACTGAGTATTTAGGGACAGTGGCCAGTATGTGCCTGAACTGTGACTATGCTGCTGCCCTGTTTGAGGGGAAAGTCCAGTTGCATGTGGTAAGAAGACAATCGTGTAAAAAGACATAATTGTGAATATATGACTGTCAGCTTTTTCTACTTACTTTTTGTTTTAATGTGTGTGTGTATGAAAGATTGATGGAGATGAGCAGGTTGTTCAGGAGGACAGACAGACGAAACTGTTTCCGGAACCCGATCAGAAATACCGCATCCTCAGTCATGCTCTCACCTCTGAGTTTCTGTATTATGGGACTGATGTGAGTCATTCACAAATACATCATCTTTTTTTTCATCCTTACCTCATTTTATTAAATTGATAGTTATGGTTCTGAATGCTGTTTGGTTTGTGCTAATACACTTTATAAAACACATTGTGTAACTTCTTAAAAGCCGATATTTGGGCACGTTTCGGTTTTTACAAAAAGAACATGCATGAATGACAAAATAAGGTGCAGAACATGCTTAATGTTTAAAAGAGTTAAGCGCAATAAGCCATGGACATAGACATCATGCGATTCTGAATCCAGTTCTCTTTAGCGGTGAATTGTGCTTGAACGGTCAGAGACACATTTCAAAATATCTGTCTCGGTGAGTATTTACATAAACATATATTCGTTATGTCTTAAGTGAATGTAAACAGTTGAGGGAAAAATCTATATTGTGATTATTAATATAGTAATTATTATTGGTCACACTTTAATATACAGTCCTGTTCCACATGTACATACTATGTACTTCTTATAGTAATTACAATAACTAGGTACCTTGCATTGCCCTCGACTTTCTTTGGTAAGTACACTGAAAGTACATGTAAGTGCATGTGCTGTAAAATAAAGTGCAAGCTAATTATTATTAAAAGAATTAGAGTAAAGATGCATCGAGAATCGTTTTATAATCTAATCAATAACTTCTGAATCGTAATTGAATCAATTCATGAGGCAACTGGAGATTCACTCTATTTAATAATATATTATAGTTGTATTATTTATATAAAGTATATTATGTCTTCTAGCAGCAGGATACTTATTAAAATAAAATGTTAATGAAAATGTATGCCCTTAATATTTTGTAGTCTGATAAAAGCAATAAGGCGAGTGCCTTGGTGAGTAATGTGAGCCCTTTAGTGTGTTCTTCAGCCCTTCAGAGCCCTACTCTGTTCATTATATAACACGGCCTTTCGTACCTTACCCCTAAATGTGTCATTCTTTGTGTTCTTTCTGCCTATGTTTTTGTCTCTCTCTCATTCTGTAGACCGGGTTGATTCAGTGTTTCTATTTTGAGGACTGGCAGAGTGTGACTGAATATCGCCATACAGTGGGTGTACGCAAAGTCTTTCCCGACCCCAATGGGACACGTCTCGTTTTTATTGATGAAAAAAGTGACGGCTTCCTATACTGTCCGGTACACACAAACAAACACGTTTTCCACTCTTAAAGTTCATGTAAAAATAAAACCTTTTTTTTTTTACTCGCCATCATGTTGTTCAAAACCTGTATGACTTTTTTTCAGAATATCTTATTTTGTGTTCCGAAGAAAAGAAAGTTAAGTAGGTTTGGAATGATATGAGGGGCTGAGAGTAAATGATGACAGATTTTTTATTTTTGTGTGAACTATGTCTTTAATGACCAGCAGAAGGAAAAAAAATGACAAACTTTAAACCAAGTGACATCTGTTTTTCCTATAGGTGAATGATTCAGTGTTTGAGATCCCAGACTTCTCTCCTGCCATTAAAGGGGTGTTGTGGGAAAACTGGATCAGCAATAAGGGTGTGTTTGTGGCGTATGAAGAGGACAAAGTCTACACATATGCCTTCCACAAAGACACCATACAGGGTAAAAGCAAAATGTTTTTATCATTAATAGGTATGGGAGTTGTAATATTGGTTCCGATTTCATGTAATGATTACGGATACGGATAATGGTTCTGATAGACGTTCTTTTAGTAATTTTTTTTGAGAAAGCATGGACAGTGTTAAAACTTTGTTTGAACATATTCACATAAGTTTAAAATTCTTTTTAAAAAGTTCTCAATTCCCATTCCTAATCATCAGATAGACATTTTGTTTTATCGGGCAATGAAACAGATTACACTTCTACTGAATTTTCATTAGTAGTGTGTTTTTGTACATGTTTTTCTCTAGGCTCTAAAGTGATTCTAGTTGGTGCCACCAAGTTGCCATTTTCCCATAAGCCCTTGCTGTTGCATAACGGGGAGCTGACATGTCAAACCCAAAGTGGGAAGATTAACAGTGTGGTTTTAAACACACATTCATTCCTCAACAACCCACATAGTGACACTAGCAAAGACAAACTCCAGTCATTACTGCAACAGGCCATCATGCTGAAAAGGTAATTTCATGCTACATTAGTTTGATTTGGAAGTTTATTGTGCATTCTTAACTACAGGATATCAAGCCAAAAAATACTAACCTAAATGCTTCTGGGAGCAAGGTTGTTAAATGTATAATTTATCAATGATTGTATCCAGGTTCACATGATTTCTTCAGCAATGTTCTGAACTCTGTCAAATGTTTGTGCGCAGGTTTTCTGATGCGTGGAATACCTGTAAAGCTCTCAACAAAACCGAGGCGTGGGGTGAGCTGGGCAGGGCATGCCTGCACCACATGGAGGTGGAACTGGCCATTAGAGTATACCGCATGATGGGAAACGTCGGCATGGTCATGTCCCTAGAGGACATCAAGGTGTGACCATGTCACTAGGGCTATGTCTACATTAATCCGGATAGATTTAAAAACGGGAGTTTTCATTTCAAAACGCTCTCTGTCCACACTAGAGTTTTTCAAGTGTTTTCCAAAAGTTTCTCATTCACACTGAAACATCGTAAAATGCTTAATTACAGAGCATGCGTAAACCATCATAAAAGCTCACTGAGATGATCCAGACCGAACAAGACATAATCAAGTTATCAGGCAATTCTTCTGGTAGGATCATTTTATTTAGCAAAATATCTCACCATTCACTGATGCGCCCAGGTTGCACTCACTCACCATTATATATTTGGTCTAAAACGCATTTGCTCTCATGTTTTGCCGCAGGACAGCAAATGCGAGTGTGTTTTCTGTCATCTTTGCAGGACTGTGATATGAAGAGTGTGCAAAGTAACATATTTTAGCAATTGTGTGAAAGTGAATAGTGAACAGGCACAATACGCTATAAACTTGAATATCTGGGTTCAATATGCGTCACATTGCTAAACTCGCGTCATCGTTTTTAAATACCTCCGTTTTCACAGTCCACACTACAATGCAAAAACAAATGTATCCACTTTGGAGAGCGTTTTCAAAAGTGTGTACAGAAGGGCAAAACGGAAAGAAAAAGATGCATTTTCAAACCAAAACGTATTAGTGTGGACAAAGCCTAGCTCTGTTCTAAAACGTAGTGTACTGCCTCAGTAGGCAGAAGTTTAAAGTTAGCATGAAATGGAAATTTATCATATCTATTTTTTTAAATGCATGTTATTGAACTTATTGTGAACAATTGATCCATGCATATATTAATTTTTTTCTAATTTTTAATCAGAATGTCATAAACCGATTTTCCGGCGAAACAACAGACTTCTCCAATTATTTTGTATACATAAACCCTCCCCCTTTCTTACAATTGACTGCAAGCTCATATTAAGATCTACCTCTATCCAATCAAGTACCCGTTCTACTTTTTTTTTCCCGATAATCCGTTTCACTCGGATGTGTATGTCACAGTATTGAAGAAAAGATCTTCCACTACTTCCGTTAAATCGTGACTTCATCATATGTGCACTGATTCTTAAAGCTTCTTTTCCAAAAGCTTGGCATCTCATTACATTACCCCCTAAAATAAAAGCCTTGCATGTATTCCATGGAGAATATAATGCCATAATGCACTGTGACAACCAATGTGAAAAGAATTAATCCAAGGAGGCGAACAATACGAAAGATGTTTATTATAAATATTTAAAAATGATAACATAATAATTCATTCAATACTTTAGAAGTATTGATACATTTTTTAATAGTGAAAAAAGGGTTACACTTAACAATAAGGTTTAATTTGTTAATAACTGTAATAACATAACAATGAAACATACTTCTAAAGCACTTATGCTTATTTTAATTTCGATATTTACTAATACAATATTAAAATAAAAAGTTGTATCTGTTAATATTATTTAATCGACCTCAGATAACGAGCTAACAATCAGCAGTTGTATTTTTATTAACTAATGTTAACAAAATTTGATAAATACAGTAACATATGTATTGCTCATTGTTAATGTTAGATAATACATTAACTAATAGGACCTTATTGTAAGGTTTTACCAAAAATTTTATTAATATAAAATTTGTGTGTGCCATGTAAATTTTATTGTTATTCATTATTGTGTTGCCTGTATTGAAATCAATGTTGAGTATCCAGTGCACAAGGACATATGACACATTATAACATTCTAAATCAGGTCTTTTATAAGGTTCTATTTCAGTTAGGATGTTGCCATAGAAGGAAGCACAAGCACCCCATTTAGGCAGTAAGCAGTGAGGGAGCTCACTGGGTTTTGGAACAGAGACATTGTGTGTCCGGAGTAAAGAATAAGTTTGAACTCTTTTACACACTGAAGTGTTGTTCATTGACTGTGTCTGCAGGGAATAGAGGATCAAAATTTGCTGGCTGGACATTTGGCCATGTTCTGCAATGACTACAACCGAGCCCAGGACCTGTATCTGACATCTTCGTATCCCATGGCAGCCCTGGAGGTAAAATAGCCATGCACACACACATGCATGACAGTTTATATGTATGCATCTAACTATGTACGTTTTTAGACTTCCAAACTGTACTGTTGTGTGTGTAGATGAGAAGAGACCTGCAGCATTGGGACAGTGCGTTACAGCTGGCTAAAAGACTGGACCCTGATGAGATCCCATTCATTTCTAAAGAATATGCCATACAGCTGGAGTTTGTGTAAGTCAACTACATTACATTAGTTAATTACATCTAAAACAGCTGTTTTGGAAACACATCACATGCACATTTCACTGCACCTGAAGTGACATGGACTTGTTTATTGTTCTAGATGCACCTGCAAGGAAAAGCCAGTGTAATAGAGTGCCTCAAGGTTGACGTGTTTTTGTTGGTCAACACGGATGTTAGCATTACTCAGGTTCCCTCAACAAAAAAACAATAGGATTTTTTCCATTGGCTTTCATTTGCAGGAAATAAGCAGTGACCAACAAAACTTTATAATTATTCCTTGATAAACTTCACAAATGAACACAACTTTATGAATTTTGAAGCGTAAATACAATCGCCAGAAGCAAAAAGCTAAATGTAGGCTCCTAACAAACTACACCACGGTCACCACCATTAATCTTCCAAAGTTATTTTTTAAAAACATTTTCCCTGAAAGCGGACTAGTGAGTAGATATACCTGTTTGTTGTTATGATGTTTAAAGGGTTCATGACATGTATTTTATTTTTTTATTTAATATAAAATTAAATGTTCAATTAAATGTTTACTTATAATGTTAATAAAGTTTTTTGCACAACAGAAACCCCAACCAAATATATATGCCGAAAAACTATTCTTTTTAACCCTCATTCTGACCCTCTGTCTGAAATGATCCATTTTTAAGGGGCAGCTCCTTTAAGGTTTGTCAGTACACGGTCACTGTTATGATTGGCTAACGTGACGTCAGTGCATAGGAAACAGTATCAACCGAGTAAGTGTTTTGAAAACATTATCCATATAAAACATCATTTACAGACAAAGCACTATGAAATCATTTACTTACGGTTTGTGTTGGAGCTTCTGTCAGATCCAATACAGTTGGCTGCTTCATCTTTGAACAAAAGTTTCTTTGCAAACTCTCCAACAAAATGGTCTTAACAAACATATAATCCTTCAACATTATCCTGGGACGGCATTAGAATTAAACCATCCACTTATTTTCCAACGCTGGGATCCTTCTGAAGTCTAAACAAGCTGTTTAAATTGGACATGTCAATTCACCAATTCACCAGTCTGTGTCCAATGTAACTTTAAAATAGCCCAGACACATACCTCTATTTTTTATGGTATTGTACTCCAGTTCAGATTTTTTGGTCTGAGGTTATGGAGAAATTGTACATTGTTCTTAAAGGAGTCATAATGTGCAATTTTCACTTTTCCATGAGAATCAATGTATGTTATGATTGACTAACGATTATACATTGGCCGGGATGCCGATATTAAAAAGTGAAGCGTTTGTTTACCCCAGGGTTCTTAAACTAGCCAACGTGCACGCGCACTCAAATACGAGATTTCAATTTCTCCCCCGACTTGACGTCAAGACGGGGCCGGATATACCATATATGGACCCCGCAGAGGAGGCCCGCCCTGCCCCTCTCCCCATCATATTCAGTCAAGAAAGATGCAGAAACGTAGCGCACACGTGAGTTGCTCTGTGGTCGACTGTCATAATCCACATTCTAA
The DNA here is from genome assembly GCF_029890125.1 of Rhinichthys klamathensis goyatoka. NCBI lineage: Eukaryota > Metazoa > Chordata > Actinopteri > Cypriniformes > Leuciscidae > Rhinichthys > Rhinichthys klamathensis. Next base: position 4,190,913 of record NW_026606668.1, on the reverse strand, counting down.
TGTTTTTTCTTTACCCAAAACTGACCAAACTACAAGGGACAAGTGGATGAAATTTATTTTTAATGACGCTGTTCATCAACCATCTCATCATGTTTGACAACCATCTCAACTTGCTCAACGTTAGGTGTCTGCGCTAAACATTTCACAAAAGAATCTTTTACAAATTTGGGGCAATATCAGGCGAAGTTGGCATCGAAGCTACGTTTGGAAAAAGGTGCCATTCCAACAATCAGGGACTTGCCTGAATTTGAAACGGTAAGACTGTGTTTTTATTACTATATTTTGTGTAACAAACAGCAGCTAACTACTAATGCGGTTAATGTATGTGATAAGGATAGATAAATTTAAAAAACAGTCAAGAATTAATAAACATAAAGAAAAACATAACGTTACATGTCTGCAGATGAAAATTATTAAATATCTAAAAAACCACGTCAAAAAAGGCAAAAACAACACATTATAGCAAACGTTAATCTCTATAACCACTGTAAACTGAAAATAAAGTAGACTACATCTCCGTTAATGTAATCAACATTAAATTAAAGCTAAACTTATGTGGGAGAAAATAGCAAAAAAAAAAACCGTTTTAGCTCGTTACTGATGTTAATGTATGTCTCAGTCAAAAAAATTGTCTTTACCATTCAGAGACAATTTGATGTAGACGTCCTTCTGTTCCTCTTCCGTTTCCAGCTCTGGTTCAGAGTCTGGCTCAAACATATAGAGGGGTTTCACCAACGTCACGTTCTGGGCGGTAACCCGGATGCGCGGCCATTATGGAGGCACTCGGATGTAAACAACAGCATGGATTGCACTGTTTATGTACTACTGAACACATTGTTACACTAATAAACCACGAAAAAAACACGTGGTAGGTGCGAAATCATATAGAGAAGGACTTGGGAAGCAGGAGAGAGCGCAACATTTTGACAAACTAAAGTTAATATGTGGTAAAGATCCGAACGAGTTAGCTTCTCTAGCACGTAACATTACTGCAATTCTTCCATCTATTTATTATCCCGACATAAGATACGTTCAGATTGTCAGTCCAAAAAAGCACATGAAATCCGTTTCAAGTTACATCCATATGTGGTTTGAAATCCTATTCAAATCACATATCAGGACATCAGCCTCAGTCTGAACGATCGGATTTCGCGTGGTATGTCTTAAAATGCAAACGTCATTTATAGGAAACATGCTGAAAGTCACTGCCGAAACAATGCTGTGTTGTTGCAAATTGCCGGACGAGCAGAAAAGTAACGTTATTATTTCTGAAACCGGCGCAGACGAGCGTGGGGAAAAAGCAGTAGGCTACATACCAGCCTCCAGTAGTCCAGCGCGCCAGTAGCTGATGCTGTACCTCTCTCAACCACAAACGCCTTCTTTCATCAGTTTTTGCACTCTTTTTTTTAACTTTTGACAGTCTATAGCACTCAACATGTTTTTCCCCGATGTGACTGATTGGTACAGACCAAAACTCGACCATTTTTTAGCAGCAATAATCACCCAAATTTGCGAGTCCATTCAGTTCAGCGGCATTATTTACGTTCTGTGCCTCCAAAATGGCCGACTTCCGGATTGATGACGCGTCGTGAAACCCCTCTATACGGTTGAATCCCGTAGGTCGCGGCCAGGTCGGGTTCATTAACAACTTGCGCTATGATGTCATTTTGGAATGATATGCTGAAGTTACCTGCGGTGTTAAGCCCCCTCCTTCCTGCCACCAATCAACGCGCCCCTCATTTGCATTATTAAAATGACCGTCCACGACAGCCAAAACCTCGCATCAGATCTCGCGAGACAATAATGCATTCAGAAATAAGGGTCAAACGAGCTCTGTGTTTATTTTTTCCAATTTTTCTTTTTCAGAAGGGCATGAAATGACTATAATAGAGCGTGGGTATCAAAGTTAATACTACATTATGACTCCTTTAAGATTAAAATACCATTTATCCCCTTCTCTATGTTTGTTAGGAGAACTTTCAGAGCTTGACGCTGCCCCACATTACATAAAATTAGTCCTTATTCTTTTTTTTCTTCTCATATTGTATTGTTGTAAAATACTTAAAATAATTGGATGGGTCAAAAGAAACGTTGTTTTCGGTCTTCCATTCGTCTGGTTGACAATAATGGGTTCTATTTGGTTTTGACGTGACGCTCGCATCCTGTGTAGGCAAATGTCAGCCGTTAATCAACTGAATGCCAGTGGCCTATGGTGCGAAGATGTATAACTCATTGTTAATGTCTTTCTCTGGAGGCAATCATTTGCTAATGTATTTGCCCGTGTGGCGTCACAAATCCGAGGTCCCCCAATATCAAAACAAGCTGTTTTTTGAAAGCTATAGCTGGGGCATTTAGAAAATAGGCGTAGCCAAGTCCGCCCAAAAGCCTGTCATTCCTAAACGAAAACTCGAAACTTCAAAAAAACAGGTGAGAACATGCAACATATGATTCTAAACAAGCATGCAAACTTTTATGGGGATCAGTGATGGTCCATAGGTGGGGCTTTATCTGTTAAAAAGCTTTACAACTATATTTCCTCTGTAAATTGCCTGTATTGGCAGTAAATGGTCTTTTCCATCAATGATGTTGGTGGTTACAGGCTAGTTAAAGAAAACATAATACCATTTTACTCTTGTGCTTAAAGGCCTTAACATGCTTGAACCCCGATAATTGCTGCTCGCAGCTATATTCCCTTTTGGAATTTTCCGTCTGAACACACTACTCACACTATTTATACTACAAAACAGCATAGAATAGTAAGCGAACTGGAACACACCTATTGACTTGATAAAATTGCTAAAATACTATCTTGTTTCTGGGTTTTAGCCTACAAAAATATGTGATCCCTAATACAGCACTCTAATGTTGATGTAATGTCATATGTTTTTGTGTCACCCTCTAGTGGAGATTATGTGAATGCACTGGCTCACTATGAGAAAGGCATAACAGGAAACAACAAGGTAAGTGTCTGCATGTGTGTCAAATGATGATCAACCACCTTACAGGAAATTCTCATCCAGAAATGACAAATTTGTTATCTTTTACACATTTACAAAGTTGTCAGAGTGCCTTTCTTTCATGGTACAGAAAAGGAGAAATTGTGAATATTCATGGTGCATATTTCAATACAGTGAATGGGGTGACCAAGTGCTGTCAAGTTCCAAAAAGGGAGTCTTGAATCTAAAGCCATACAATATCTTTTTCAAGAATAAAATTTGAGAATTATGGAAGAGGAGAAGATTTTACATGAATAACAACTTAAAATGACATGATTTAATTCCAAAAATACCTCCTTATGGTATCTAGAACCATGAGCATAGACAGTAGATCCTGATATGTGTGTGTTTGTAGTTCCAGGATCATGATGAGAGTTGTCTAGCAGGAGTGGCTCGGATGTCCATTAGAATGGGTGACATCCGTAGAGGAGCCAACCAGGCTATCAAACATCCAAGCAGGGCTCTGAAGAAAGACTGTGGAGCCATTCTGGAAAGCATGAAGGTGTGTGTGTGTTCATTTAGCCCAAAGTGTATGTCATTTTCGCACAGTTGTACATAAAGCCTTTCTATCGGAGTATACTCCGTTTAAAAAAGTACGCCTAAACAGGCACATGCGCATTACGACAACTTGCACTACTTCCCTTTAGCATCTTTGTAGCCCTGAAATATCTGTCATGAAGATATTTACACATCTTTATAATCGTTTAGGCTTGTAGTTGTACAAATGCTGGTTCTTTCTAACCTCCTTTTAAAATCTCTCATTTACTTTGTCTCATTTACTCTCATTTACTCTCATTTACTCATTCGCCATTAATTGTTGTTGTAGTTTGCACATGTTTTTTTCTCTTCTGTTTAATCATTTTTTTCTTTAACTACCTTGTGAATCAATGGCACTGGGGCACTGTTGCCACTTTGTAGATGAACTAATTTGGTCAAAACAATTCAATGCGCATGTTCGAAAAATCGGGCTGCGCGCGTACTGTATGCTGATATTCGTGTCATGCACACTGTACGAGGACCCTAGCCCATGCATAAAAACTAAGAGCAGTTAGTGAGAGTTTTCAGATTTTCTTTTTTGCTGAATGAAATTTTGTGTACAGCAATATTCAGAAGCGGCTCAGCTGTATGAGAAAGGCCAGTACTACGACAAAGCTGCCTCCGTCTACGTACGCTGCAAAAACTGGTAATACAACTTTACAATGTGATTTAACAGCGTACATCACTGATTTTAACATTGTGCTAGGGAAACATACTTGTGATTTGTAACTAATATTGATCTCTAACCTCTTAATATCAGGGCAAAGGTGGGCGAGCTCCTGCCCCATGTGACTTCCCCCAAGATTCACCTGCAGTACGCTAAGGCAAAGGAGGCTGATGGCAAGTATGTACTAAATGCAATGCAGTCCCTCCAACAACATAAACACTCATATAATGTACGACTTACAGAGGTCACTTCATACTATTATTTATTTATTAATTATTGTAAAGATTTTTTGCCAAAATGAAGAATACATTTTCTTCATTTTTCCCCTTTTTTTTATATGAATTATCCATTTTCAACCCTGTAACCATTACAATTAGTTTTCATTGTTGTGACTGTTGTGTAGTACAGCCTCTTCACATGTGAAATGAGATACAGCACTGTGCATTTTCACAAAGAACATTTTTATCTTGCAAACAAAACATTTTTTTCTGGTTGACTGATAATCTGGCTTTTGGAGTATGGAAAAAAATTAATCAGCTAAGCTTATTAAATGGTCCTCTGGCGAGGCATGTTTATTCTCTCTGGGGAGGATTGTTTCTTGGGTGTTTATCCTGGAATTTTTTCTCCTTGTTTTATGAATACTACTGTAAAACCATATTCAAGAAACACCAACCGAATTGCCACTTTTCAAATTTTGTGCGTGTGTGTGTTTAGATATAAAGAGGCAGCAATGGCTTATAAAAGTGCACGAGACTGGGACAACGTAATTCGAATCCTACTAGAGAATCTTAACAACCCTGAGGAGGCTGTCCGCATCGTACGAGAAACTCAGTCCATTGAAGGAGCCAAAATGGTGGCTAGGTCAGTAAAGAGAGCAATTGTGGAAATGAAATAATTTTTTTCTTTTATAAAATGTATTCTCAACAACAAGTGATAGAGATTTTTTTTAATAGATTATTAGGATTGAACATCTGCCTTTATTTCAAGTTCTTTGCTCATCTTGATGTTCCGACTTTTAGTGAAATGAAATGTTCTTTGACTGCACAGGTTTTTCCTGCGTTTGAGTGATTACGGCTCAGCGATCCAGTTCCTGGTTTTGTCGCGTTGCAGCGATGAAGCTTTTCAGCTCGCCCAGCAGCACGGGCAGATGGAGGTCTATGCTGACATCATTGGTGAGCTCTCTGATCATCTCATACTTGGGTCATTCCTACAGTACATGATATATGTCTAGTAAAAATATTAAATTAACATTGTTAAAAAATGGAAATCTTAGTAATTTTCACAATATCACAATTATGTGAAGATATGGGTTATATCATGTAAATACTTTGGTTTACACTGACTGGATTTTTTTTTTTTTTTTTTTTTAAGAAATATTCTAGGTTACTTTTTTCTTTCTCTAATCAAAATGTTTCAAACACAACATGTTTTCATGAGGATATAGTTTTAATTGGTAATTAATATATAGGCTTTCTTATGTACTCTTCAGGACTTTCCATTCTGTTAATCTTTTTTAATATCCCTTTAATTTACAAAGCCAAAGAAAGAACATCATTTTTCATGGTTAAACATTTTTGACTTAAAGTTGAGGCTATTGTGTTAACTCTCAATCTTTCACTTAGCAAAGGCTTACTTAATTCTTTATTTTCTTTCTGTTCATTCTCTTACCATTGTGTAAATAATCAAGCTATAATTAGTAGTTTAAGTGTCTAAACCTGACCAGTGTATATTAAAAAAAATATGAGGAACCCTGTTATATAAATACTTCCTTCAAATACCGCATAAGCATTTTTTTTTAAAGATATATAGTTAAAAGTAAATAACTTCATTTAACTACGTGTCCAGGTTCGGAGGCTACAATAGAGGACTATCAGAGCATAGCGCTGTATTTCGAGGGGGAGAAGAATCATCTTCAGGCTGGGAAGTTCTTTCAGAAGTGTGGACAGTACAGCAGGGTATGAGATCTGTGTGTGCTGTTAGACTCATTTCTCTCTTTTCCTGCCATGCCTGAGCGCACTGCCCCTCTGTCTTTCAAGGTCTCACTTTCGTCACACTTGGTTGCCCCGCTCTCTTTGCTCATTATCTCCAGAGGGATTCTTTACTTAACTGACTGTGCTAATTACCTCGGTCATTAAATGGTTATTAATATATTTGTATCTGTCTGCACACAGGCGCTGAAGCACTTTTTGAAATGTCCTAGTTCTGATGACAGTTTGGCCATAGAGATGGCCATTGAGACAGTGAGTACAGCTGGGGAGCAATTAATTCACTCTTTACCACATAAAATTCACACAATTTATCACAATATATTCATGGTATTTATATACTGTAGTTAATTCATATATATATATAAAATTAGTATTATGACCCAGAATAGTTTTATGACCCAGAGATTGATCATATCGCCAGATCTCTAGATAATTTGAGGGCTTATTCATTAATAATACAGCATAATACATCACACAGCCCTGCTGCTGTTGAATTGTTTTTCAAATGCGTCACCACCCATGAAATACACTTGATAGAGACACATGATATAATTTGGCCAGCCATCTACTAGTAGGCAGTCATTGCTGTATGTTTACATTATTACGAGGACATAAAAGATCACGATCTCTACGATTCGCTTGAAAAGTAGATTGATCTACTTCAAGATTGTCTTCTTCAGATTGATCGTCTTCAAGATCATACCATGATATTAAACCCTATACTTGGAATTTATCCTCTGCATTCAACCCATCCAAGTTAGTGCACACACATTAGTAGTGAACACTCACTGTAAGAAAAAATGATGTGGACGTCGAAGATCTCAAAAATGAAGTTTATTACAGCATAGCAGTGGCAAGGTACACAAAGCAGCTTCACCCGCGTCAGAATGAACCCCGAAATAATCTCAGCTCAAACATTTTATACTGTATTACATTCGTCTTCCCTCTCAGCATGGAGCTGAAGCTCTGTCTTAAATGTAAATTGAGGATAACAACAAAAAGTGGTTGCCCTCTGTGCCCACATCTTTGATATTCTTTCAAATAAGAACGGCCAAATGTTAAGGTGATAACATTTGACATTGATGACATTTATTTGAAGTCCCTGTAATCAAGATGGTTCTCGATTGCCCGCTGCCGCTCCCACGCTATACAGTAGGTGATAACCCTGACTCTGTGATACTATTTACATATTAATGAGATTGGAAGTAATTGTCTCTATGATAAATAAGCTCTTTTAAGTGAAGGAACATGTACATATATATATTAGAGTGGAAGTGGGATCGGAGGAGACTATAATTTCTTATAACACACACACTGCAAACCGTGGACACTCATACCCGGAGCCCGGAGCAGTGGGCAGCCATTTTTGCTGTGCCACCTCAGTCATTGAGAATCGAACCCGCAACCTTCGGTTACCAGTCTGACTCTCTAACCATCAGGCCACAACTGCCCCCAAATATCTCAAACGGTTTGGCCGTGGTGAGGCAACAAATTTATGGCGATAAAAAGGAAACCGGATTACAGGAAGTGTGTTATAACTTCTGTATACATTGACTGATTTTGATTAAACTTCAGCTGTGTGTTCGTTGTAGGAGGATGATCACATGGATGTGTCTATTGTGAGTCAGAGTCATAGCAGGAAGTTTTCACTTTCAAAATGCTTTAAAATTGGCTTTGTCAGATTTGTCATAATGTCAGGACATCAAGATGCTGTTTTCATGGCAACGCGTCAAACTTAAATATACTTTTTGGATGTTTTTGAGACTCTTGGCATGCTTGAAATTGCATGAAACTCGACACACACATCAGAGTTGTAGGCCAAAACAAAGTCTTGGAAATGGCCGTGTAGGAGGGGCACAGTAGTGCCACCTTTTGTCTAAAGTGGGGGATTAGTTTTACCTACAGTTACAAAACTCTCTACATATATTGTTCTCAATGAGCCGGACAAATTTCTAATTAACAGTCATTAGCTCCGACCAACACGAAACAAGAACAGCTATTTTTGTTTGAAGCTCTGAATTTTTAACTAATGCTCCAAAGGGCGTCATACGATTCATACCAAACTTTCTCAACATGATGCCAATATATTGAAGATGCTAAAATTGCAAACATAGTTTAATATAATTAGATTAATTTTTTTTTAAACTTAAGATAAATACTTATGAACGTACAAAATGTTTAGCTGCAAATGATAACTAGTCATCATGATGGTTATTAATCTTAACAAATAATTATAATTAATTTATCAGCTAGAATTCCTATATTGATGCCCTAATCAGAATCAAGGTGTTTGGTGAGAATTGTGATGATGATTGATTATATCTAGTTGTAGCAGTTATTGCTAGAAAATTGTTGTGATGATGATGATGATGATGATGATGATGATGATGATTTGTCTGTTTAACAGGTAGGAGAAGCAAAGGATGAAGCTCTAACCAATCAGCTTATTGATTATCTGATGGGGGAAAGTGACGGAATGCCAAAGGTATTTAAAACAACGGATAAAACTGAAACTAAAATTGAAATTTTAATACATTAAAATGAATACATTTATTGGAACTTATTTCTGAATTGAAATTTTCCTTCAATAAATATAGCTTATTTGATTTGATTAAGATGTTGATCATTTTATTCAGTAAGGATGCAATAAATTGATCAAAGGTTACAGTAAAAACTTTTGTTACAAAAATATTAAACAGCACAACTGTTTTCAACATATATAATAATAAGAAATGTCACCTGAGCACCAAATGTGTTTTCTGAAGGGTCTTGTGACACTTAAGGACTAGAGTAATGGCTTCTAAAATTACATTTTAAAATATATTAAAACAGAAGCCATTTATTTTAAAGGGGTGGTAAAGTATGATTTCACTTTTCTAACTTTAGTTAGTCTGAAATGTTGCTGTTTGAGCATAAACAACATTATCAAAGTTACAACGCTCAAAGTTCAACACAAAGGAAGATATTTACTTTTAAAGAAAGGGACTACAACAAACGGCTGGTCGGGACTGAACGACATTCCGGACCCGGGTTAGTGACATCACCAACCCTAAAATGTACATAAACCCCGCCCCCGGGAACACACAGTCCATGTTGAGAAGAGGAAAAGTTGTTGTATAAGAGTACATTTGTGAGTCAGCTCAAACTTTAGAATCCATCTTTTCACATGCAATAGAAAGTCACTCTGTGTGCATCTCACAACAGTTCCTATACGAGCGATTTATAGATTACAATGACAGAATATCCTAATTGAAGATAGTTAACTCTACATCAGCAGCAACATAAATTCATCAACTAACCATACAGAGACGCCCTGTTGCATTTACATGTTGTCACTTTTTCTTAAGCCTCCATCTTTGTCTGACTCCGTTTTAACATTAAAGGGAGAACAGTTTCTGTTATGCCGAGTTCAGACTGCACGATTTTCAAAATAATCGGGTCACTGTTGTTTTCACACTGCATGACTATCTGGGGTAACATTCAGTTGCTGCTGTGTTCACACTGCACGATGGATCGGCGACAGGAGGTTTCACACTGCATGACTTTACAAAAGAAAGAATCGCCGACAACTTCTGCCTGGTCCGCAAACTACGTTTCACAACCAAACAAACGCGAGAAGTGATGGGAAATAATCACGCGTGCGTGAGACCGGAGTTCTCGCGCGACACTGAATTTGTTATTAAAAATGATAGCCTACAAATTGTCTGTGCACTGATTTGTAGCGAAAATGAAAATAAATAATAAACAGTTTATGCAGGAAATGGTTGGGAAGACGAGGGGAGCAAGGACTGTGTTTTGCAAAGAGAGTTGGGGGTAAATAAATAATTTTGCAAATGTCCTGCTGTTGCTGCTGGTCATGCAAATGTGTGTGCTTTGTTTCTGTTTGATATAATTATAAATATAGGCCTATCTATTAAAATACTGATATTCTGGTCTATAACTCCTCCTCCTCCTCCCTGTATCTTGCTCTCTCATTGGCTGTCGGTCATCGCCGATGTAGTTTTCAGTCAGAACACATTCACACAGCAGGATTGTGAATCGCCGACAGGTCCAGATATTTAGCATGCCAAATATCATCACGGGCGTCGGCGACTCGTCGGCGATTCTCTCAGATCGCGTCTTTGCTCATTCACACTGCGTGATTGACACTCGCGTGAACGAGCACCGATTTGCCTGTGATTTCGGGCATTTGTCTGCGATTTCTCAAAACCTGTTGGCGAGCCAAAATCGGGGCTAAAATCGTGCAGTCTGAACTCTGCATTATTTTAGTGTGTCTGCGTGAGGTAATCGCAGCGCCTAACACACGAGCTCTTGAAACCCCGCCCTCTGCAGCAGCTCATTTGCATTTAAAGGGCCATGCACAAAACGGTGCGTTTTTGCAAACCCTCAAAAAGTGACAACTTTAACATGCTATATAAAAAATCTGTGGGGTAATTTGTGCTAAACCTTCACACACACACTCTGGGGACATCAGAGATTTATTTTACATCTTGTGAAAATGGCATTTTACCACCCCTTTAAGTTGTAATAATATTCCAAATAATTATTATTTTACTGTATTTTTGATCAAATAAGAGGCTTCTTTCTAAAACATTAAAACAATCTTACTGACTCCATTTTGAACAGTAGTTTTGCAACTTGCTGGATTTGTTTCCTGTATGTTTCATTACCCCACTGGATTCATCACCACTCCTTGCTCCAGGACTTGATTTTTACTGGATAGAACCCCTTATTTTTTATTAAATTATAATAAACATGAGGGTTATCTAGTGTCTCCAGAGAGCTCTAACATTGACTTTCACTTTATCATTTATTGTCAGTTTGTTTCTTGTAAATGCATCACCTCTTTTAAAATGTGTGGGCATTGAACCCTTTAAGTGCCTGTATTTAGAACAAGCATCTATTGATTTTTCAATTATATTCTGTACATTTTTTGTAACTCATTGTCTAGTGCCTGTTGTCCTTACACTCATCATCTCTCACTCATCTCTCTCTCTCTCTCTCTCTCTCTTGTGTGTCATTGCATGTGTGTAGTCTCTTGCCGTGAGTAGCTCATTGCATCTGCTGATACTTCCCCTTGTGGTGACCCAGCAGAAGGCACTCTGTGTGTCTGTGTGTGCATATGTGAAAGTGTTTTTGTGTTTCAGTTCAGTTCCTCTCCTTAATCACTTCATATTCTGACTGTGTGTGTTTGTGTTGTAGTTCTTTAAACTGTATATGTTTGAAAATGGTTTGATTCAGCCCAAATCATTTTGAATAGAACTTGGGTGGTCTACTTTTTTGTTTTGTTTAATGTACTGGTATTTAGCATCAGCAGTGCTATCAGAAATATTGTATCAACTGGATAATATTTGTTGGTTCTGCTCTTTCGTAGGATGCAAAATATCTGTTCCGGTTGTACATGGCTCTCAAACAGTACAGAGAAGCAGCAAGAACAGCTATTATAATCGCTAGAGAGGAGCAATCTGCAGGTCTGATTTCAGTGCTTTTTGGTCAGTTATCTAGGTAGTATAGGTTTATATTATAATGTTATTTTATGAAACAGATTGTCATTCAATGTTGTTGCCTTCAGCGCAAATATTTGGTTGCATGTTTGCATCTTTACCTGATTTGTATAATTCTTATCAACTTGTTAACTCCAACCAAGCTCTTAAACAATCCATGCTCTTGTTTTCCTCATAGTAATGACAGTGACGCCATTACTAGCACAGTGACTTTGTGCAAAAAAGAAGATGCAATACCATCTTAGGGAATTCCCACCATGTGTTTTTTGTGAAGCACACTTATTTGTGTGTGTGTTGTAGGAAACTACAGGAATGCCCATGATGTTTTGTTCAGCATGTACGCTGAGCTTCAGACACAGCATATTAAGATCCCAGCAGAGATGGCCACAAACCTGATGATCCTGCACAGCTACATACTAGTGAAGGTGGGGGAAAAAAAATACAATGTCACTGTTACAACATGCATTCTTTAATTAAATTCTATGTAGTGGGCCCAAAAAGTAAAAATAAACTAATGTTATTGCAGTATATTGAAAAATAGCAAACCAGTGGGTTCAGTATAATTAAAAAATAATAATAATCATACTTTTAGTCAGAATTTATATATTAAATTGATCAAAAGTGACAGTAAAGATTTTCACAGTGTTACAAAACAGTCAAGTTTGCAACTTTCTATTCATCAAAGAATCTTAAAAAAAAGTATTATGTTTTCCCCAAAACAATTAAGCAGCACAACTGTTTTCAGCATTGATAATAAGAAATGTTTCTTGAGCACCAAATTCGCATATTCAAATGATTTCTGAATGGTCATGTGACATTGAAGACTGAAGTAATGACTGCTGACAATTCAGCTTTGCCCTAACAGGAATAAATTACATTTTAAAATATATTAAAATAGAAAACAGTTACTTTAAATTGTAATAAAAGTTGACAATATTTCTGTTTTTCTTGGAGCGCATAAGTACGGAGCCCCTAAAGGGACCTTTGCAAAAATAAAAAAAATAAAGACTATTGCGCACACGATACGTTTCTCGTGCCCACGCGATACGTTTCTCGTGCTCACGCATTACAATTTCCGGTTTGCGTACAATTTGCGTCACTGTCATTACTATGAGGAAAACAAGAGCATGGATGTCAAAGTTTAAACTTCTCCTCTAGATTAAAAAAGACCAAAGTGTTATTAAACTGTTCAGGGCTCCAGACTAACTTTTTTTACTAGGAGCGCTGTTGCCCCTGACTGAAAATTTTAGGAGCACAAGCAGAAAATTTAGGGGCACACCTTAAATCAGCTTGCAATGCAATTATTCAAATTTCCTTCAAAATAACTGTAATACTGACAAATTCTTTAATAATAAAGAGACTTAACGTACAGAAATTACAATATGCAGTTTTATTTTAAGTTCACAGGGCTCCAGACCTAAAATGTATTTATTTGGTTTTATTATTAATGCAATATTTAAAGGGGATTAACCAAGCAGTCTTCCAATTAACATTATCAATAATAGAGTTCCAAAAAAAAATTCCTCTAGGTGCTATTTTATTTTGTATTTGAAATATTGTACAAATATGTTTATTATTGCATTTTTTTATCAATCAATTCAATGCCATTTAAAATTAATTTTGGATTTATCATTAATGTGGAGTTAAATTGAATATGACTTTTGATAAGATGAATCAGAGTAGGGGAAATAATGCACAGGAAAACTATGGATTCGCATAAATTGTTAAAATATTTCCATAATTATCAAACATATTCATAAGATGATTAATATCCCTGTTAAACCAATTCCTTAAAAATAAGGATTTATTGGTCGCGTTGTAACCAACAGTTTAATAACACTTTGGTCTTTTTTAATCTAGAGGAGAAGTTTAAACTTTGACATCCATGCTCTTGTTTTCCTCATAGTAATGACAGTGACGCAAATTGTATGCAAACCGGAAATTGTAATGCGTGAGCACGAGAAACGTATCGCGTGTGCACGTGAAACTATCGCGTGCGCACGAGAAAGGTATCGCGTGCGCACGCGATAGTCTTTATTTTTTATTTTTTTGCAAAGGTCCCTTTAGGGGCTCCGTACATAAGAGACTTCAACGTTTCAAAAATCTTACCGACCCCAAATTTTTAAACGGGAGTAAATACTGTATAATTTATTATAGTTATATTTTTAATTTGTAACTAAATTCAGTGCGTTCAGTCTATAAGTGTGTAGGTTTTCTTTACAAAGGGACATCGCCAACTAACGTTACTGACCTGGGATGCATAATACAGCGTTTTTAATCGTTTTCGCTGATCTGTGTGAATGGGGATCGATTTGACAATGTTGTTTTCTGTATGCGAAAAAACGCAAAGAAAAATCTTTTCCGTTTTTTTTAGTACATCGTTGTCGTGTAAACGTACCCTAAAAAACACCTAGATACCAGTTGGTTGTGCATCACATGATTTGATATTTTGTATCTAATACTTTAAATTCATACATTTTAAATGTGGTTTAATTGACCAAGAGTGTTTAAATACTTTTTGTGGCCCCACTATTTTTCATGTTTATTTAATGAAGAAAACTGAATTAACAAACATGTAATAAGTGAGGAAGGCCTAGAATTGTGTCTATGTCGGACGTTCATATTCAACGTGTTCATGTGCTCATGAGGTATTCAGTGTTCTTTGAAGTGTTAGATGTTTGTTTTTCATTCATTTTTCAGATCCATGTTAAAAGGGGAGATCATTTAAAGGGGGCACGAATGCTTATCCGTGTGTCCAACAACATCAGCAAATTCCCATCCCGTGAGCCTCTCTTGTACACCCACACACACACACACACACATGCACTTCAGCACTGTTATGGCTGTCATATCCACCAGATCTTTTCTTATATAGAGAGGAGATGACAACCTCTACGTCTGTATCACTGGTTTAACTGTCAATAATGGATCACTTGCGCTTGTGAGCTAATTATATAATGACCCTGACCTCATTGAAACGCTTTAAGAGTTTTACTACAGTGCTGAGTAATGAGCTGTTTCCACACAATAGCAATTGTGGTCTCCCTGAGCATTGCTCCTTTTTGAGCTAACGTTGTAGGCTCTGGATCCACCTTTAATGTAACATAAAGCTGTGTGTGTGTCTGTGTGTGTGTCTGTGTGTGTGTCTGTGTGTGTGTGTGTGTGTGTGTGTGGCCTACAGACATTGTTCCCATCCTCACATCAGCGGTTATTGAATGTCATCGTGCTGGATTAAGGAACTCTGCCTTCAGTTTTGCCTCCATGCTGATGAGACCAGAGTATCGTAACAAGATTGATCTCAAATACAAGAAGAAGATAGAGGCCATGGTCCGGTAAGACGCACAAGAGAAATTTACTTATAATGAATTGCACCCATTAAAGAGATAGTTCACCCAGAAATGAGAATTCTGTCATTACTTACTCGCCCTCACGTCATTTTTTGTTCATCTTCGGAACACAAATGAAGATATTTTTGATGGAATCTGAGAGCTTTCTGTTTTTTTCTGTACTGTGGATGGTTAGTGAACAACCATACAAAATACAGTGTACAAAAGTGGCACAACTGTTTATTGAATTCGCTCCGCAGTTTTTCTTTACCCTTTTCTTTGTTGTTTTACTATAATAATACAAAAAAAAATAATCAAATTTTCATTCAATGTCTTTTCAATCATTCTGTCCATCTATGAACTAGTTAATCTGTCTTTTACAAGTAGAAAAGAAGTTTGCATTTTCTAAAATAGTTTGATTAGTGTTTGCTTTCTGATGTTTTTTTTTATTTTTCTTCAATCTGTTGTATGTGAGGGTTCATTTTCACATTTTTTCACCTCTAAACTACTGTAATGTATGAAATATCCTTCTGTTGCAGTGACCCAATCATTAACCTTTTTTCTGTCTTCCATCAGTCGTCCAGATACTTCTGAGGTGGAGGAGGAGAGCTCACCCTGTCCCTACTGCAGCTTCAGCCTGCCTGACTGTGAGCTGCTCTGTCCCGGCTGCAAAAACAGTCTGCCCTACTGTATCGCCACAGTGAGTACAGGCAACTTAATCTACTGAGTCACTGCACTGACAGCTCTTGCAACCTACAGCTTCAGTTCCACAGTGCAGACGTCACAGAGCCTCTTCCTCTGCCTGAAAAACAGACCCTATTTTAACTCCCTCTTTAGGTGCAATATTTCATTCATGACTCGTCTGTGACTGTAATGAGGGGAATGACAATAAACTTGACTTGACCTTTAAGTGTGTAAATGCAGACACGCACAGTTCCACAGCCTGTCTGATAGATGTGTGTGTCATCATTTTCAGGGTCGTCACTTGGTCAAGGAAGATTGGAGTGTCTGCCCACACTGTGATTTTCCTGCTCTCTACTCGCAATTCACCCAGTAAGTCTCATCCATCCATGGTTCATCTATCCATCCATCTATCTAGTCACCTCTCCATCCATTGATTTTCTGTATTTGTATGTGTTTTGTTTCAGGCTCTTAGATACAGAGTCAGTTTGCCCCATGTGTTCTGAGACTTTAAATGTCAGTGATGTGAAAAAGGTTTCAGACTGCTCTAAATATATGCAGCAGGACCAACTGGAGCCCTGAGATGGAGAGAGCAAAAAAGGAGAGATGAAAGGGTAATAAGAGAAACACATCTCTTGCTGTTTTTACTCATAAAATGGTAAATGTCTGAAACTAATGAAAATGCTTCTTTTTTGCGTTTATCTAGTTTAATATATATATATATATATTAAATTATGTATTATGTAATCCGCATAAAATGTTAGTGCTAATTGATTCATTTTTAATTTTTACATGGAAAGTATTGTGAACATTTAAAGTTTTAAATGCACACACACACACACACACAAAGAAAATTCAGTCATCATTTACTTACGTCATGTAATTCCGAACCTGTATGACTTTGTTTCTTTTGTGGAACATTAAAAAAACATATTTTGAAGAACATTGGCAAACAAACAGCTTTGGGTCTCATTGACTTCCAAAAACACTGAGATATCTTCTTTTATGTTCCACAGAAAAAAGAAAGCCTTTTTAATTGTTGGGTGAACTATCCCTTTAAGTATTTCTTGTTTGTTTTATATCATTTTAACTGTTCTTTCATTTAGTTTTCTAGGTTTGTATTTATTTCCACTGTATATACCATAGACTGTATATACTTTTACAGCACACTTTCCAAAAGATATAGAAATATGTCAAAGACTACATCTTCTAGCACTTATTTTTGCCTAATGAAATAACATTTTGATGAAAATGTGTCCTTGATATTTAATTATGTATTAACATTATGTTTATATTTATTGTTTCCTTTATTTTTACAAAATAGACAAATATGGAATATTACAATTTACACCATTTTTTTTTGTGTAATATATAAACAGAGCTAAAATGGATGATTTTTAAAGCATCTAAAGTACCCCTTATGTTTTCTGTTTTCAGATACAGAGAATTGATGTTCTCAAATTTGCTGACAGTCACACCTCTGATGATGTATGATGGTCAGTCTTTACAGAATCAATATTGTGGGATCACTATTGTAACCTTTCAAGCCAGTCATGATTGCATTTTCCTGATATTGTTGAAAATAAAAAAATGTTTATTGGTAATAAACATTATATTATTTATTTACCAATAATATTTATTTACCAATATTGTAGCAATTTGCAATCATGGTATATTTATCTTAAAATACAGAGAGAAAAAAAGAAAATATGTATATCTGTATAGTGACTCTAAAATATACGACTACAGTGTTTTAAAGGTAAAGTGCATACTTTCATCTGCCATTGGCTGTACAAACAGGTAGTCCCGCCCCAAACTCATGCCATTGGCTAAGTTGCTGTTGCTATGTTGGGCCTTTTTTAAACACTCAAAGCAATGTTGAAAGTACCACAAAGCCTCTGCATTTTTTACTTTTTGGGGAAATCAGCCTATGAATGTTATCTCTGCATATTAAACTTGTATAGGAGAAAATTGCACATCATCTTTAATCTGAGTGTTTTGTACTGCTGTTTTGTAGCCTGACCACAAGAGTTCAGCACTGCAGTGTGAGCTAATAAAAGGAGAAAGACAGTTAATCTAACCACCCAAGTGCTGACATTTATTATGAGCTGGACTTTCCATTTACCTTACATGTGGCCTTAAATTTATTAGTGCACATAGATTTAAAGTCAACAACTCTCTCTTTTAAAGTTGAGCTTCACCTCACTGCTTTAGACATTTAGGCCAATAGTTCTGCATTTTGTATAAGCTTTATCTTTACTGTACTAATTTTTTTAATTCTAATTATTAGAGCATGTGAGGCCTGATTTATTTGCATTTTGTGGTATGTCTGTGCTCTGAGGCTGAACTACAGTATACGCTTTAAAGAGATTGACGTATGTTCTTTAAAGATAGTTCACCCAAAAATGAAAATTCTGTCATCATCATTTACTCATTTAAAAACCTGTATGACTTTGTTCCTTTTGTGTAACACAAAGGAAGATATTTTGAAAAATGTTGTTTACCCTAGTTTTGGTGACCTTTGTAACAACATGAGGCTGAGTAAATGACAGAATTTTCATTTTTGGGTGAACTATCCCTTTAACATGTATATTTGTAACATCTTAGGTGTCCCTGTGTTGTGTGACAGACTGTGACACATTTTTATGAAGATATTTTTGAGTATTTCAATTAAAAGTAAAAAATTAGGTCAGTGCTCTTATCATACTAAGTACTGTACATAATGTGGATTAAAAATATGTACCCTTGCTCTGTCTTTGGACATGGTATTCAATCAGTGAACTCCATTCTTTGCTTATAGTGGTCAAAAAATGACCCGAGCTCAGGATGAATTGTGTTCTTGTCAGCCCCAGACAGATGGTGTGGGTGTGTGTTATATGTACTGTATATGTGTAGAAGGCACGAAAGCATGTCCCATATTTAGCATAGCATCTGTCTTGTTTTGTAGTATCAGAGCGGTTATGTACTATATCCTTTAATGATCACTTTTATAAGAATAATAATAGTCACTCACTCTAATTGTACAATATTCACCTGTGAAACTACATCTGACAAGCTTGTGTGTGTGTGATAGAGGATTAAGAGCTGATGTTTTACAGCATCTGAAATGCTGAGGTAAGTTTGTAATTTGTAAAGACCATCATGAAGCTGTCCAGTGAGTGAGTGTGTGTGTGTGCGAGCACAGCGAGAGAGTCTGTGTGTGTCTCCTCTGCAGCATGCTGGCGTTGTGCCACGCTGTGAGCAGAATGGCTTCACAAATTCAGAAACACAGTTGTAGTGTTTTATTTCCCAGTTGCACTGTATTTCTTTGTACTGGTATCTCACACACCTATGCACCCAAGTTGTATATGCTGTTACTTCATGTGTATATACCTACAGAGAGAAATAAATAAATATAAAATATATAACTTTATAAGGTATAATGAGCAAATGTAATTCATCTTATTCTCTCTCTCTCTCTCTCTCTCTCTCTCTCTCTCTCTCTCTCTCTCTCTCTCTCTCTCTCTCTCTCTCTCTCTCTCTCTCTCTCTCTATATATACACTCACCGGCCACTTTATTAGGTACACCTGTCCAACTGCTCGTTAACACTTAATTTCTAAGCAGCCAATCACATGGCGGCAACTCAGTGCATTTAGGCATGTAGACATGGTCAAGACAATCTCCTGCAGTTCAAACCGAGCATCAGTATGGGGAAGAAAGTTGATTTGAGTGACTTTGAACGTGGCATGATTGTTGGTGCCAGAAGGGCTGGTCTGAGTATTTCAGAAACTGCTAATCTACTGGGATTTTCACGCGCAACCATCTCTAGGGTTTACAGAGAATGGTCCGAAAAAGAAAAAACATCCAGTGAGCGGCAGTTCTGTGGGCGGAAATGCCTTGTTGATGCCAGAGGTCAGAGGAGAATGGCCAGACTGGTTCGAGCTGATAGAAGGGCAACAGTGACTGAAATAACCACTCGTTACAACCGAGGTATGCAGCAAAGCATTTGTGAAGCCACAACACGCACAACCTTGAGGCGGATGGGCTACAACAGCAGAAGACTCCACCGGGTACCACTCATCTCCACTACAAATAGGAAAAAGAGGCTACAATTTGCAAGAGCTCACCAAAATTGAACAGTTGAAGACTGGAAAAATGTTGCCTGGTCTGATGAGTCTCGATTTCTGTTGAGACATTCAGATGTTAGAGTCAGAATTTGGCGTAAACAGAATGAGAACATGGAACCATCATGCCTTGTTACCACTGTGCAGGCTGGTGGTGGTGGTGTAATGGTGTGGGGGATGTTTTCCTGGCACACTTTAGGCCCCTTAGTGCCAATTGGGCATCGTTTAAATGCCACGGCCTACCTGAGCATTGTTTCTGACCATGTCCATCCCTTTATGGCCACCATGTACCCATCCTCTGATGGCTACTTCCACCATGTCACAAAGCTCTAATCATTTCAAATTGGTTTCTTGAACATGACAATGAGTTCACTGTACTAAAATGGCCTCCACAGTCACCAGATCTCAACCCAATAGAGCATCTTTGGGATGTGGTGGAACGGGAGATTCGCATCATGGATGTGCAGCCGACAAATCTGCGGCAACTGTGTGATGCCATCATGTCAATATGGACCAAACTCCCTGAGGAATGCTTCCAGCACCTTGTTGAATCTATGCCACGAAGAATTGAGGCAGTTCTGAAGGCAAAAGGGGGTCCAACCCGTTACTAGCATGGGGTACCTAATAAAGTGGCCGGTGAGTGTATATATATATATATATATATATATATATATATATAATGTATATAATAAAAATACATTTAATATTTATACATACATTAATATATGAGCTATATGATATCATTTATATATATTAATTATACATAATTGCATATAATTATGTATACATATACAAATATAATTCATCCTATTCTCATATTGTATAAGTATCTTGCTCATTTTCTCTCATTAATATTCTCACGTGGGATCATTTATCTTTCCTGCCACTTTCTCTCTCTCACACACACACGCACAGCCCATCCCATGCCCTCGTTTAGCTCTGTGGGCTCAGTGTAAATCTGTTAAGAGAGAGGGGCCGTGATTTAATGTGACACAAAGGACAAGTCGAGGTGAGGCGGAGCTGTTCACAAAACCACCAACATCTCGTGAAGTCTTTCTTGCTTAGTATCAGTGTGCTGTGCTTTCACCGTCATTTCGTTGAATGTGCCCGTACGTTTAACAGCTTAAATGATACCTCTCTTGCTTTTACAAAACACATGTACCTTATATTTTCAAATTCACTTAATGGTATTGTAGCTCAGTAGGTTTCGTAACTTAAATCCAGGAGGAGAAAGTGACGCCGGTGCGGGACAGCGCCTGCTTCATCACGCGAGAGCACAGCAGCCTCACTGCAGCGGCGGGACAGGTGCATGCACGCGCAATCCATAACACACACCGAAACTGAGCCTGGAGTGTGGATATACATACAATGACAGACGTGTGTTTGCAGGAACAGTGTTTGAGCGGGGGGCACTAATATCATCGGTGTTTTCTTCCTGAGGTGAGGCTATGTGGCTTTATACTGTCATTATGTTCTCACTGTCACGCGCTTCAACATGATTTCGCAAGTTCTCAGAGAGACTTATTACGGGTGTCTTTATATTGTAGTATTAGTCTGCACTGGGGTGGGGGTGTCTTATGAGTGTTTAACGATGTAATGAGTGTTTTCTGGTGTTCCCACTGCGGATCTCTAGTGCTGGATTCAGTCCCGGGTGTTTTTCACTTCGCCACTGGAGCGAGAGCTTTTATTAGCTAGTTTAATTAATCTGTACATTATTCTCAAGGTCTGATCAAAGCGCGAGCATCAAGCTGTTCCAGGGGTTTTGTAAGAGATTGTATTGTTCATTTTAAGCTATGACATTTCTTATCAAGATACGCAACTAAACCAAACATTTTTATATAGGCCTATAATTATAAACATCTAGGCTATAGTTCAAAACAATTTTTTACATTGGGATCATTTTTGTGGATTCTGTTCTCCAAACTAAAATTCAGATATCATATTTTTGCCATTGTAGCTTTTGCATGTGTACATACATTCAGACTGTCAATTAATAAAAATGGATTTTAACCGAAATGTTGAACTGAAGTGTTCTCTCAGGACAAGGATATTTCATAAATATGTCAGGGAATGTTGACACATTTATCATTTTTGCTCATCGTTTTAAGTGTTCATGTAGGCTACACAATATGCTTTGGACATTCCATTTGTAGTTGTGCATTTTTATAAATTGATTTCTTTCATATCTGTTTTACTGTATTTATTTATTTATTCAATTTATTAGCTGAAAGGCCTATAATGGTCAACAACATAATGTTTCATTGTGACAACCTAGTCCTGGACCATAAAAACTAAGACAACATGCCCCCAGCTGAACGTGTGTTCGGTGAACTGTTTCTGTTGTCCTGGGAAATCACAGGCAAAATGTTCAATATCTAGACAGCTAGCCTTGGCCAGGCCTCCCATATAAAAATAAGTGACTGTATTTATATTTGGTTGAAGTATAATAGAATCTGTGAAAATTCTAAATTTGAATTGTCCCTCACTTTATTTTCAAACCTTTTCTATTCAAATGCAATGTTACAATTTCATCTTTAAAAACAATGCACTGATCTTTCATACATCTCATATAGGTCTAATGCATGAAATTATTATTTGGTTAAATCATGGTTAATATTTATACTATAATATATTATAAAATATTATATTGCATACTTGGCAATATACAATACTTAATATACTTGGCCTGCCTACAAGCTCAATCAACTTTTACAATTTGTAACTTTCTCTTTCTCATCTCTTCTCTGATGATGTGTTTACTGGCGTGAGGGCGAGACAAGCTGTCACTCACAAACCACTATGATCCAATCAATTCTTTTTTTTTTCTTGTTTGAGAAGCTGTTTCACTTGGATGTACAATATGGAATAAAGACTGTCCAACTTCCATGGTGACTTTATGTTACTGGGTTGGCACTAAAGATTTTTTGAAAGGGAAATTGCATATATCTAGAATTTACGTTGTTATCTATTCAGCAGTAACTCGTTCAAGTGAAATGATTATAGAATTTCTTTATTCCTGATCTGGCCTGATGTTTTGCGGCATTGATGTAGTAAATGCCATATTTAAATTAACCCCACAGTTACATTCAAGCGTTTTGCCATTGTATTTTTGCTAACTAATGTGTCTGTGTGTTGCAGGTGTGCAGTCATGGTTCTTAAGGGGTTGATCGTGTTGATGCTGTTGCTTCAGTTTTCTGCAGAAAGCACAGCAGAAGGACTCAAACCCAAGAAGGCGAAAAAGGGCAAACAAGTCGTCTGTCCCTCGTAAGTCTCCCAGGCAGTAACACACACTCTCATGCATACATATGTGTGCTGATCCCATAATAAGTTAAGGTTGCCTTGTATGCAAGGATGTCAGTCATGAAGAATTACAGTGCTGTTAAGCAGAGTGAAAGACTGGCAATACATTTTGGAGCCTGCCAGACTGGATGTTTCTGTTAGTACTGGTCCAGGAACAGCTGTGTCCTTATCACCACTCTCTATTACATACTAACAGATCCAGATAAATTGGCCTCAGGCCATAGGCAGGGCCAGTGGTCCATTTCTGTATGACTAAGCATGAGTAATTGTCTCTGCTTTTTACTGTATTTTCTGATAGCAGACATTATTCCAGAGGAATGATGTATTGAATAGTGAATATTTCTTGAATCTGAGAGGGCTGGGATTTCTTTTTGCCAGGGAAAGTTACATCCTAGTATGACTGATAAGTGATGCACTGCCAGTATAATGTGCATGTGTCTGTTTTGACATTGCCAGTCAGTTATCAGCAGAGGACTTGGACAGAGTCCCAGGCAACTCGACCAGCAACATACTGAACCGCCTGCTGATGACCTATGATTCACGAATACGACCAAACTTCAAAGGTACTGAGATTTCCGAATACTACCTTGAAATACTTTCTCATAAAAATGCTTTATTTCATATGATCTTTGCCATAGTGAAGTAATAACCAAAATGACTGCCAAACATTTACAGACGAAAAAATAAGACACAAAATAAAAAAATGCAAATGAAAAATATTGGTAACCCATTACAATAAGGTTCAATCAGTAAGAATGACTAATGACTAACTATAAATATGAAATAAAAATAAACTTCAGTTAATGCAGTTGGTGTGAACTAACAATGACAATGTAATGCCTTTATTAATATACTGTAGGTTAATATTATACACAAATACATACACAAATATATTTTTTCTAATATATAAATATGAAATATTATTACATTAAAATGTGTTAATATATTATGAATGTACATACATTAACAATAAGTAGTAAGTATATTTATGAATTAACCTAGCTGATAAATTCTGTAAAAAAAAAGTTTTTCATGATACCTAATGGATTAACTAATGTTAATGAATTGAACTTGAATGTAAAGTCAAGTCACCTTTATTTATATAGCACTTGATTGTTTCAAAGCAGCTTTACAGTGATAAACAGCAAAATAATGATTCAATGATGCAAGCAGAATTTAATTATTCTGTAAAGCAGCTCTAAAAACATAATAGCTAACAGTCTTTATTCAGTGAAATCAGTTCAGTGTTTAAAGTGCTACCAAAAATATTTTGTCATTGGAATATTTAATTATTGAGTGATGTTAATCAGTTTAAGGCATTACATTTTCCAACAAAAAAAAATCTTTTTTTTTTTTTTAAATATCCTGTTTTACTCTGAAATGTGTCAGATTACAGAAGTAACATTGGTTGCATATGACACATTCTTTTAGGTTCAGATCAGTGGTCTTTGATTTTATAGTGGTATTTTAGTGAAGCTTTTTTTGTTTTCGTGTCATACCCTGATTACCAAACCTCTCAGACCTCTAGCATGTCCATAAAACAACTATAAAACTCAGTACTTGCATTTTTTTTTCTCTCGAAAAGTCACAAATAACATAATGGATGACCTCATTGGAATGATAATTTAATCACAGTGTCAGAAAATGGCAAGAGTGTGTATTGTACAGAGTAATTGGAAATCCTCCTCCATCGTGCTGCTGAGCATCACTAGACCCTGTGGGATTAGAATGTGTCGTTCTGAACCCAGTAGGAAAAGAATATGTCAGACCGAAACTGTTAGATCAATGGGCTTCTGCTACGGTTCCAAGTTCTTACATCCAACGAAGCACAGAATATTCTCACATTTGAGAGTATTTGTATTGCACTTTGGGGAATCTGAGAATAGCACACAGCTTGTATCCTACACACATGGTTGATGTCCATGATTATATTCCTATGAAAGAGTTGCTATCGTGTGTTTGCAGGTATCCCAGTGGAGGATAAGGTGAACATCTTCATCAACAGCTTTGGGTCGATTCAAGAGACGACAATGGTTAGTATGTGTGTGTAATTTACTTGTACTTTATATTCTATTCCATATTATTCATTTAGGCACACAATCTTGTTAAATGTTGTTCATTTGATTGATTTACATAATATATTTACCTCTATTGATACTACATTGTACATTGTTTCATCTCCAGGATTACCGTATAAATATATTCCTGCGTCAGCGCTGGAATGACCCACGGCTGCGGTTGCCAGCTGATTTTAAGTCGGATGCATTAACCGTTGATCCAAAAATGTTCCAGTGCCTGTGGAAGCCAGATCTGTTTTTCGCCAATGAAAAAAATGCTAATTTTCACGACGTCACACAGGATAACATACTCCTGTTCATCTTCCGCAATGGAGACGTCCTCATCAGCATGAGGTAGGTCAAGGCCATAGTTATTGTTTTAATAATACAGTGGCAATATGATAATAAAAACAACAATGTTCAATATAGGGATGCTCCGATCAATCGGCCAGATCAGAATTTACCAAATGGATAACCACATTCTATGACTCAATCGGGAGTCACTAAATTTGGCCGATCTCACGAACCGATCGGAATTTGGTGACGTAAAACCGCAAAAAGTTGTGGACACGCATGTAAACAGTATACAGATGAGGTTTTTGTGCCACGGTATGCTTTGTATCTTCATGAAACTTTAGTAAACTATAGTAAGTCGCATCTTTATTTAGAGCAGGTTTTCTCGATTCAAACGAGCCCAAACACAACATAACGTTGTGCAGATCTTGAGAAAATCCTCACGGAGTGACATGACATGCTGCTTGGTTAAAGCTATAGGACATCCGGGATCCTTTTGCACGCAATCATGACGCAGTGTTTTCCAACTTCATTTGAAAGTTCAACCAATGAAAACTGGATCTCGGGTATGGTGGGTAGGGACGATGAGTCAAGACCAACCGGACACTGTTTTACAGCTGGAGAATGCTTGGATTGGATCGATCGCTCTGATTGACAGGTCTTGATTACCATGCGACATAGAAAAGGAGCGCACAGCTAACAACAGCACTGGAAGATCATCAAAAACTAAACCAAACTTGATTTTATCATTTCTAATTGCCATTATGTCAAGCATGAATAATAACAGAATAAGTCAATAATTTGCACCACTTAAGTTTTCTTAGTACTGTTAGTTAGTAAGTTAACCGCCAAACTTGATCAAAATCTATTTTCCTTTCAATTTTAAATGTTTTCTTTCAAATGAGACCATGTACTTTATGATATCATCAGAATAACCAATTCCTCCACCATGTAATTTAGGTCATTAGACCGTTCACATTGGCCAAGCAACGGTTTGTATTTATATAGTATTTTTATAGAATGTGCATTTATCACCAGAGATTTATACCAGTCGGAACTATCTGATTTATAATAAAACTTAGGGGATGAACATAACATTGATCTTCAGCACTATTCTATTTTTCATCACAACTCTATTTTTAATCAAATAAATACACCAATCCTTGGTGAGCATAAGAGACTTTAAAAAAACAATAAAACATCGTATCGACCCCAAACTTTTGAATGGTAGTGTAGATGAATGACATTGCTGCATTTTTTTATATTAAATTTTTAAGTAAACCGGGCTTTCCATGCAATTTTAAAGCAGTCACCATCCTTGGAACTCTTTTTTTTTTATCACAAGGTGTCATTCAAATCTAATAATCATATGGTATATATTCAAATCTAATAATGTAATCTCTTTATGATGTTTCAGAAAGTTTAGAGTTTCGTGTTAAAGAACATCAGTGAGCCAGAGCTTAATGCATTATTTACCAAATGGTTTGTAGCAGTTGGCCTACATTAGAATTAGGTCTAAACTGTCTTTGCAGTAGTTGTAAATATTTTGTATGTAGGATGATATAAAGATAAATATGAAGAAAAACTGTTTAATACTGCTTATATAATGGAGCATAATGTTAAATCTGGCCCTGGGGTTTACTCATTTCACATATACTGTATGAAATGCTTATTGCACCTCTAGCAATGTGTCCTTTTTACATTTCCTTTGCTGAAAGATCTGTTGAAATCTGATCTGTTTCTTCTCACAATCACATTTATCATTTGAAAGTTTTCCAGTATATCTTTTTTTTGCTGTTTTTTAGGTTCCATCATGCTATTTATTCTGCTCTGATCTTTAACTGCAGCATATTTAGATAGCAGAATGTTAAAAGCCATGGCTATTTGCTCAAGCTGAAAGAGTCTTTGTGGCAGATTAGAGAATATGCTACATCTTTGCTTTACCGCGTGTGTGTGTGTGAGAGAGAGAGAGAGAGAGAGGGAGAGGGAGAGGGAGAGAGGGAGAGCCTTGGGGTGAGAATCCCACCCCACAGCTTCCTTTACACACTCGCTCTCTCTCTCTCTCTCTCTCTCTCTCTCTCTCTCTCTCTCTCTCTCTCTCTCATCTGCTACTGCTGCTCCACATGTACCCAAGACTAATGAACCTTGCAGTGTGTGTGTGTGTGTGTGTGTGTGTGTGTCATCTCTTCATACTCTCGCACACATACCGTCTGTTCTAAACTCTGGAAAAACTGTCTATGTATTTACGAAAATTCCCCTTTTTTCAGGTTGTCTGTCACTCTGTCTTGTCCTCTGGATCTACAACTCTTTCCTATGGACACCCAGCTCTGCAAGATGCAGTTAGAGAGTTGTAAGTTAATTAAACACACACAGGTGCTCCTGCAATAAAATTAAACTGTTACATTTTATTTTTATTTTAAGAGATGGGAAAAAAAGATGAGGATGAGGTAAAACAGCCATCTTAATGTGGTGTGTTTTTTTTTGTGCGTACGTAGTTGGCTACACCACAAAGGACCTGGTGTTTATGTGGCAGTCTGGAGACCCTGTTCAGATGGATGAGATTGCTTTGCCACAGTTTGATGTAAAGCAAGAAGACATCAAGTATGGAAATTGCACAAAGTTCTACTCAGGAACAGGTATGGATTGACGTAAATATACACTCATATTTGCATACATATTAAAGGAGGACAACAGAGAAAGAGGGCATAGTGTTTAGAAAGGCAACAACTCAAGAACAGCACACACACACACAAGTGAGAAATCGCTGAGCTCATGCCTCTTTTACACTCCTAATTCAGACTCAAATGAATCAATAGCTTGGCTGAACGACCTCAGCATCAGAGCCAGAGTCTTACTATAGCATTAAGCTCTTGGAATGATCACACTTCTTTTTTAATGAATGTTGTTGTTATATATATATATATATATACTGTATATATATAATACTTTCTGCAAAGATGCTTGTGTATTGTCAAAAGCGCTATACAAAAATACATTGAACTTGATTTGACAGTCGCCAAAAAGTGGCATGTTCAACTATAGCCCATTGTGCAAAATTCTGTATCTGGCACTTTCCACAAACAGGTTACAAAGAGGATCCGAAACTTTTTACATTTCCAAACAGTGAATAGGGGTGCTTAAAAAAATAGAATATTTTGAAAATTAAAAATTTCAGAAATCCAAATTATTTATTCATTACAAGTGGTAATGGATGCCAAACACAAAATCCAAGATGTTTCCAGTGCTTGAAATGTTAGTATTGCATATTGCACACTGTTTCACATACTATATCTAGTATATACTGTACTGTGTGCAGTATATAGCAAACAGTATGCAAGTATTTGATTCTGAACATAGCCAATCATTTGCTTTATTCACAAATCATATATATAGCTCTCTTAGTTTCTGCTGCACTCTGTGCCCGAGGCAGACTGGCAGAGATGTTAGTGATAATGATACTGTTAATGTTGCTATAGATTGTGCACAGCATGTTTGCAATGAATGTAATGTGTGTAGTTTTATTTTTGTATGATAGTCTTGTATGAATACCTTGCTTTAGCAGTTCAGGGTTTCCCAGCATTTTTAATTTAATGTTTGTACCCCCAACTCCTATCAGTAATCTATCAATACCAAACCTGAAATGTGTTCCTTTTATCTCATTATACTGGATTTGAAATAAAAGGTACTTAGTGTTTTAAGTCTTTTTCACAGCCCTAATATATTTTAGCTTCTTTTTTTAAATTTGTTTTTTAAAATCTTTCCTTGAACCCCCTATAACCTGCTTAAGTACTCCTTGAGGATGTTCCATGAATAGATACAAATTTGGGAATTGAAGAAAAAAGAATTGAAAAAAAGAGTTTCATCAGTCTTTATCTGTGTGTGTGCGCATGCAAATATTAAAGGGGTCATATAATGGTACATGCACTTTTACAAGTTGATTGTACTGAAATGTGTTGGCAGTGCCTGTACACAACCATCATATAATGATGAAAATCCATCCAGTGTTTTTGTTTTAATCTCCTTATATGTTTTACCCCGTCTCAAATTGAGCCGTTCGATCTTGTGACGTCACTAGATCGGACACCCCTCCCACAATTGATAATTGACAGCAGCGTTTCAACACAGAGCCGCCCTGAGCGAGCTGTCATCATAGTCCGTCATTGTTGATACGCTGGAGCAGAATGGCGTCTAAGCGATTGTGGTGTTCTGTTCTTGGGTGTAACAACGAACACAGCAGTCATTTTGATGTTCCTAAATCCGAACCGCTGAAGACGCAGTGGCTGAGTTTTGTTTTCGAAGGGAATATTCCCCACGATCAACGTCAATGCGTTCATGTTTGCGCGAATCATTTCTCACCAGACTGCTTTATAAACGAGGGTCAGTATAAAGCTGGTTTTGCTAAGAAGCTGCTCCTGAAAAAAGAATCGGCACCAACTATTCATGTTCCTGCTGCACCTCCAGAAGAAGTGAGTGTAAAGTTTTATTAACC
Source organism: Rhinichthys klamathensis goyatoka (assembly GCF_029890125.1). Taxonomy (NCBI): domain Eukaryota; kingdom Metazoa; phylum Chordata; class Actinopteri; order Cypriniformes; family Leuciscidae; genus Rhinichthys; species Rhinichthys klamathensis. The sequence continues at coordinate 4,160,970 of NW_026606668.1, read as the reverse complement.
TTCATATTAATCTTTGCAAATCGTGAAAAAAAGTTGTTCATGACCATTAACTGTAACATCAATCTGTCAATGAACTAACGTATACATCAGTAAACACATAGCGTTCATATCTCACTACTCTACCCTGCCAGTACATATAAAGATAGATCATAGTGACATTACGTTAACCAACCATTCAGAAACGTCCTGTTCGAGCCTTAATTGTCGAACTTCTTCGGGGCTGTCATCTTGTTCCGGGTCCGACTCCGGTTCAAATTGATACGGTTGCACAGATGTGTCCTCAGAGACTCCCGCTGCCATTCTTTCTCCAAAATATACCCTCAACTGTTGTCAAGGCAACACTCCACGTTGTGTCAAAACGCCCCACAGTACAAGTGGGGCGGGGTGAGAAAAGACACATCATTTAAAGACATTTAAAGACACATGCACTTAAACGACGTGCTGAAAACAGAGCTGTTTTTGACCAGGTAAAATGAGTGTTTTCTTACAATACTAATAATAATTTTTTATTAAAGTATATTACAAACTTTTCATTTCGTTTTAAATTAACAAATTAACTTTTATGAAAATTGCATTATGACCCCTTTAAACCTTTTTACATGGCTGTCTGGAATACTGGATTCTGATTAGTCAAATATTTTTCTATATAGACGCTAAACTATGTAGTTGTTTCTACATCCAGATGGACTAGTTTACTGTCTCTAACAGCACCCCACAATCTCTTTGTTCTCACATAAGTTTAATTTCAACTCAAATCAAAATGTCATATACAGTTATTTTATTTATTTGTTATGTTGAGTAGCCTTGTAAAAAGGGGAATAGTCAGCGGGTCATTATTGCTAAATAAATCCTTTCAGGGTGATTTAAAAAAAACTTAATTTGAAATAATAACCTACTCACTGTACATAATCCCTTACTTATAAAGTATAGCTTTAGAAGTATTGGAGTGTATTTCTCCCGTGGGAATCTATTACATAATACACTATTCACTTCTTATATAAGAAAACAGCATGAGTGTAACTCGCTAATATCACACACAGTGACAGCAGTACCTTCACACACTTATATATAAATGATCAAACAGTTACAGCACAAACAAGACAATAAAAAGAACATCTGTCTGGTCTTAATGATCTCTTTAACTATTTTACGGTAATACAGTCACACTAAGCTCAAAGCTTGTTGTGCTACTTCAGAAAAAAAAAAATCATATTTTGATATTTTCACAGTGATGTACTTTTGATATTTGCCACATGAGGTACAAGTCAGAGGTTCATCCCTGCGTTTCTAAATGCACTGTTCTGTTCTTCATTTGTATGACTGCTTTAAACTGAACACTAAAAGCTTCTAAAAGTAATCAGGAGTGTCTCTGTTATCTATGGCATATAGGTAATGAATGTTATAAGTAATGCTAATAAATAAGAGAAATCTGTCATAAATTATCCTACAACTTTGTTTATCTACATTCTGATCCTGTTGTAAACATAATCCATAATCCATTCCATTGCTAAAGTTTTTTCCACTGTGAATATTTTTTTTAGGTAACTATAAATGTTAAAAGGAAACGCTTCAGTTACTGTTGTAACCTCCATTCCCTGATGGAGGGAACGAGGCATGGGATCGATGTGATGACACTAGGGGTCGCATTTGGGAGCCTCGTACACTTCTGATACATCAGAAAAAGGCCAATGTGAATTGGCAAGTGGAATTTGCATGCCATTCCCCCGTCATACGAGTATAAAAAAAGTGGCGTGCATCCACTCATTCAGGTTGTGCTGAGCAGCCGAGACAGGCCATTTCAGCGAGCAGTTCAGAGTTGTGACAGGAGGGACACTAGATCTCATTCCCTCCATCAGGGAATGGAGGTTTCAACAGTAACTGTCAGTCACTTCGATGTGGTGTCGATGTGATGACCCTAGGAGTCCCTATACTAAAAGCCACAACTACAGAACTCTCGAGTCTCGAGAACTGGTGGTGGAGATGTTGGCAGGCTTTCGTGTGCCAGAATGACAAGTGCAGCTATGCTGTCTTGCAACCTTCCAGCACCCAGGGTAAATTACCTCAGGTCTCCCTATCAAGGGGACCTCCTTACCTCTTGGTAGAGGTCACTCCAGACGTAGGCCCTCCTCTACTTTTCAACGAAAAACAATAAAAAAAAATATTTTTACTTACGGCTGAGTACACATGGTTGTTTACGTTGGGGAAGTGTTCTCTTTTCTGCTGAGAAATTAACACTGTGGAGACCACATACTACCTGAAGGAGGAGGTTAGTATGTGAAAATACATCCTAAGGACTCACCTGATGGGGAGTTCTATATAGGGAAGAGTCCCTATGGAGGGCTCCATCTGATGAGGGGGAGACTACCGGCCACAACTACTGGTGATGGAGCTGGCTTCATCCAGGTGAAGACCAAGGGTTCGCCGATAGGGAAACTGAACAGTGGAAGAATACATAATTTTGGGTCACCATTAGTGAACCACTACATACAGAGCACTAGCTAGATTACAAGGGTTCACCTCAAAGGGGCATACCACGAGTAATGTGCCTGGTAGGGAAATCCTTTACAGCAATTGTTACAGATGAGTACTAGGGGGTATATGTGTCCTGGGTTCACCAAACCTGGGGAATTTCTCTGGGATGAAAAGGCGCACTTTTCCACCTTGTGGAGGGGGAGGTCGCTCATGCAAGCACTACAATCGACCAGTTGTCCAAGCTTTACCTGTTAGTACCCAAAACCCGGGACGAAACTGGTTCTACATGGAGATTACAAAACTTTGCAAAGGTGTTGGGTGTAGCCCAGCCCGCAGCTCTACAGATGTCTGTCAATGACGTACCGTTCGCCAGAACTGAAGAGGCTGCAGTGCCTCTGGTAGAGTGAGCTCTAAGAGAAAAGGTACGCCTTGGGGTTGGTAAGCCATATGAATGGCATCCACTATCCTGTGGGGAAATCTTCTAGCTCTGTGTGCGTTCAAGGTATATGCGCAAAGCACACACTGGACACAGCAGGGACAGGGCTGGGTCTCCCTCATCACAAGAGAGCGCTTGCAGGTTCACCACTTGGTCCCTGAAGGGAGTAGTGGGAACTTTGGGCAGGTAGCCTGGCCGGGGTCTCAGGACAACATGAATTGAACTCTTGGCATGAATTGCTGATAGAGAGGGCTTGCAGATCCCAGGTATGCGAATTGCCCACTTCCCTGAGAGGGGCAAGGGCAGCCTCTGCGACTTTCATGAAGACACGAGGAGAGAGGGACAACTCAAAAGGGAGGAGCTTTTACTGGTATGCCTGACCCTCAAAAGCAGACCGTAGGAATGGTCTGTGCTGAGGAAGGATCCTTCAGGTCTAACGCCACAAACTAGTCTTGATGCCAGACACGTCCACATGTTTCTTGGCATGAGCAACTTGAACGGGAGCCTGTGCAGGGCCCGATTCGGTACTTGCAGGCTTAAGATTTGTCCAACCCACCGTCTTTCTTGGGTACGATGAAGTAAGGGCTGTAAACTCTTTCATCTCAGCTGGAGGGACAGGCTCTATCAGGTCCTTCTTTAAAAGGACTGCAATCTCTGCCCGCAGGAGTAGAGCAAAACGCTGTACCTGGTTGACTGAATCGCATAGCCAAGTCGATATGTTGATAAGCCAACATGACGGTTAGAACAGCGCTAACCACACATTTAGACTCCGCACAAGAGGCACCAATGGAAAAACATCCGGGATACCCAGGGTGGGAGGCTCGCTGCAAGGTGGAGCAGGTTCTGCCACATCAGAAGGCCCAGCATCCCGAAGAAACCGTGGCGTAGGGTGTAGTGGCACACCTACCTTGCTACGGGGGCCCACAGTACAGGGGTTGGTGACGGCGGAGGAAGACGGGCTTTCTTGGCTCGTCACACTTACCTGTCTCTTTGCGCAGGCCCGTAGCAGCAGAATGGGGGAATGCGAATTGTTCGCAGCCACCAGGGTTCTGATGCAGATACTCGACGTATGGCCGTCACAAAGTTGATGGCCATAAACGTCTGATGTCAGGGGATGACCCAGGGAGAGAGGAAACTGTCCTTTGCTGACCGTGAAAGATTCGCCTGGCATCCGGCAAAGAAAAATCTAAATGAAAAAGTCTCCTCACGTCCCTCCAGCGGGAGAGAGGAATCTGACCTTTGCTGACAGTGAAAGAGCCGTCGGGGGTAGGGCGTCCGGCAAGGACAATTAAAAAATCTCTCAAAATTAAACGGGATTGCAAGGGAAATTCCTTCACCACAACAGCCCGAGTAGAGATACACTATATGGGTAAAAGTATTGGGACACACCTCTTAATCTTTTCAATCAGACCCATTGCCACTGGTTTATTAAATCAAGCACCCAGCCATGCAGTCTGCATTTGCAATAATTTGAGAAAGAATGGGTTGTTCTGAAGAGCTCAGTGAATTCAAGCATGGTACTGTGGATGCAACCTTTCCAATAAGTCAGTTTTCACCTCTGCTAGCTATTCCACACTCAACTGTAAGTGGTATTATGGGAAAGTAGAAGCCTTTAGGAACAGCAGTGACTCAGCCTAGATGCAGAAGTCGTAAAGTCACAGAGTGGGGTCACTGAGTGCTGAGGCACATGGTGGTTAAAAGTCATAAACGTTTTACTGATTCCATAGCTGAAGTGTTCGAAACATCCACTGGCGTTAATATCAGTACAAAAACTGTGCGGCAGGAGCTTCATGGAATAGTTTCCATGGCAGAGCAGCTGCATGCAAGCCTCACATCACCAAGTACAATGCCAAGCATCGGATGGAGTGGTGTAAAGCACACCACCACTGGACTCTGGAAAAGTGCAAATGTATTCTGTGGGGTGACGAATCACAGATACCAGGAGAAAGTTACATACCTGACTGCATTGTACCAACTGTAAAGTTTGATGGAGGATGGATAATGGTATGAGGCGGTTTTTCAGGGGTTGGGCAAGGCCCCTTACTTCTAGTGAAGGGAAATCTTGATGCTTCAGCATACCAAGGCATTTTGGACAATGCTATGCTTTCAACTTGCACAAAGCAAGGACCATTAAGACATGGTTGGATGAGTTTTGTGTGGATGAACTTGACTGGCCTGCAGAGAGCCCTGACCTCAACCCCATCAAATACCTCTGGGAAGAACTGGAACGGAGATTGCAACCAGGCCTTCTCGTCCAATATCAGTGCCTGAGCTCACAAATGCTATACTGAGGAATGGGCAAAAATTCTCACAGAAACACTCAAAAATCTTGTGGAAAGCATTCCTAGAAGAGTGGAAGCTGCTATAGCTCCATATAAATGTTTCAAGCTGCTATAGCTTCTTATAAACGTTATTCCTGGATATTCCTGGGTTTCTTGGTTTTGGATTTAAATAAATGTTTTCCCTGGATTCTACGCTCCTTCGTCGAGAGAGTCTCTAAGAGACCGCATGACAACTACACAGCGTCAGCACAAAAATTTGCATCTTACCTTATGATACTCAACTGTAGTTTGTAGCATCTGGACCAATTAGGCACACAATTATTCATTATATTTAATGAATAATCCAGCAAACTCACTCTCCAAACAAAGTTCTGTCACCCATCTGCCGAAACTGCAGCTAGCACCCCAAATGCAGCTAACACTGGGCCTCTGGTTACTGTGGTAACAAAGATAAGGTTTTACAAGTCAAATGAATGTAGAGTTTCAATCTAAATTCAGGAATGTAGAGTTTCATCTAAATTCAAACCAATAATAATAATAATAATACGTTTTACTTATATAGCGCCTTTCAAGGGCTCAAGGACGCTTTACAATAAACAAGCAACAATAAAGGCAATGGACAAAGACAGCAGACAAAACAACAGTAGGTAGATGAGTGTAAATACTGAAAATGAGAAATTATGTAGATGGGGCGGCACCCAGCAGAATACATTCAGATATAAAAAATGCAGTACAACTTAAGAATTATGACATTCAGAAAATAAGTGAGTTTTGAGCATGGATATGAATTCAGAAATAGTATTAACAGAACAGAGTGATCGGGGGAGAGAGTTCCACATTTTGGGTGCAACAACACTGAATGATCTGCCCCCCATTGAAGCAAGGCGATGCAGAGGGACGACGAGAAGACTAGAGTCAGAGGATCGTAAAGTGCGTAAAGTGGTGTAGGGGTGGAGCAGGTTACAGAGATAGGGGGGAGCCAAGCCGTGTAGAGATTTAAAAGTGAGAAGGAGAATTTTGAATTTAATACGGTGAGCCACAGGAAGCCAGTGATGATCATGCAAAATTGGGGTGATATGTGCAGAACCCTTGGTATGGGTGAGTATTCTGGCAGCAGAGTTTTGAATGTATTGCAATTTTGAAATGAAGCTAGCGGTGCATTGCAGTAATCAAGACGTGATGTGACAAATGCATGGATGACAGTTTCAGCGTCTGAGATACTGATGAAGGGACGGAGCTGAGCAATGCAACGTAGATGAAAGAATGCTGATTTAGTGATAGAAATAATGTGAGAGTGGAAAGATAGAGAGGAGTCAGCGATTACACCAAGATTTTTAACAGTACTAGATGGTTTGATATGAGAGCCAGCGAACTCACAGGTGAAGTTAGTAGGAATTTTGTTAGTGAGTGACGGAGGTCCGGTAAAAATAATCTCAGTTTTGTCCATGTTAAGTTTTAGTTACATGAAGCCAATTTGAATGAAGCCAATCTTTTATTTCATGCACACAAGCAGAGACTTTGTCGGTTGTGATAGATAGAGTCGATGTACAGGTAGTATATAATTGAATGTCATCAGCGTAAAAATGACGGCGGAGGATCTGACCAAGAGGTACTAGAACGGATCCCTGAGGGACACCTTGCTTCAGGGGGACAGTAGATGAGCGGAAGTCTTGAACTGAAATTTAGAACTGTCTGTCAGAGAGATAGGAAGAAAACCAAGAAAGAGCAGCACCAGAAATACCCAAATCCGAAAGGCGAAAAATGAGTAGTTGATGGGAGACAGTATCGAAGGCAGAGCTGAGGTCGAGCAGCAGGAGCATAGACAGAGAACCAGAGTCACCAGAGAGTAGCAGATCATTCAGCACCTTAACTAATGCAGTTTCAGTACTAAGTAGAGGGCGAAAACCAGATTGAAGAGGATCAAAAAGATTATTTTCAACTAGAAAAGACTGACGCTGGGAGCCAACAGTACTTTCTAGTAATTTAGCTATGAAGGGTAGATTTGAAATAGGACGATAATTAGATAAAACTGAGGGATCAAGGTTGGGTTTCTTGAGAACAGGGGTAACAGCAGCAGTTTTGAGTGGCAGAGGGAATGAAGCAGAGGTAAGAGATGCATTGATGAAGTGAGAGATAGGTGCAGAGATAACTGAATGGCAGAGTTTCAGAAGAGGAGTAGGAGCAGGGTCAAGACAACAAGATGAGGGGTTGGATTTCAAGATTAACTCAGAGACAGAAGGAGTAGTCGGAGAAAAGAGAGGCAGGGACTGACCAGATATCTAATACTCGCGGCATCATTAGAGAGGCATTGGTTTACGGCATCTGTCTTTTCTAGCAAGTGAGTCATGAATAAACTGCAGAGTTCATCAGAAGCTAGAGCAACATGAGATGGAGGTTTGGTAAGTTTATTTATTGTGTTAAATAATGATTTGTAATTTTTGACATGTTCAATAAAAGCCAAATGGTGAACAGTCAGGCCAGTTTTCCTATAGTGACGCTCAAGCCGTCTACCAGTGGTCTTTAAGATATGGAGCTCAGGACAGTACCAAGGAGAAGAATGTGTGGAAGGGACACTTCTGGTCTTAACAGGAGCATGCTTATCTAAGATATCCGAGATTATGGAGTGATAGTTAGATCATATCAGGGAGGGAGAAGAAATATCAAAGACATCAGATAGATCAGAATAAGCAATGGAGGTGCAAAATAATGCAATATCAACAGCATTATTGATACAATAAAATCACATGAACACTCTTTAGATTTTAAAGTGGTATATATTGTTGCCTTTTGAAACCGACATAACACAGTAACCAAATAATACAGTTCAAAATAATAATAAAGACAAACAAAATTCCATCTCTCCCTTTGTAATTAAAGACAGGTGACCTCTGCTCTGTAAACATCCATGTCAGTATTTCCCTTTTATAAATAACAAATGAACCAATGTTAGAGCCAATGAATCTGACTGCGCAATTAATCTTTCATAATGTCTACACTTTGTTTGTTATAATCAGAGGATTCGCCCGCATGCAGAATTCAGCACTGAACAAAAACTCCAACGTTTTGAGCGGTGAGTGGATTCTATCTTAAATGGATCTGATTAGCCATTCCGTTCAAGAAATCAACACATATGCCTGTGATTGGCTGCGTTGCACAACGCTGCAAAAAAACATGTTATAAATAGAAACTCTGCCTATGCTTGCCCTATAAATCGTTTTTATTTATTTCAGTTTTTCTTGTTGCTTTTGTGAAATAGATGAATAACAATTTATTTGTTTATTTTATTTTTCGATATTTCTATTTTGCGGGAGTCCCGCTGGTGTAACTTTGTTTTCGTTTTGTGCAAGTTGCAACAGTTCCGTTCCATGCAACAGAAATCGGTAAATCACTGCATCCCTATATACCCTCTATAATTACTTGAGATATGTACAATCATGTATCCAATTTTCCTATGCAATCATATGTTCCTTTATAGTGTTTTTGCCTATGTATTAATCTAAACTCTTTGAATGAATGTTTTAGCCTTACCATGTTTGGTATGAGTTTCTGTTTTAATGATCTGAATGATCATTTACATTATTGATACCTATGAATTTTTAATAGTTTTTCCATTCTCACCCAATCAAATTACTTATGCAAAACACCCTGCTAGAAGACAAAGGATCATAAAGTTTTCCTCCAAAGGAACAACTCCTTATTGGCTTACTCTCGAGGGTGTAACATCTTCTCACTTTAAAAGATCACTGATCACAAGATCACGGCTGATTCTGAAAAATGCTAACATGAAAATTATGCTCAGCTAGAAGTCTTCTAAGGACCCCTAAGTTTGTGCCAGGCTGCGGCCTTGCCTTTTTATTAATTAAAGATCCTCGGACTCAAACTTGTTCTCTTTCATCAAGACAACTTCAGCAAAGATCACCGAACATCCAAAACAATGCATAGCCTGCATATGATGGCATTTTGACCAGCTGAGAACCCGTGAAGAGTTTATAAAATGTGTAAAGGAGTCAAAACAGCAGCGAGAAACCCTCTGTCACATACACAAACAATCTGCTGCAAGGAGACGCGGTTCTGATGCCTGTACTGAACTGTGATGGGCAAACTCGCGACAATGACTATATGACTATACTAAAAAACTATATGCGTGAGCATTCTGTCCTTTTTAGGGTCTCATTTTCCTGTTTTTGGTTCGTTTACATGTATTTGGTTCGTGTTGCGTTCCTATATCATTCAAACCGCACAAGAGTTCGTTTGGAAGCGGACCGAGATCCATCTTTTCAGTGGTCCAACCGCTTGTTTGGTGCGCACCTGGGTTTGGATGGCAGCATTCACACTTATTCAAATGAACCTCTCTAACAGAGCAATGGCACCAGGGTTCGTTATAATCAAACCAAACATGCCAAGTGTGAACACACCCTTAGTCTCATTATTTGATACATTAAGTATCCCTACCCATTTTAAAGAAAAGTGTTAGGACTAAGAAACTGATGGTTTGCTCAAGGCTGTTGATCTGCTGAATTTCAAACAATACTTAAACTTATTGCTTTCCTGTATTCTGCTTCAGCTCTCTTTCCATTGTTAAACTGTATGCATGTATTTGTGTGTGTGTGTTAAATAAGTCTACTGTACGTGTTTAGTCAAGTTAATAAAGTCTCGTTCATGTCACATGTAAAGTTGTTTGTGTTTCAAGCTCATGGAGTCCCTAATCATGCAGATTTTGAGTAGTACTGTACAGTAAGAAAGGTATTTCCCTTACATGAACGTTTCTTAGAATTAATAAATAATTCTGAGAGTTCGTTGGACGAACAGGTTAGTTGATTGTGGTATTAATTCTGCTACATCAAGTTAATTCTATTAACTGATCCAAATATGTATAATGAATTATAACGAGTTATAATTAATTATTCATATTTCCCTTGAGCTATTTTGCTACAAGTTTGTCGCTCAGGAGTTAGTGCCATTTCACACAAAAAGCAAAAACTTTCAAAGCAAAAACGCAAGACGCATTGGAATGAGGGAAAAACGCAAGGTCTCGAGACACGTTTTTTAGAAGTTTAACTTATTTGAACTGGAGTGCCACGTTTTTAGAACGCTGTGTCATGCGCAAGACGCTGCAAGAGATGCGAGCGCAACGGTTGAACACGTCTAGCATGTTTACATAGAAAAACAATGCACTAAAAAAAAGTTGCACAGAGGAATGGAAAACCGATTCAGTGTGAACGGCCCCTGATGCCAATGAATGCTTTAATCAAGATCTCTATATTTAGTTTTTCACCGATATATGTGTGAACATGCATAAGTGTCAAATGAGTTCTGAGACATGGTGGTCCTCAACCAGTGAAGTCATGTCACTCACCCCATGCGAGATTGGCTTTTGAAATAGCCTAAATACATTTCTCAAAGTCAAAAAAACATATTCAAGTTCTTTATTCAGTCATGGTGTTATTACAAGTACAATAATAATCACATCAACAACAAAATAATAACGTTCAATACTGAATAGGAGCATAAAGAAGACATATTCGACAACATATAAAACAAAAATAATCTTTAGAGTAATTTTATGAATAAAGGTGGAAAATTAAAAGGTCATCTTAATGTGGTGAAACAGCTGAAGCAGCACCCTTAGCATCTCTAGTTCCTGCGGTCATGTAAATATGTCCAATGATCACTAAAGTTACTGTACTGTATATTATTCATCATCATTGTTTATCATTATATACTTACAATAACACAGTTACAGCACAAACAAGACAATAAAAACATCAGTCTGGTCTTAAGGATCTCTTTAACTATTTTACAGGAATACGGTCACTCTTAGCTCAAAGCTTGTTGTGCTACTTCAGAAAAATCGTATATAGTTTCATATTTTGATATTTTCACAGTGATGATAATATCGCCACATGATGTACAAGTCAGCCATTCAGCCCTGTGTTTCTAAATGCACTGTTCTCTTCTTCATTTTAATTACTGATGATACTGCTTTAAAATGAACACTAGAGATTGTGCTTCTAAGAGTAGTGTCTGTGTTATCTATTACATATAGGTGATGAATGTCTTTAATAATGCTAATAAATCAGAGCAATCTGTCATATATTATTCTACAACTTTATCTGCATTCTGATCCTGTTGTAAACATAATTCATTTGAACTCACTGCACCGTTGCTAAATTTTCTTCCACTGTGAATATTTTTTTAGGTGACTAGGTTAAAAGAAAAAAACACGACAACATTTGAAGAGCTTTTGACAACATTCTGGATAGTGTATCATGTAGTGTTCAATTCATGTTCCAACTTCAGAGTTTTGAGAAATGCACCTGGCAGTTTCAGTAATGCACCTGGCAAAACCCCTTATTTTTTTCCTATTGAATTGTGGCCCACACAGAGCCCTGACCTTGACCCCATCAGCACCTTTGGGATGAACTGGAACAGAGATTGCAAGCCAGGCCTTCTCATCCAACATCAGTGCCTCACCTCACAAATGCTCTACTGGATAAATGGGCAAAAATTCTCACAGAAACACTCCAAAATTCTGCAGAAAGCCTTCCCAGAAGAGTGGAAGCTGCTAGCTGCAAAGGGGGACCAACTCCATATTAATGTCTATGTATTTAGAATACAATGTCATTACAATCCCTATTGTTGTAATGCTCAGATGTCCCAATTGTCCATATGCCCAATGATCACTAAAGTTGCTGTATATTATTCGTCATCATTATTTATCATCATATACTTACAACAACTTATAATAATAATAATATAATTTAAAGACATAAGACAAAAGAACATAAATATTTATGGCTATACAGTATGCACAGTATGTTTATGTGAAAATAATTGCATGTTAAGCCAAATCTTGGCATTAATGAGTTAATTTCTGCTCCATTTCATATGGGGAATTAGAGCTTGTGCTCCTCTGATTAATTAAGTGTGATATTTTTTTGTCATTCTTTTGTTTTTGTTGTTGTTAATTTAATGTTTTTTTGACAGAGATTTCACAGTGATCCCATGAGAGAGATGAACTCCTCTTAGGGAATCAGCAAATGGTTGCACACAAACACACTCACATACACACAGCACTGACACATGAGCACTGAAATAAGAATCTGTAACAGTTGAATCAATAATTTGGTTTCAAACTCACTATTTTATTTTTTGTTATTTTGTCTAAACAAGAAAAAAAGTCATTTCCAGTACATTCACACAAAATAATGTTTTTTTTTAAATTATTTTGTGGTGGAAATTACAGATGTATTATATGAATCTGTTTATATTACTAAGTCTAATTTCATTAGCCTGGCTCCGCCCTCCTACTTCCGTTCAATTTTCATTTTCCTTCAGTACTACGTCTGGGTTTGTGGTGTATTCTTTGGGTTTCTCCGGTAATTTTTTACCGGTCCAATCAGCGAACAGAGGGTGTGGCTGAGAACAATGACGTTGATGTTGTGCGCTAGTTTGAGTCGTCATACGTCACGACCAAACGTCAGTGATTGGTTATGGCTGATCCAGAATGGCCCTGGGCAAATCCAATAGTTTTAAACTTCAACAGAGTAGACGCCTACAAGGAAGTTAACTCTTGTCAATGGAGCGGAGCCAGACTCTCTGTACAAATGAAATGTACGAGAGTCTGGTGGGACCAGGCTATAATTTCAAAGCCCGTATTTAATTTATCCTAAAGACAGAATTGAGTATTTGTGCACTTTTTAAATATTTTGTCAAATGACATCTTGATTGGAAAAACATGCAATAAAAATATTCGGTTCACATTTTACACTTACAGTGCCTTGAATTTTCTTCACATATATTACAAGTCTTATATTTCTTCTTAAGCTCCTCACTGTCACAGCTGTCTCTTGGGTAACCAAATACAATGGTTTGTTTATATCACTCGTTGTCTTTGTTAAGATTATTTATGTAATGTTTTTATGAGGATGTATATATTTTAAGATTGAAAGTGTAAGTCTGGGACCAGGATAAAACAATAAAACCTATAGCCTACATAGAAAGCATCTTGTAGCAAAGTAAATTATGAAGATATGGTGCAACGTTTTCGAAGAACTTTGTATAATTTTATGCATCTCTCTTGTTTCCCCTCTCGAAATGTATAGGTTATTATACATGTGTAGAGGTCATCTTCACACTGAGGAGGCAGGTGGGCTTTTACCTGATGGGGGTTTATGCTCCCACCCTGCTCATTGTCGTCCTATCATGGCTGTCCTTCTGGATCAACCCAGACGCCAGTGCAGCCCGAGTCCCCTTAGGTGAGTCAGCCTTCAAATGGAGCTGAAATTGTTGTGTTGTGTTCGATGACTCATATCAGAGATACTATTCTTCATTACATTGCCCATTTAATGATTTAATAAGCCATGGGATTTTATGTGACCAAGGTGATCAGCTCTGCAGGCTTTGGTAATAGCAATTCCTAATAATTCAATGTTTTTGAAAGAAGTCACTTATGCTCACAAAAATACAGTAAAACACTAATATTATTAAAATATTATTACATTTTAAAACCGTTTTCTATTTTAATATATTTTAAAATGTAATTTATTCCTGTAATGGCAAAGCTGAAATTTCAGCATCATTACTCCAGTCATCAGTGTCACATGATCCTTCGGAAATCATTATTTTATGCTGATTTGCTGCTCAAGAAACATTTCTTATTATTATCATCAATGCTGAAAACAGTTGTGTTGCTTAATAATTTTGAAAATCATAAAACATTTTGGTAGCACTTTATTTTACATCCCTTTTCCCTATGTATATGCTATGTACTTATAGTTATTACAATAACTGTGTAATAACTAGGTACTTACCGTTAAACCTAACCTTAACCCATGTATTTACCTTAAATGAACTAGTACTTTCTAAGGTAAGCAAATAAAATAAAGTGCAACCAACATTTTTTTCCCAGGAATCTTTGATGAATAGAAAGTTCAGAAGAACTGCATTTATTTGAAATAGATTTTTTATTGTAACAATTTAAAAGTATTTACTGTCAATCTGTTACTATCTTTTTATTACTTTCAATTAAATAAATCCTTGCAGAATAAAAGTATTAATTTCTTACTTGAAATATCCAGTGGTCGAATTGTAAAATTCTAATTTTTAAAAACATTTTTATTTAACAAAAAATAAGCTTTATGAAATAAACTGGGAGCCATCAAAACAAAACACATGCATTTAATTGCAATTGTCGAAACAATCTTGAATTAAACACACTACATCACAATATTTTCCACAATGATTCATAGCCATGAACTTTAAAAAATGTTTGCACTGGGAACTTCATCCGTCAGTCATTCCCATGATTACCCGAAATCCAACCCGTTTTTCCTCTCTCATCTCTCCATATTCCTCCTCTCATAGGCTCCACCTCTCCTTCATTCCTTTCTCTCATTTGTTCATCTGTCCATTCCAGGGATGGCTGTCAATTCCAGGTCAGTTTTAAAATTAAAGCGTTTTATTAAAGGAAACTCAAGATATCTGCTCAAGATCTGGGCACAGTGAAGTGATTTATATATGCAGCTACATGAGAAATTTGTCTTTCTTTTTTACCCCATCTTTCTCTCTCTTTAGGTATTCTGTCTGTTCTGTCGCTCTCGTCTGAGTGTACATCTCTAGCATCTGAACTTCCTAAGGTCTCCTATGTGAAAGCCATTGATATCTGGATGATTGCCTGTTTGCTGTATGGTTTCGGCTCTCTTGTGGAATACGCTGTGGTTCAGGTGTGTATGCACATGTCTGCTCTGCTGTTGTCTTGCATTGAAACACTGCAGAACTACAGATTTAACAGCTGCTTCAGCACACTATATGGGTGTTTCACACTTTGGGCCCTGTGGACTAAACTTGCTTAAAATAAACTTGCTTAAAATACACATTTCACACTCTCACTAGTTTATTTTTCTGCTAACAGTACCCAACAGTGGACAAACATGCATCACAAGAGAATTTTATCTTTTTTTGTCATTCATTTTTCCTGAACATGAACATTTTCATCACAGTGAAAATTAGATTTTCATTTCAGCCTCATTTAAATTATGTATTTTAATGACGTTCTGTGGTGAGAATGACACTGAATTTTATAGTAAAATGACAGACTATTTTGTCTTGCTAAGGTATATTTTAGAGGTAGCATTATATGTACCCTAAAAACACATAATTAAAATGCTGTTTTAATACTTTTTGCATAATTTTACAAATTTACAAATTGAATAAATACTTCTGTAAATAATTGCTGTAGTCTAATTGACAATATAATTTTTTTCAATTTGGAGGAAATGTTTTCACTTGTTTATAGAATAAAACAAAAAAAATTGTACTCAAACACATACATATAAATAGTAAATACAGAAAAACTGCTAATTTTCCAGTGGTCTCTTAATTTTTATCCAGAGCTATTTATTTCACATGAGTTTGTACAACTTCAGGCATCTTTATATATATACCTTTAAATTTATATCTCATGTCTGTATTTGTTTGTGTATGTATTTATCTCTTATTCAGAAATATGAGGGAATATTATGTATAATGTTGTTCAGCACCATGGACAGCACCATTCAAAACAGTATGTGTTGTTTATGTGCAAGTTGTTATTTGTACAACAGATATTTTATGTTGGATCTGTTTGTATGAGATTTCCAGTCTTTCTGCTGAGGCAAACCTCTATCACTAAAAGCAGTAAACCAGAAGAGGTTGTACATTACAGTGATTTTACCACTACACAGAAAAAGGAGTGTTCTAAGGCATGACACAAAGTCCAAATCAACACAAGGAACGACCTTTTCTGGGGGGTTTTTCCATTAAAAACAGTAATAATAATAGAAGACACCAATGTTTTCTACATTTATTTATTTTTTAATAATAGTTTATATATTTTATATAGTTCTTGAAACTGTAGGCTAATATTGATTAGCATTTTGCCACTTTAAACGATTGTTTTCTGCTCATGTAGCAATATATGGATGTTTTCTCACTCCAGTCTTTTAGCCATTTGTTTTGGATATATTAGCAGGGTTTCTATCCCAGTGTGTTTGACTTTGACTCTTAAAACTTTATCCTAGAACCCAAAATGTCTTGTATAGCTGTTCCTTAAATAGGAAAGTAAAAAAGGCTGACATGGAAATGCACTCTTTTCGAGGAGAAAATAGATCAGTAATCAAAGCCTGAAAACAGAACAGCAACCGCAAGAAAAATCCTTACTAAGAAGCAATGAACTCCTTCTGAACCATGATACAGATATACCGTTCCTGTGGTTACATTGTCCATCAATCCTAAAAAAGAAAAAAAAGGGTGACAGCTCCGGGAGCAAAGAGCCAGAAAATACTGCTATTTACTTTCTGCAATTACTAAATAATTTATTCTCAGTTTTGTGCTTAACATTAAGACATTTGAAAAGTGACCTGACCTGGAGTGATAACAGAAAACCTCCTGCATTGCAAATATTATCACCACAAATATTATTATATTCATTATAAATATGATTTGTAACAGGTAAAATCAACACAGCAGTAATATTTATTGTTAAAAATGGCATTTTCCCCCCCCACCAGTAGAGATATGTTTGGTTCTACAGGAGCAATCAATGGAACAGAAAGAAAGGAGGAGGCTAGAAGACTGCTACCATATGTCCCTAATATTATATTAAACTGGACATTTATCTGGATGTATGTGTTACTTGGACACTTAAGCTAAACTTGTGTGAATGAATTTCATTTTTCATTTCATAATTTTTTTAATTTATTTACTGTAAACCAACAAGTCACAATGTTGTTGTGTGTCCCCGTGTGGTGAAAATCAAGCTGTTAATGTTGTTTATACAGTATATCTACAGTATGTGGTGTTTTTAATATGCTTTAAAGGGATAGTTCACCGAAAAATGTAAATAAGCCCATGATTTACTCACCCTCAAGTCATCCTAGGTGTATATGACATTCTTCTTTCAGACGAATACAATCGGAGTTATATAAAAAAATGTCCTGGCTCTTCCAAGCATTATAATGGCAGTGAATGGCTCTATATTTTTTTAAAGTGCATCCATCCATGATGAAAGTGCTCCGCGCAGCTCTGGGGGGTTAATAAAGGCCTTCTGAAGTTCGTGTAAGAAAAATATCCATATTTAAAACTTTATCGACTAAAATAACTAGCTTTCGGCAGATGGTCTATGCAAGTCGACTTACGCCAAAAGAGTAACACTTGATGATGTATGACGTAGGATGTACTGTAGGATTAGCGTAAGCTTTGACGCCTCTCGCGGTTCAAACAAACAGGGCTGGGCAACAAAGCTCTTCCGACATTTCTCTTTAAAAATTCTCGTTTTAGACTTCTAATTCGTGACTGGTGTTCTGTTTTGTTCTATCCTCTACGCTTCCGCGTTCATCATTACGTTGTGCATCATGTCAAGTGTTGCTGTTTTGCGGTAAATGCGTACGGCCGTCTGCCGGAATACGGCAGGTTAAATATATCATTTTGATGATCAAAGATGAGTTTTAAAGGGATAGTTCACTTTGAAATTTATTTTTGGTATGTTTTAGCTTACCTCAAGGGCATCCAAGATGTAGGTGTCTTTGTTTCCGCAGTAGTTTCAATTTTGATATTTTTAGGTCAAACCGTTCTTGTCTGTCAGTCATATAATGCAGGTCTATGGTCACCACCTCAAAGAGCATGCACAGATAAGTCCAAATTAAACATGATTTAATGACTCGTAAATGTAAGTACACATTGATGGCCTAAGACACGAAACGAGCGGTTTGTGTGAGAAAACGAACAGTATTTATATCGTTTTTACCTCTTGTAACCAAAGCCACGTCCAAGTGATCTGAGGGCGCGGGCGCTTCGGTCTGTGCGTTACAAGAGGTAAAAACAATATAAATACTGTTCGTTTTCTCACACAAACCGCTCGTTTCGTGTCTTAGGCCATCAATGTGTACTTACATTTACGAGTCATTAAATCATGTTTAATTTGGACTTCTCTGTGCATGCTCTTTGAGGAAGTGACCATAGACCTGCATTATATGACTGACAGACAAGAACGGTTTGACCTAAAAATATCAAAATTGAAACTACTGCGGAAACAAAGACACCTACATCTTGGATGCCCTTAAGGTAAGCTAAAACATATCAAAAATTAATTTCAAAGTGAACTATCCCTTTAAGTGATACAATTATTGACTACAGGGGAACTTTAAGCTTTCCTCAGGTTCTAACAGGTGTAATTGCATAAAGGGCAACGAGTAACACTGGTTTAGTTCTTATTAATTAGTTCTTATTAATATGAACACTATTTATGAAGTTTGAGTGCCAGAAAGTGTCCAAAATTGTTTTCGTGAAATGTATTGATTAAAAATGTACTTTACTTCCCTAGAACAAATGCCACTTCATATTCGTACAAAAAATGTGGCTTAGGGGCAATTGACACAACTAATTTTTGTGGTTAAAAAACGTGAGTCGCAGGTCAGTGGAATGAAAAAATCACAAGGTCTAGAGTTGTTTTTTAAACTTTGAACTTATTTTAATATTGAGTGCTGTGTTTTTTAGAATGGCGTGTCATGCACGAGATGCTGCGAAAGATGCAAGACACAAGGTTAAAGACATTGATCTAACGCGTTTACATAGAAAAAACAATCGAAAAGTAGCGCAATAGAAAAACACGTTCTGTGTAAGCGGCCCTAAAGTGTCCAAGTGTCTTTTTTTTTGTGCTGTGTCCCAGGTGATGTTGAACAGTCCCAAGGGCATTGCAGAAGAAAAAATAAAGATGGCTGAGAAAGAGAAAGCTAGAATAGAAAGAGAGAGCAAGATACCAGCCAAAACTAACAGTGCCAATGGTACTGGTGGGACACCTATACATGTCAGCACACTACAGGTCAGTGTAAGTATGCACATGTATTCCTTTAAGTAAGATGAATGTGTGTGTGTGTGTGTGCTCTAATGTTTGTATTCACATACATTTCTGAGTGTGTGACTGCGTTCTCTCTATGTATGATGTGTGTATGTCTTCTCTTTATGTAAGATGAATGTGTGTGTGTTAATGTGTACATGGGGAGATGGAATGGCTGTAATTGAGTCTACTGCTCTGGGCGTGCTCAGCGGGACATGGGTGCAGAGAAGAAAAGAGGATTCTGGGGGACTGAGAGTAATGTGACCCGACAGCACTGAGGCCTGAAGCTATGACAGAGCAGCACAGGGGTTCACAAATGTGTGTGCACTTGCGTGTGTGTACGAATAAGGGGTAGAGGTCATAATAAAAACAATATTTAAGAGAAATGTCTTGATAGGATGCCTGAAATAGCAGGAGATTGAAGTTCATGAGAAACTTGTCATTTTATGAATAAAATAGTGTTCCAATCATACGTTTTTCATTTTGCATTTAACTGACTGAATTGACAATACACTTGTTGGTTTTGACTTACCTCTCTCTATACTTTGTCAGATTAACACAGTAACCCAGATAGATAGATAGATAGATAGATAGATAGATGGATAGATAGATAGATAGATAGATAGATAGATAGATAGATAGATAGATAGATAGATAGATAGATAGATAGATAGATAGATAGATAGATAGATAGATAGATAGATAGATAGATAGATAGATATCCATGGATGGATGGATGGATGGATGGATGGATGGATGGATGGATGGATGGATGGATGGATGGATGGATGGATGGATAGATAGATAGATAGATAGATAGATAGATAGATAGATAGATAGATAGATAGATAGATAGATAGATAGATAGATAGATAGATAGATAGATAGATAGATAGATGGATGGATGGGTAGACAGATAGATGGACAGACAGATAGATAGATAGATGGACAGACAGATAGATAGATAGATGGATAGATAGATAGATAGATAGATAGATAGATGGATGGATGGGTAGACAGATAGATGGACAGACAGATAGATAGATAGATAGATAGATAGATAGATAGATAGATAGATAGATAGATAGATAGATAGATAGATAGATAGATAGATAGATAGATAGATAGATAGATAGATAGATAGATAGATGGATGGATGGATGGGTAGACAGATAGATACATGGATGGATGGATAGATAGATGAATGGATGGATGGGTAGACAGACAGATGGATGGATGGATGGACAGATAAATAGATGGATGGATGGCTAGACAGATAGATAGATGGATGGATGGATGGATGATAGGTAGACATATGGACGGATTGATAGATGGATGGATATTAAATGGATGGATGAATATCCATCCATGGATGGATGGGTAGACAGATGGACGGACAGGGGTTGAGATGGATGGATGGGTAGACAGATAGATGGACAGACAGATAGATACATGGATGGATGGATAGATAGATGAATGGATGGATGGGTAGACAGACAGATGGATGGATGGATGGACAGATAAATAGATGGATGGATGGCTAGACAGATAGATGGATGGATGGATGGATGGATGGATAGGTAGACATATGGACGGATTGATAGATGGATGGATATATATGGATGGATGAATATCCATCCATGGATGGATGGGTAGACAGATGGACGGACAGGGGTTGAGATGGATGGATGGATAGGTAGACAGATGAACGGATGGATAAATAGATGGACTGATGGATAGATGGATGGATGGATGGATGGCTTGGTAGACAGATGGAAGGACTGATAGATAGATGGATAGGTGGGTGGATGGATGGATGGATGGACAGACAGATTGATGGATACATAGACAGATGGAAGGACTGATAGATAGATGGATGGATAGGTGGGTGGATGGATGGATAGACGGATGGATGGATAGACAGATAGATGGATGGATACATAGATAGATGGATGGATACATAGATAGATGGATGTCTACATGTCTAAATGTCTTTTGTGTGTTTCACGCTTGTGTAGGTTGTGGAAAACCGCAGTAAGAAGGTGTGCACTTCTAAATCAGATCTGCGCTCAAATGATTTCAGTATTGTCGGTTCTCTCCCGCGAGATTTCGAACTCTCAAACTTCGACTGTTACGGCAAGCCCATAGAGGTCACAGATGCCTCCGGCAAATCACAGAACAAGAACAACAAGAAGCCTTCACCTCCGAAACCCGTCATTCCTTCCGCTGCTAAACGGGTTGATCTCTATGCACGAGCTCTGTTCCCTTTCACTTTCCTCTTCTTCAATGTTATTTACTGGTCTGTCTACCTGTAACCATGACAAAGTGTGTGTGCGTGTGCATTTATGTTGATGAGGGCGATGATTAAGCATGAACAAAGTGTCGAAATGTTCATCCTTTGATGTCGGTTAATAGTCCTGCTTATTTGTATTTCTCCTTGTAAGTCGCTTTTTGAGATGTGTTGTGTGTCTTTAATACGAGCAGCATGACTTTACAGACAGTGTGTGTTCAGCCATGTTTGGCCCAAGCTGCTAGATGGAGTCCCGTGCCAACACTTCAATAAATATCGGTTGTTTATAAACTCAGGCAAGAATGTGCTTATGGAATAAAGGACTGTATAAGATCTGGACAAAGACAGCATGCAGTTTTCAAAATGGGCTTATTGCATATAAGTCTGTGATGGAAAGGGATTAAACCGCTGTTGTTGAGCCATACAATAAAGATCCTTTATCAGCTGCATTCTCTTGTCCATATTATTTTGGATAATCATATGTTTGCATTGTTGACATTCTGTTCAGGGATTTGTTTGAAACTTCTCATATTAATTTAGCAACTTAATGTACAAACAACATACATTCGAACTTTTTTGAAGATCATTTCAGTCAAAATCTAATTTATGTGCTTTAATAAAAATGCTCCACATAAATCGTAACCAACTGCAATCATGTTGTAATATTTCCATACTGAATTACAACTGGTTGTCCTCTTTCGTACATCTATTTGCATTCTGAGTTAATTACTCCTGTCTTGCATTTAGCCATTTTTAGCCGCCTTTACACTGCGCTAGCGCTGAATCTTGTGTGCAGCCGCCTGGAAACAAGACACATGATCACTGTCATGACAACGGCTCTGCAGCATTTTATTTTATGCAGAAAGACTAGAGAACATAAAATTGTACAGTATTACTGCCTAGCAAGTGGTATTTCCTTTAGGAGATATCTAGATGAATACTAGTTAAATACTTAAAGAATACATTCTCTTTGTGTTTGAAGGGCTTCATTGGTGGACAGATGTATTACATTCAGTATTACTCTATAACTGTCATGTTGTTTTTGATTTGGTTTCATGTTTTATTTTACTTTACGCTTTGTTTCATTGTTCCTTTGTCTGGCTTTGTTAATGTAATCGTGTAAAAAGTTTGTGTTTCTGTTCAAGTTTAGTTCATGTCAAAGTCTTTGTTTATTGTACATTTTGTCTACGTTTATGTTAATAAACTGCACATGGGTTCTACAAACTTGCCTTCAGTGGACTTCATTACAATAACATTAATTTCAGCATTATTTTTCAAGATTATGTGTTGCTATTATTTAAACTATTAACCTATAAATCTCTATGCACGAAAATCTCTACATTATTATTATTATTATTTTTTTGTGTGTGTGTGTGTGTGTGTAATACAGACCTACTAATTAATGCATATGTGCATTGTGCAACACTTTTGGTTGTGATAAATACATATTTTGAGTTCTTTGACTTCATATTAACCCCCATTCTTCACTTTCTTTTCCTTCAATCAATCTGCACTTCAATAATACCGGTCATATGGAAAACATCAGTTGTTATTCCTGTCCCCCACAAAAACTCATCCATCAGAGTTAAATCACTACCGGCCTGTATCATTAATCTCTATCATAATGAAATGCTTTGAGAAATGAGGATGCAGTGGCTTGTCTCTTGCACTGTCTACTTCAACACCATAGATATCCCTGGAAATTATGCCAGACTTCTTTTCATTGACTTTACTGTGGCTCCGCCTTTAATTCATTTCAGTGTCACCAGGTAATCAAGGAACTACCGTGTCTGAAAGTTCCATCACCTCTAATACATTGGCTTTATACTTTCCTTTCTAATAGACCACAAGTGGTAAAGGTGGACAATGCATTATCAACCACCATTGTTCTCAACACTGGTGCCCCTCAGGGGTGTGTACGTAGCCCCTTTCTTTATATTTTCAATACAAATGACTGTCAGAGTCTACTTGCCACTACTCATTACTTTACAGATGATACAGCCATTCTTGCACTGCTTTTTGGACTATACCACTCCATAGCATATTTTAGTACATGGTGTGATGATAATATTTCAAAGACTAAGGAACAATCCATCCTTCCAGTATTATCATTAATAGAGAGATGGTTGAAAGGTTGGAGCATTCCAGATATCTTTACATTACATTGGATAAACATCTCAACTTCAATCAACACACTCTATGTATTTACAAGTGCTGTCAACAGAGACTTACAGTTATCCATCTGTCTGTTCAGCCTAGTGTTCTTCTTCTTCTGCATCAAAGTATTACCGAGCCAGTTCTTAAGTATGGTGCCATTTGTTTCTTTCAAAACAGTTACCAATAAGAACACACTCTTATAGATTTCATTTACGCTCCAGAAGGCACATCAAATGTGTAATGATCCAGACCATCCACTTTATCAGTATTTTATCTTCCTTCCTTCTGCCTGCAGGTCTAGACTCCCTATGTGCAGAAAGGCTAGCTATAGTAAGAGTTGTGTTCCTATAGCTATACGAGCTTTAAATACATAAGAAATCAGCCATTGACATGTCATGTCATCTTATGCTCTCGCATTTGTTGTATGATCTTGTTTTTGTTTCGTTTTTTTGTCTGTGATTGTTTTGATTGTTAGTCTATGGTGTTGTTGTGTTTGTGTTTTCTACTCATCCATTCCTCTCTGAGGACAAATAAATTATCTATCTATATAATCTGCTTTTTTCAAAAGATAACATCCAGATCTAAATAATAAATAAATATAATAATTAATTGCATTTATATAGCGCTTTTCTAGGCACTCAAAGCGCTTTACATAGAAGGGGGGAATCTCCTCAACCACCACCAATGTGCAGCATCCACCTGGATGATGCGATGGCAGCCATGTTGCGCCAGAACGCACAACCACACACACACACACCAGCTCATTAGAGGAGAGGAGACAGAGTGATGAAGCCAATCAGTATATATGGTATATGGGGATGATTAGGAGGCCATGATGGACAGAGGCCGCTGGATGTTTTTGGCCAGGATGCCAGGGTTAAACCCCTACTCTTTCGAAGAACATCCTGGGATTTTTTATGACCACAGAGAGTCAGGACCCCGGTTTAACGTCTCATCCGAAGGACAGTGCTTTTTGACAGTATAGTGTCCCAGCCAGGCCACTATACTGGGGCGTTAGGACCCACACAGGCCACAGGGTGAGCAGCGCCCCCTGCTGGCCTCACTAACACCTCTTCCAGCAGCAACCTAGTTTTCCCAGGAGGTTTCCCATCCAGGTACTGACCAGGCTCAGCCCTGCTTAGCTTCAGTGGGAAACCTTGGGCTACAGGGTGATGTGGCTGCTGGCAGACCTACTCAGATGTAGATGTGTTTTTCCTAAATTAAGACATTTGTAATAAATAATGAAGCCCAGTCCTACATATCCATGCAAACATGGGAAAAGTAGGGAAACTGAGTATCACAGTTAATCATACAATTGGCTGAATCTGTATGATTGATGCAAAAATGATTTGATTCATCTAAGGAAATCACTGCCTCGGCAAATTTGCTGCTTTATCTGGCTGCATATTCTTAGAATATTCCTTAGTCTCTCAAATGTTTAGCACTTAATGCATTGGAATGGTGCGAGAAAGCTAGTCAAACCCATACATGCACCATGCACATTTAAAATGATCTAACCTCACATTGCAGCTTATATGCCTATACCCTTACAAAAAAAAAAAAAAGTTTATTCAAGTGTGCTATACACTTCCAGTCTACTCTTTATCACTTCTCAAATACCGTCTTCTTAAAAGTATACTTGACTTACACTGACAGAAAAGTCAATCTTACTCAATCTTTTGATTGTGATATTTTTAAAAGTATAATTAAATATTCTAAGTATACTTGGCTTGTAATTGTGTTTATTCTTTTGATTGAGTAGCCAAATAAATACTTTTTTTCCACATAGTTTTACATCCTACACTAAAAAGTGGCCCAATTTAGTCCCAAGAAGTACTGTAATAGTACACTTACAAGTATACTACTACATTGATCTTATTAAAGTATACTTGAACTTTACATAAGTATACTTGATAAAATGACCTTGAAGTAAAGTACACTTTTTTATATGAGGGGTTAAAATAATGGTGTCTTAAAATAATTAAACGTCTGGAATATGTAGCGGGTGTCCAAATCCTGCTCTGGAGGGCACCCGTCCTGGAGAGTTTAGCCCCAAACTGCTTCAACACACCTGCCTGAAAGTGTCCAGAGGGCTGCATTCGAAATCGCATACATCCATAGTAGGCGAAAAACAGTATGTGACAAAAGAAGTATGTATGGATTCACAGTATTCATAAAAGAGTAGGTAAAAATAAATCCTATGACCTACTTCTTCCGGAAAGATTCTGAAGTTTGCACACGCTGCTGATTAAGGACACCGCTGATTAAGGTGCATTATGAGATTGAATGAGTGCACTTGATAATGTCCGATATGGTTTCGGACACCACAAAAAATGGATGTCCCCTCATATAGAGGACAATATAAAGGTATTGGAGTGATTTCGGACACAGTCTTAGAAACTTCCAGGCAAATGAGTTGGGACAGGTTGGAGCTAAACTTTGGAGGACATTCGGCAAGATTGGACACCCCTGTACTAGAAGATTCAGCATGTGTTGGATCAGGCTTCCACAGTACTTCAATGCTCTCTGCTGGTTGTGCTGGGAACTACTGTGCTGCAAGCAGGTTTTTGAATAGCCATATGGCAGTATTGGACAATTGCTGTTAAAACAGCACAATTCATGAAGGCACCTAAAGACTTCTTCAATATCTAAACCTGGTCTTGTTTTGTTGAAGTCAATTTATAATTAGCTGTGTTCTGATACTGTTTGGCTTAAACTCTAGTGTCTAGTCTATGCACATAACTTTCCTCGCCAGCATTTTTTTTTTTTAATTGCCAGCCACCCCGACATTTTTGATAATTTTAACAAAATTTTCATGGCCCCCAGAATATTTTTTGTATGAATATCTGAACATGCAATATATCAAAAGTGTTTTATCAACACTTGAATGTGGGTGTTACATTAAAAAAAATAGGTTTTTTGAACAAACTGAGAAAATCGCATTTTTGTCAAAGTAGATCAAGTCCATTCAACACCCCCAAAGCTTGCACAGACCTCGTCCTGGGTCGACATTTCATTCAGTAACATTAGGCATTTTTGATATATGCTGTTTAATGCTGATTCTTTTTGTTAGAACGTTCCTTACATACAAAAAGGCTCACAAGCACAATGGAGATTTGCTCAGATTCTATGTATAAACTGACCCATTTCTGTGACCACAAGCTCAACTATGAGGCAGCAATTTTACCATACAACAATTTTACCAAAAAGTACAATATTAAGATAACATCAACCAAAGTAAAATTCAGCTAAATGTTTTCGCTGATGTTTAAGTATGTGAATCATTAGGTTAATGATTTTTTTTTAATGGCTTTTTAATGTAAGCAGCACCATAATTACCTGTAAATTATACTAGGCTAATGGTGTTATACTGTACTGCAAACAATTTTATACAGGGATCCTGATTCCATCTCTCTCCACCAAGAGGTCATTGGTCTGGAAAAGTTTGAAGAGCTCATAATAATATGTGTAATGGGAGTATATCAGTTATTGATTAGTCTGGGTGGAGGTGGTTAAGCAGTTCATTGTATTACAGAAGATGGTGGAGCCCAAGCCTATTGGATTGCAGGGGAACATATGTCACCATTCTGCCTCGTAGTGGACACATATTAGGCCTTTTCTAATTCAATAAAGTCATAACAATAAGAAATCACGGGACATATAATTAAACAAATAAAAAAGTCCTATTTCCTGGCTCAGCTGAGCCGATGTCCAAGAGCGAGCGCGCGCCTCTCTCTGCTGCGCGCGCGTTCAAAATAAGAGCAGCTTCGGCTCCGCTCGGCTCTTTTCGTCTTCATCAGTATTCTTACCGTGTCCACTGAGTTGAAACGAGTCTCAGAGACGGAGCCGCAAAGGAGGAGAGCAAGACTCCCGCATCATCGCGCCCGCTCTTTCCTTCACCAGCACCGCAGACAAACGAGAGCCTCTGCGCTTTAACTGTGGTTTATTTTAACATGTGTCGACTCTATATTGTTCCCGCTGTTTTGTGAACAGTGCGCGTTTGGTGGATGTGGTCGCGTGGATAAGCAGAAGACGATGATTTTGTCGGGTCTCCTTTTCCCCGCGTTATGGGGACTGGCGCTCGGCGGATCGCCGAGCGTCCAAATCGGTGAGCGCACTCCACCTGTCTACGCCTTTTAGATCATGCTCATCAAATCATAAACATAATTCTGATATCAGAAATTACATATAAACGTCCTCTTTACTTGGGTACCATGTGAGAATTTCATGATAAAACGATGTAATCTGTCTGTTTTTGGAATTTGAGACAGTGTCGTGATTCTTCTTACGATATAATTCTGAATAATTTTTAATGTATTAATTTCTCAGGCGGCTTGTTCCCCAGAGGAGCAGATCAAGAGTACAGCGCATTTCGGATCGGAATGGTTCAGTTCGGCACGGCCGAATTCCGCCTCACTCCTCACATTGATAACCTGGAGGTGGCCAACAGCTTCGCCATCACAAATTGCTGTAAGTCAACATGGAGTTTTTACCGCTTGAACTAATTAACTCCCCATATATAGCCTACTAATCTAGATGCTGTTATAAATTAGCCTGCCCATGCACAGGTGCGATCATAGGCAGTTTCCCTCCCTATATTATTGATTCATCCTGCATTCATGCCATATTAAATATTACAGGAGCCTGTATGGCAGGATCTATGTGTTATTCCTATTTGAGTTAACACAGGATAGCTATCGCCTGCATACATGTGTTCTATTATTAACGCTGGTGTTTATTTATTCCTTTACGCAACCCATGAAAGGACCGGGGGCTGGATGTTGGCAATCACTCGGTTTATCATTCAAACACTTTAGCTTCTAATGAGTCTGAACTGTGGCACGTTTTGTTTCTCGCTGTCTGGTTGTGTAAACTATGCGTTGAGAAGATGGTCGTTATATAAACCAGGTTTTTTTTTTTTTGGCTGGGGGGGTGGGTGATAATAATTACCATTCGCGGGAGCAGCATGATGATGGTTTCCACAGTAACAGAGGAGAGGAGATGGCCCCGTTTTACCAGCATCTGCACAATTCGATGGCAAATGAAACCGCAGGTTGCCTCCTTCAAAAACGTATTTGTGTCAGTTGTTGAAGAATGTTTTACGGTACAATTTCTAGATTTTAATTTTGCAATAGCCTATGTATAATGAAAGGGGTTTTGACAGACGTCTGCAAGGCACGAGGACTTCGCGCGTGTCCCTCCCCCACGCATCTTCTTAGGCTACTTCTGAGCAGGAAGACCAGTAGGCTACTGAATGATGAAATGCTAACCCAATTCGAAAATGCGATTAATTATTAGTGCATTTGAGTTTGTGTCACATAGGTTAGAAGATTCTTTAAAATTGTTGGTCTTACATCACATCCAGACTGGTTAGACTCAGATCTCTTCAATAGAGTGGTTCTGTTCAATGGATTCACAAATCCAGCCTGAACGATTTAGGGTGTGTTCACACTTGTAGTTTGGTTTGCTTGGTTTGTTTGGTCCGGACCAAAAAAAAATAAAATAAAAATTTAGACCCTGGTCCGCTTAGCGTTCACATTGGCAATTTAACATCGAACCTAAAGATACCGTTCACAACCTGTTTGGTCGCTTTTATTAAGTATATTTAGCGACGGAACTTACTGAACATCTAAAACAATGCTGTGTGATTGGCTAAATGTGCTCATTGTGTGTGAGTACCCTGCATATAATGGTATTTCTGTCAGGACCTCTATCGTCAAATACGATTGACAATTAGCATACAGTTATGATTGGCGGTATGGTTCTGTTCTGGGTAAGAACTCCCTGCGCATCCATGCAGCCTAGCATGGATAAGAGCAGGGAGAGCAGCAAAAAAAAAAACCTTAGGGTAAACAGAACAGAATCAACATGAATGTATTGCAGATATCATTAATTCATTTTAATGTACAACAAAATTAGAGAATTTTAGTCTGATTCAGGGGGAATCAGAATGCCAAATCCTGACTGGGCGAGAGGAGGAGCTGGGGATGGAGGAGGGTAATTAGCTCCTGAGAAACGCAACAGCTGTTGATAATACTGACGAGCTTATACACTCACCTTTACATACATACAATAACAGGATTATTAGGTACACCTGTTCAATTTCTCATTAATGCAATTATCTAATCAACCAAACCAATCACATGGCAGTTGCTTCAATGCATTTAGGGGTGTGGTCTTGGTCAAGACAATCTCCTGAACTCCAAACTGAATGTCAGAATGGGAAAGAAAGGTGATTTAAGCAATTTTGAGTGTGGCATGGTTGTTGGTGCCAGACGGGCCGGTCTGAGTATTTCACAATCTGCTCAGTTACTGGGATTTTCACGCACAACCATTTCTAGGGTTTACAAAGAATGGTGTGAAAAGGGAAAAACATCCAGTATGCGGCAGTCCTGTGGGCGAAAATGCCTTGTTTATGCTAGAGGTCAGAGGAGAATGGGCCGACTGATTCAAGCTGATAGAAGAGCAACTTTGACTGAAATAACCACTCGTTACAACCGAGGTATGCAGCAAAGCATTTGTGAAGCCACAACACGCACAACCTTGAGGCGGATGGGCTTCAACAGCAGAAGACCCCACCGGGTACCACTCATCTCCACTACAAATGGGAAAAAGAGGCTACAATTTGCAAGAGCTCACCAAAATTGGACAGTTGAAGACTGGAAAAATGTTGCCTGGTCTGATGAGTCTCGATTTCTGTTGAGACATTCAGATGGTAGAGTCAGAATTTGGCGTAAACAGAATGAGATGGATCCATCATGCCTTGTTACCACTGTGCAGGCTGGTGGTGGTGGTGTAATGGTGTGGGGGATGTTTTCTTGGCACACTTTAGGCCCCTTAGTGCCAATTGGGCATCGTTCAAATGCCACGGCCTACCTGAGCATTGTTTCTGACCATGTCCATCCCTTTATGGCCACCATGTACCCATCCTCTGATGGCTACTTCCAGCAGGATAATGCACCATGTCACAAAGCTCGAATCATTTCAAATTGGTTTCTTGAACATGACAATGAGTTCACTGTACTAAAATGGCCCCCACAGTCACCAGATCTCAACCCAATAGAGCATCTTTGGGATGTGGTGGAACGGGAGCTTCGTGCCCTGGATGTGCATCTCACAAATCTCCATCAACTGCAAGATGCTATCCTATCAATATGGGCCAACATTTCTAAAGAATGCTTTCAGCACCTTGTTAAATCAATGCCAAGTATAATTAAGGCAGTTCTGAAGGCGAAAGGGGGTCAAACACAGTATTAGTATAGTGTTCAATCCTTTAGGTGAGTGTATAATATACACTCACCTAAAGGATTATTAGGAACACCATACTATGTACATACTACTACATATTATGTATACAGTGATAGGCGTCGTATTCCTATAGGTAGATGTGGATCAGCTGAGAGTCAGCTGATGCGAGTTGACCAACGTGACCTGCCAGAAATGACGCTACGCTTAATTTTGACCTGCTGAGAACTCGTGAAGAGCTTATAAAATGTGTAAAGGAGTCAAAACAGAGGCAGGAAACCCTCTGTCAGACTCGCACACAAAAACAATCTGCTGCGATGAGACGTGGTTTTACCTGTACCTAAATGTGATAGGAAACATTGCAACTATGACGAGAAAAAACAGATATGCTTCAGCATTCTGTCCTTTTTAGGGTTGCATCTTGTGACATCATGTCCCGTTTTTGGTTTGTTTACATGTCTTTGGTCCATGTTGCATTCAAATTTCAAGCGAGACCCATCTTTTCAGTGGTCCTGGTCCGCTTTTTTGGTGCTCACCAGGGTTCGGATGGCAGCGAGACCCATCTTTTCAGCGGTCCGGGTGCGCTTTTTTGGTGCTCACCAGGGTTTGGATGGCAGCGTTCACACTTATTCAAATGAACCACACTAACAGAGAAATCGTACCAGGGTTCATTTTAATAGAACCAAACATGCCAAGTGTGAACACACCCTTATTCATAAATTGAACTGAATCGGTCAGGAGTGCGTTTCCAATACAACGACGTGACTCGCTGATTCAGTGCCATAGTACGATGCATCGTTGAAGAAATCAACTAGCTAGTAACGACTGTTTCCCGAAACCGTACTGTCGCAAATTGGTCGTTCAACCACGTTGGTTAATGATGTCACACAGGTGGTGGAGTAATAACTACTTTTAATGAATCTGTTTGAGACCGAATTAATGCTAGATGTTTTGCTATAAATTACGGACAGATCATCTGAGGACTATTTCTAATTTTTCTCAGTTATTTGCTTTATTTCCAGATTCAATCATAGGCTTGTTCTTACGTAGAGCACATTCGCACATGCGCACTCTTTAAAAGCGGTGCTTTAAATCTATTGACAAACTAAAAGACGAAAAGGACATTTGTATGTCTTCTAAATAAAAGACACAGGTTGTACTGAATGTCAGCTTGCTTATTTGGCTCTAGATCAGGATTTATTAAGTCCACATGTTATAAAAACAAGAAACTATTCTTCTAACCACACCTCGAGAGCTGTCGGGAAACACCGACTCGTTGAACTACGCTGATATCGACGGAACTTGCGAACATTGTTGGCTAACGATGCTTTTGGGAAACGCACCCCAGAGCGGTTCCGAGTCAATAGGTGTGTTCGACTTGAAGCGACGCTGCGCAGACCGATCGGTTTGCATAGCGCCGCTTTAAGTCAAACACACCTAACAAAACTGATTCACTGAACTAAGAACTGTCTCGAAATGTCAGAGACCACACTATGATGCAATTATGTCATGAAGCAACTACTTTTAACTACTTCTTTGAAATAAACTGTTTACAAACCAATTCATATAAATGAGTCAGACCTTCCCATCATTAATTATATTTATATAAATGCATTTATGAGCTGAATCATGGCTGCAACTGACTGAACTGGGAAAGAAAACACGCAATGTATTGAAACAAATACGTTTAAAAAAAAAAAAGTTTTAGAGCATTTATCTGTCATGTCAGAATGTCAAAAACCCTGCTATGACGTATTTACGTCATCACGCTAATGAATAATTTAATCATTTTTTTAACCATGTTTTAAAAAACAACCCGATTCGCAGAAATTAGGCAGACCTCTCATCCCTACTCTGGAATCTAACAAACAGGCTTTTGATAAATGATTAATACTGTATAGATACGTTAAGTTTAGTTTAATGATTGCATTTTGTAAGACTTCATTACTAAATAGAAATTTACCAGCATCTGCACAATTCGATGGCAAATGAAACAGCAGGTTGCCTCCTTCGGAACGTTTTTGTGTCATTTGTTGTTGAATGTTTTACGGTACAATTTCTAGATTTTAATTTTGCAATAGCCTATGTATAATGAAAAGGTTTTTAACAGACGTTTGCAAGGCACGAGGACCTCGCGCGTGTCCCTCCCCCACGCATCTTCTTAGGCTACATCTGAGGCCTCTTTAGTGTATTTTTCACCCAATCCAATAACCTGATTGAGTTTTCTCTTGGTGGGCATGGCTCCTTTTGATGTCAAACACTGATGCTTCACAATGTGAGCTTCACTGCGACAAGTCTGTCTCAGCGGCCTGAACAGCCGCTGATTCATGTGAGCGGCTTGCCCACTCCCACATACCCATCCCACACATCACACACACACAAAAACTCAATGATACTTCAGGCCAGGGTACGCATACATAACATTATGGAAATTGTTTAGGCATTTTATCATGAGGAGGAGTGTGCAATAAAGGGCTGTGTTTACTGATTTGGGACTGCAAATATTAGAAAATCTGTATTCTGAGCATCTGGAAGATGAATAAGCCTAGTATTTAGTCATGCTATATTCAAACATGCTTAGACCTATAATGTTGTATATTTAACACACACAAGGGATTTCCTTTGCTGTTTGTTGTCACCCAAGCACAATCACCCACATGCAGATATATATAGATGGCACTGAGCAGGGTTTTCTCTGAAATATATAAGCATTATGATAAGAAACACACTCCCAGAAGAGCCAATTGTTTATACAGTTTATGGTCTGCCATAGCGAAAAACACATTTATGGTGTAACATGCACTCTGTTATCGCTTGTTTGTAGCCTTGAGGTGGTTGAAGTGACTCATCGGAGACCCATCTTCTATTGACAGATATGTGCCCTAGAAAGGTTTCAGCATTGTTGTTGCTGTTACATGATGTTTATTCTTCAGTGTGCAGCAGTCACTGTTATTCTGTTCAAACACTTTCTACGGCATGTTTGTTTTCGGATAGTCCTATTTGCTTATGCATATTCCTTGATGATGTTAGAGTTTCTGTTCCTGGAACACAGAAGCTTTTTTTCAATAGTCAGATTGAATAACATTAATGTTAACACTGATCATACAATGCCTCAAGCTTGCCGCCAGATATGACATCCTATCACCCTATATACAACAACAACCCTTTACTGTGACGCACCAACAATTGTAACACACCCCCACAGCTCTGTGGATTCCTTGATTCTGGTTGGTTAATCGCAGCATTATTTTGTTTAATGTTAACCTATTTGTCTGTTTTACCAGGCAACTGATATTTTACATGCTTGTTTCATGTCTCACCTATCACTCAGTTGATCCTTTCTTGTCACATAGAACAGATTCAACTCAGATAAATATTTATGGGCATTCTTTATTTTATTTATTTATTTATTAAATAGCTGTGTTAAATAAATGGCATAACGTACAGTCAGCCAGTCATTACAATAATGACTGCTGACTCCACATTATTTTTTTTTTTATTTATTTTTTTGAAAGAAATTTATACTTTAATTCAGCAAGTATGCATTTATTTGATAAAAAATAACAACATAATGTTACTAAATGTCTATTATCGAATAAATTCTGTTCTTTTGAACTTTCTATTCATCAAAGAATCCTGAAAAGAATTGTAACAACTTTTCACAAAAATGTTGGGACAATTGTTTCAGCATAACTATTTCAACATTGATAATAAGAAGAAATGTTTCCTGATTACCAAATCAGCACATTAAAATGATTTCTGAAGGATCATGTGACACTGGAGACGCGAGTAATGATGCTGAAAATTCAGCTTTGCCATTACAGGAATAAATTTTTTTTTTTTAAATATAAAAATATAAAACAATTTAACAAATAAATGCAGCCTTGTTAAGCATAAGAGACTTTCAAAAATCGTACAGACCCCAAACTTTTTAATGATAGTGTTTCATTGAGCCAGTCATTCTAAGATTTTTCCCAGTGAAAGAGAAGAACATTTTCCCCAGTGAAGACTTTTTTCCCCAGTGATGCTCCATTTTCAGTTATTTAAATCAGGGTTTTTAAAAACTTTTTAATGCCACAAACCCCTAAATACTGTATGATGATCTTGTGAGAGAGGGATTTATACACGTGTTCCAATACTGTGAAAATTATATAATTTATAAATACATGTATAATATTTTTATATTTATATTTTATCTTTTTCCTACCCACTACTAAATTGCTTTTATATGTATAAAGCTTAAGAGAAACATGGAACTTTAGCTCTCAGTAGAATAAAATAATAATTAATCTCAAAATTGTTGTGAGTCTTTAAAAAGCAGAAAGAAATTGGTCAATCTTTCTGTAAACTATATGTATATATGTGACACATGAAAATAACAGTTTCTGCTTACACTGTATGTGGCACACATATAATATGCTCAGCATTTATAAAATGATCTCTCTTTAACTTCTGCTATCTCTTTCACACAACCACCAGCATGTTGAAGGCAGCATGATGATGGTGTGTGTGTTGTATGTGTGTGTGCTATATTAAAGATATTCACATCAGCGCGTCCAGAAGGGGGTGTGGAGGATTTAGTGCTGAAGACAGGATGAAAAACGAGTGACTGAGCATTTTCTTTCCTTTACTGACAGTCCTTCAATCCAACAATCTGCAATCACCTTGAGGAACAAAAAGAGAGGAAGGGGGAGAAGGGGGGAGAAGGGGGGAGGAGGGGGGGGGGGGGGGGGGTCAAGAAAAGCAGGGGTTTATTTAAAGAGTTAGTTAATCAGGAGAATAAAGTCGACATTTGAATGAGGAATGTGTATATGACGTGATGATTTGGTGCTCTGCAGAGAAAACGGCTCTTTTAAAGTCATTAATGTGTATGTGTCTGCAAGGATAACCTGATCATTACAGCATGTTTTTGAAGGTTAAATAGGATTGGATGTCAGAAGATGAATGAGGCCATCAATCCGTTCAAAAGTGAGAGGATAAGAAAGTAGCGAGTGAAAAGACATGATATCACTTGCCATAAGAGGTGAACTTGTTATTAAGAGGTGTGACACAAGTACATGTCCTTGGTTGTTGAGTAATGTTGCAACTTGGTGCATTAATACAGTATATACTAATTCAATTGATGTGCCATCCCAGGCATGTTTTACAACACAGTTAATTTGTTATTAATAATCGTGTGTTTTGGTTAGCATCCATTAAGGGAAAAAAAGAAGAGTTAGAGGACATTGTCATTTGTACTTTTAAAGTATCTGAATTATCTAAACATAGGCAGTACCAGATGGTTATTAAAAAAATCATTAGATTTCCAGTAAAAATAACTATATTTAATCAAAATCACTCAAGCAAGTTGGTGTTCTGGGTGCAATAGGAGCATCTGTGCTGGTATTGATTTTCAGTTCAATAAACAAAAGTTAGGATTGAATAACTTACATTGTAAACACAACATTGCCACTTACTTTGTCTACTTTCCCTCCGCCAATGAAGAGTTTCAAACTAAGCCAAAGCAAAAATTAGTCTCCGAGGAACACAGTAGTTGTGTTTCATTCCTGAATTAAGCAGTGGGTTGAACGAATCAGATAAATTAATAATTCATTGAAATTTCTGTCAATTCAATTGACATTTATTTGTATAAAATGTACAGGAGACCACTCAGCATCTGTCTCACCCTGAAGCCATATGAGGGACTTTCCTGATGCTAACCTAAACACCCAACCTGCAAGAGAGAGAGGCCCCCAGCTAATAATAAGACATGATGGAACTAGCTAGACCAGGACCTTGATAGAGTTCTAGAGGCAGTATTAGTAGGAACAGCTGAGAAGAAAATTTATAGTATGTCAACAATCATCTTCAGCATGGCTAGAGAATGCTTTGGCACAGATGAGAAAAGGGGATCAGTGGATCACCTGGAAAATGGCCCAACAGGAGGGAGAGAGAGATATTGCATCTGATAAAAGAAATCAATACTCATAGGGGCAAATTTACTAAACAGGGCAAATTAGTGTGAGAGCGCAATTCCAAAATAGCGCCAATGGGAGTGGAAAGTTCTGCGCGTGATCTACTGACAACGCGCAAATTAAAGAACACAGACACAGTCAGATAATTTCCTAGCCTGGTTAAAACCAGACCATTCTCAGTTGTAACTGAGTTATGGTCTGGCAAAGCGTCATAGACAAATCATTTCCAGAGGGGCCTCACCAACGGACGTCGCGGATAGACCTAAAACCAATCAGAGCGATGAAGGAGATGAAGAGAAACAACTAAGTGTTGTTCTTTGCTCGGTTTTTAACAAAAAGGAAACGTTCAAATCGCTTAAAACAGACGCGATTCGAACGTGTGATGTTCGACGGATGCGGCATCCATCTTTGTAATGAAGGCTACAAAAAATCTGCTTCAAAATCCCAGCGCTGTCGTCATCGTGTAAAGCCCGCCCCAACGTTTCTGATTGGTGCCTCGATTTCAACGGATTGGAAATGGGCTTGAATGAGCTCTTTGCCAGACTAACTTTCAGAGCAAATCTAAATTTGTCGGAAGTTGTCTGGGTTTTCTCAGGCTAATAATTTCCATAATGACCAATGCAATCTACCAGGTAGTGTCTGGTTTAAGAGTCGACCTGCTTTTTTTTGGGCTGTAAATAATGGCACAAACACCAGTACATTGACGAGCGCAAACCTTAGTAAATCACCTTGCGTGATTCATTTAAATACTCTCCTCCCATAAATTTTGCGTCTAAAAAGGGAAACTCCTACAAATGCAATAAGGTCAGCTGCAAAAATAACTGTGTGTTCACATCTTTTCAGTGCTAATTTTTTCTTTAGTAAATCCTGACAGTAGTTTTTTAACGCCAAAAGAGGGTTTGCGCTGGCGCAAGCTGTTAGTAAATCTGGCCCTTAACAAGCAGTTTTAAAGTGCAGATGAAAAGGAGGGCATAAAAGATCTGACCGGTGGATTGCGAAGACGACTGTGTAACCTGAAAAGTTTTAGAGATTAAGAAAGGAGACATCAAAGAGAGCTCAGTTTATTAAGGACCCAGATAGGCTCACCAAAACTTTGTTGGGAGAAGCAAGATCCTGGAGGTTGACCAGACCTAAGGAAGTTGTGGAGATGTTCCTAAAAGAGATTCACAATGACACTTTTATGGGCCAGGCGTTTTGCGCACACCCAAAGGTCACCAGAACTGAAAACTCTGAGGAAAAGTTTGACACCAGTGAACCAAAATGGAGAGAAATCCAGGAAATTGTACAGAAAGCCCAATCAGCATCTGCTCCAGGACCAAGTGGTATGCCTTATAAAGTATACAAGAGATGTCCGATGTTCCGCAGGTTATGGAAACTATTGCGTAGGATATGGGCAAAGGGCATCATCCTATTGTCCTGGAAAAGAGCTGACCCGAGGAGCAAAGGCAAGAATGAAGTTCAAACCAAGGAAGTCAAGAATCATGGTGATCAGAACTGTGAAAATGACTAGCAAGTTCCAACTTCAAGTCCAGGGGAAGGTTATACCATCAAATGAGGAAGTCCCAGTAAAATGCCTAGGGAAGTGGTATGTTCCCGTTCTTAATGACAGAAGCAGTGTATCCAGGACAGAGAGACAGGTGGAAGAATGGTTGAGAAAGATAGAATGTTCAGGCTTACTAGGCAAGTTCAAAGCCAGGCTCTTTCAGCATGGTCTACTACCAAGACTTATGTGGCTACTGACAATTTATGAAGTACCTATGACATTGAAAGGCGATTGAATAAACACCTTTGCAGGTGGCTCGGACCTCCCCCAAGTTTCACGCCAGTAGGGCTATTCATCAGATCTGGACAGTTACAGCTACCCCTATCGACAGTGGTTGAAGAGTTCAAAGTGATGAAGTGCAAGGCTGTTATGATGTACAGAGATTCTGGTGATGAGAAGATCAGAGGTGCAGGCGTCATCACAAGTTCAGGACACAAGTGGGCAACAGATGCAGCAGTGGCACAAGCAGAGAACAGGCTGAAGTTGAAGTATGCCACTGCTGCATCTGTTGCCCACTTGTGTCCTGAACTTGTGATGGTGCTTTTTACCCGCTTTTTACCCGGGGATGTGTTTGTACTGTGTGAAATGATGCAGTGTTAGAAATAGAATGTTACAACTAGATGCTTAGCAACCGACAACCAATCACATGTCTTATATTCACGTGCTTTGGGCAGACACGGAAACACCATGCTAGGGCCGTGGAACTTTATTTATTTTACTTACTCTGTAACTAAGTGGATCAAGGGGGTAACTTTAAATTACAACCTGCAGGGGGTAAAAACCACCATTTTAGTAATTACAAAGAAAAATGTTGCAAAAGTTTTAGTTTTACTTAGCTTGAAACACGAAAGACCAGCTGCACGTTTGCTATCAAAACAACATATCAGCTACTCTATATATGCATGGAGATCCAAGTGTTGCGTTTTATCATGTTATTTTTGTAATTTATTTGCCTGGAAATAGCTGAAAAGAAGTAAGCTTGTTTTCCACTGCATTTCCCGTTGATGATGCAATGCGCTTTTGTCAGGTAGGAAGCATATTTCAATTTCTA
Organism: Rhinichthys klamathensis goyatoka; assembly: GCF_029890125.1. NCBI lineage: Eukaryota > Metazoa > Chordata > Actinopteri > Cypriniformes > Leuciscidae > Rhinichthys > Rhinichthys klamathensis. Next base: position 4,121,667 of record NW_026606668.1, on the reverse strand, counting down.
AATAAAATCCTGGCAGAGACTCATTTAATAATTTCCCAATATTTCCAGTTTTGTTGCTTAGTTATCTGGCATGGGATGGCTGTATAAAAGTGCACGACAAAGAAGATGAGTAACAAGTAAAGTCTTTATTAAATCCACATGGAGGAGAAGTAGCAAACACAATCATAAACACTGATGATTCCGTACGATGAACTGAACAGAACTCAGGGTTTAAATCACAGGGACATTATTGGAAGAACAGAAATAGGTGTGGGATTAAGGACAGGGAAGGACGACGGGGAAGCCGGATAAAAGGGGACGCCCAGTGAAGCCAAGGGGGTGGAGGGTCGAGGCGCAGCCAGAGACCCGGAAGTCCATGGCGGAGGCTGAGTGACGACTGACAGAGGTTGAGCTGAAGGAACGAAGGAGCTTGGAGGAGTCCTAGGGCTGACAGGCCACAGTGGAGCTGAAGGAACGCAGAGCCAGGGCAGAGCCAACAGGCTGAAAGGCCGGGGTGGAGACATGGTCCTGGAGGCCCGAGGCGACCTCACACTGAGCTAGTGGACGGAAAGCTTGAGGTGGAGCTGAAGAGCCACACAGCGCTGGCGCCGGGGGCAGAGCCGAGGAGCTGTATGACACCATCAGAGCCAACGGATCCAGGGGACTGACCATTACCAGCGGAGGAGATTGGACTTGGAAATCAGTTGGGAACATTGGAGGAGGGAGATTTCTGGATGGGTCCAAAACATCCAATTAGCTAGACGTGACCAGCAAAGAAGGTGAAGATTCAAGGGTGGAGACTGGATCCATCATCCATAGATTTATAAGGCACAGATCCGCTCCTGGCTCTGGGATGGAATGAGTAAACTCTGGGGCTCTGGTGATAGCCGGCTCTGGTACCGGAACGAACACGGTGGCTGTCTCGAGCTTGCAGGCCGTGATGGAGAGGCCACCTTTTCGGAGCATCCAGCTCAAATACCCCAACAAATAACAGTTTTCGGGAGGAGGAGAGGCAACTCTGGTAAGTCCATAACTTAACTTTTGTTGGTCCTCTATTCTGTCACGGGAGGGCTGTATACAAGCGCACAATAAAGAAGATGAGTAACAAGTAAAGTCTTTATTAAATCCACACGAAGGAGAAGTTGCTTACACAACCATAAACACTGATGATACCAGATAATAAACCTAAACAGAACATACACATTACATAATCTCAATCATGTATCCAGTAATAATAGAATATGTACCCCATAGTTAAAAATACCCAGAGCCATTAATGCACAGACTGTCTGGAACTCGCAAATGCAAGACATATTCACTCTGGATCTGGGGTTTGATTCTGTGTGAAAAATAGCCCATCAGAGCCGCCACCTGGTAGGGGAGAACCGGGGCGAAAGTAACGCGGGACGAAAGTAACAACGCGATTTTGTCAGAGCCCTGACAACATTAGCATTTCAAGCTATGACATCACGTTCAGTATGCAACCCTTGACGGAGCTGCCAAATATCACGTGATTCCGTCATCGTTTCCCGCGGTTGGGTCCGGAAAGCAGTTTTCGAGTATGATACGTAAATTACTGAAGCGGGACTTTTTTAAAAGTTTAATTACAAGTTGTGTTTTTCGTTTCATGCGTCACACAGTAATGATCAATCTATAGGTTTTTTAGTGCTGTAACACATCCTGAAGTTTGCCTGGTCAGAGTTTTACAGTATAAAAGTAAATCGGGTTTAAATGTCAGGAGTTCCTGTTGGGACAAAAGTAACCCGCTATAGGGAAAACAAGTGTTTCTTTTGTCCCTCTGCTAATGTGGTGACTTTCTGTGTGTTGCAACATTTTTTAAAACATGTTTATGTCATATGATACCAACAGAATATGGCAGATGTTTATGAGGGGGCTTTTAAAGCTTAAGTCACATTTAAATCAGCTGATTTCTGTCACCATTTTTTTCACTCAATCTGTTTCCATTTACCCTAGTCACGTTTAGGTTTTAGCCATACCTTAACACCTCCACCTATGAATTTGCAGGGTTTCCATCCAGATGTTTTTATGCACATTTTAAATGTATGCATAAAAACAGCTGGATGGAAACATGACTATTGTTACATTATGTTGAGAATTTACATTATGCTAATTTAATTTAATTTTCATATTTTTCATGTTGAAAAAAACATTTTATAAAATGGATTGACAATAAAAAAATATTCTAAACAATTCAAGTTTGTACTGTTGGGTTACTTTTTAAACATTTGATGAAACTGAAATTTAAAATGAAAAAATGTAAATTAACATTTTTTGGCAAAGATAAAGGCCAAAATATGTTTGCAGTTACAAGGTCATACTCAGGTATATTTAGGCTAATAAAAAAAAATAAAAAAAACAAGAGTAACACAAAAAATCTAGCTTGTATATTGTTGTGTTACTTTTGACCCACCTGTGTGTTACTTTTGTCCCAACTGACGGGGTCGAAAGTAACATGAGCAGTCTTAAGTTCAAAGTGAAATTATACTGAAGTTATTCTACATTTTTACAAAATACCACCTGGTATTGATAGACCACACTTGTGAGTGACTGACCACAGCAAAAATATATCTCTGTCTAAACCATCATCTTTTAAAATGATGTTTTTCTGAAAAAATGGTACTTTCGCCCCTGCTCTCCCCTAGTAGTAATGACGTTACTGATGACATACTATGTGACATGGGGAAGAAGTTTTGTGCCCTTCAAGAAGAGTACTTGCGAGTTCCGAGCACATGAATGACCAAGCAAAGTTGTATTTACATTTATATTTACATTTATTCATTTAGCAGACGCTTTTATCCAAAGCGACTTACAAATGAGAACAATATAAGCAGTTAAACTGACAATAGGACAACAATATGCAAGTGCTATGACCCTTCCCAGTTTAATCTAACGCAGTACTTTTTTTTTTAAAGATAATAGATATAGAATAGAAGATAAAGTTTTAGTATTGATGTATCAAGTGTTGCTGGAAAAGATGCATCTTCAGCCGTTTCTTAAAATGGTCACGGACTCAGCAGCTCTGGTTGACTTGGGCAGGTCAATTCCACAGACCAGAAAAAGGTCAGAGAAAGAGATTTTGTGCCTTTTTGAGATGGCACCACAAGACGCCGTTCACTTGCAGAGCGCAAGTTTCTGGATGGCACGTAAGTCTGAAGTAACGAGTTTAGGTAAAAGGGAGCAGAGCCAGTGGTTGTTCTGTAGGCAAAAGTCAGTGACTTGAATTTGATGCGAGTGGCAACTGGCAACCAGTGCAGTTTTGTGAGGAGAGGAGTGACATGCTCTCTTCGGCTCGTTAAAGACCACTCTAACTGCAGCATTTTGGATCAGTTGCAGAGGTTTGACAGTGCAAGCTGGAAGACCTGCCAGGAGAGCATTACAATAGTCCAGTCTGGATGGAACAAGTGCTTAGGAAGGGCCTGATCCTCCTATCAGAGTATTGTATACGGCAAATCTGCAGGACTTGGTTCTAGCAAGCTCAATGTGGTCAAAGTTCAGTTGATCATCAATCACAACTCCAAGGTCCTGGCTGACCTTGATGGAGTTATGGATGACGAGCCTAGCTGAATGGATAATTTGTGGTGTAGTGTTGGGTTGGCCGGGACCACAAGCAACTCTGTCTTCGCAAGGTTTAGTTGAAGGTGGGGGTCCTTCATCCAGCCAGAAATGTCTGTCAGGCAGGCTGAGATGCGAGCAGCTACCGTCTGATCATCAGGCTGGAATGAGAGGTAGAGTTGTGTGTCATCAGCGTAGCAGTGATAGGAAAAGCCATATTTCTGAATCACAGATCCTAGTGATGTCATATAGATGGAGAAGAGACAAGTGGGAAACTCTGAATTCTTAATGATACACAAGTCGTGACAGTGGAAGGAGATTGTTGATTTTAAACATGACATAAATACTGATCTATTATAGGCTATTATCATATACACTCACCTAAAGGATTATTAGGAACACCATACTAATACTGTGTTTGACCCCCTTTCGCCTTCAGAACTGCCTTAATTCTACGTGGCATTGATTCAACAAGGTGCTGAAAGCATTCTTTAGAAATGTTGGCCCATATTGATAGGATAGCATCTTGCAGTTGATGGAGATTTGTGGGATGCACATCCAGGGCACGAAGCTCCCGTTCCACCACATCCCAAAGATGCTCTATTGGGTTGAGATCTGGTGACTGTGGGGGCCATTTTAGTACAGTGAACTCATTGTAGCCTCTTTTTCCTATTTATCGAGGAGATGAGTGATACCCGGTGGGGTCTTCTGCTGCTGTAGCCCATCCACCTCAAGGTTGTGCGTGTTGTGGCTTCACAAATGCTTTGCTGCATACCTCGGTTGTAACGAGTGGTTATTTCAGTCAAAGTTGCTCTTCTATCAGCTTGAATCAGTCGGCCCATTCTCCTCTGACCTCTAGCATCAACAAGGCATTTTCGCCCACAGGACTGCCGCATACTGGATGCTTTTCCCTTTTCACACCATTTTTTGTAAACCCTAGAAATGGTTGTGCGTGAAAATCCCAGTAACTGAGCAGATTGTGAAATACTCAGACCGGCCCATCTGGCACCAACAACCACGCTCAAAATTGCTTAAATCACCTTTCTTTCTTTTTTTCTGTGGGTGCCCGACCATTTCCGTGGGTGCTCCAGTCACGGGATCGACGCCTATGTCTATAAACTATATATAGAGATCAGTGAGCGGAAAGCAAGTCTGTAGCGAATGGTCTAAAGTTAATCACTCAACTTTCATAGTTTGCTCTATGTAACAAAATATTTACAAGAATTTGTTGTAATACCATGTATAAGTAAGCAATAGAAATTAATTCCTTAATAGAGTTTATTGTTCACAATATAATTAGCGGTTCAAGCGCGTAGCGCTGAAACCCTTTTTTAATTGTAAAAATTTCCATGAATCAGCATTTTCCCCAAAAACCGATCGGGCAGACCAAACCGTTAGTAGTAGAGACTTGAAACTTTGAGGGCTGGTAGTGCTCACACCATCTACAACATCACCAAGGCTCGCCCTGATCGGCCTGACGGGGGCACTACAGCGGTGAAAAGTACGAAATTGCTCATAACTCCTAAACCGGATTTGATCGTCACCCTGGCGAAATTTTCTGATATTTTGGATTTCTTTTAAAAAACACTTTTGCAAACTAGTCCTAGGTTTTTGGCCTGATCGGAACCAAACCAGTGCAGCAAGATTCTGTGGAGTCTGATTGTCAATAATTATCAAAAAAAAGGTGAAATTGTTCGAAGTGGGAGGAGCCACTTTTACTAAAATGGCTGTAACTCGTGAACTGAATAAGATATTTTCACTCTTCGCACATATGTAAGAGCTCATTCTGTGGACGTGTGAAAAAACACACGACGACTGATAACTTGGTGGCTCTATAGCATGGAGCTCTCAACATAAAAATGCATACATATACATATACATATAGCATCTCAACATAAAAATGGCTATTACTATGCAACCCTAAGTCTGATTGACTTGAAAATTGGCATGCAGTGCCAAGACTGTCTTTGAGGACATTTGCATATCTCGGAAAAAGCGGCCGGCGATGGCCAGTCAAGTTTGAGCAGCTGTCAGACAAGATTAACGGAGGCAGATCGAAAGGAAACTCGCTGGGCCTGTTTGACTCATGGACCTAGAGGCCTGTGAGCGTCTTCGCGTTTTTCACGTGTGTAAAGGATTGTATACCCGGCGATTTTTCACCCACGTCCACAACATTCCTACCACATGGTAGAACTCCTAATTCTGAGCAACTTTGTCTCTAGGACTGCCGCTTTCAATCGAATCGTTCATTAAAGCTGCTGTAGGTAACTTTTGTAAAAATTTTTTTTTACATATTTGTTAAAACTGTCATTATGTCCTGACAGTAGAATATGAGACAGATAATCTGTGAAAAAAATCAAGCTCTTCTGGCTCCTCCCAGTGGTCCTATTGCCATTTGCAGAAATAGACGCTCCCGGTCAGAAACAACCAATCAGAGCCAGGAGGAATGTCTTAGCAGTGTCAATCACGCTCGTGTACGCGCTGATCACACCCCTCTCTTGCACAGCGCGAGTCGTCGTTCAAACTCAAGATTGCCGGCGTGCTGCGGCTGTGCTTATGACGGAGAAACAACCTAAACTGCCAATTCTCGAGTGACACCTGCTCATAAAACAAAGAGGTAAAAGGAAAAAGACCGATGACGATAAACAAGCGATAAAGAAAGAATTACACAGAGCCCATTGACTCGGTGTCAAAACTCTAGCCACATAACATGTAGATAAAATGTCACGCACTCTGCTAAGCAACAATTGAAACCTGCTAATTCACTGGCTTGTCATGTTGCTGAAATAATGTACTAGCACACCTTATCTAGCATTATATATCGCTAGAATAATTACTTACATACTGTAACGTTAGTTACCGGTATATTAACGTTATCTTACTAGCTATTTATAACTTATAGAAAGAGTGCAACGTTATAAAGTTACATGTAGGCTATTGCAAAATACATAATGATTTGAGGACCAAGTTTGTAGTCAAAGTATGGGCAGGCCATAGTCAATGTAAAGCATATTATTGACGTTTAGTCCCTATTAGTGAATGTGCCATATGACTTTTTATCCGCTGTTATCGGTGGCCCTGTTTACTAGCCTGCGCGTTCACGACAGGCTCCGCTGTGGAGGACGAGCTGTGGAGGGAGGGCTGTAGCGCAGCAGAGAGCAAGGGGGTGGGACCTGTAAGTTGTGCTTGTTCAAATTTTCAGGCTAAGTCAACGTTTTCTCAAAACTCCCTACTGCAGCTTTAAGTATTGGAGATTATTTCAAAACCCAACTTTCGCAAACTAATCCTAGGTTTTTGGCTCAACAACTGTGGCACAATTTTCGGGACTAATCAAAACAATTTAGAACTTTGGCCTTTGGAAGGCTATAATAGGGTCATTTAGAAAATGTGCGTGGAAAAATATACTCAAAAGCCTATAAAGTTTTATCTCCAACCTTTTATGGACATCAGACCATAGGTGGTGCTATAACTGTTAAAAAGCTTTAAAAACCATATATTGTAAATTACCTGTATTGGCTGAACTCAGGGTTTAAATACACATGTAATCAAGGTAAAACAGAACAGGTGCAGGAACTATGCATACTAATGGTGACTGGGAACTTGGTTAAAATGATCACATAACACAGTGAAAAGGACACCAAAACAGACTATACACGTTACATTTGTGATGTCACTTGTGATGACACCTTTACGGGACTGTCTGGTATTTGTGTGAATGAAAGCAGACAGAATATAGGAATGTTCTGGCTTGGGAAATTTTCCCAAATGCTGTAGTATTCAGTAAGTGGTACGATAGAAATTTTATTTATATCATCCCTACACTGAAATGTGTGTGAATGTTCATGAAATATTTGCTCTTAACTTATGAAGAGAGACTTTGAAACTCAAGCAAAGTGCATTTTCTTTCATAAAGTCTCAGTAACACCTGTATATTCAAATAAAAAATGTCAGGGGTAGAGTGATATGTTAATGCCCAGGACTAAATGCAAATGTAGTTGCATCTCTCCCTCATTCAAGGTCACATAAACACCCATGTGTTCTGATTATCACTGATAGACGGATAGGCTGTCTTATCAATCGACTTTAATGTTTGTGCCAATAATAGCTGACAGATCCAATGAGTTGTATAGAGTTTACCCTCTTCTCTTTTATTTGAAAATCCATAATACTTTAAGCAAAAATATTCATTATGTGTATTTTTGCATTAGAACTATATAATACTATATGCTCTTAAGAAAATAGTTCTAAGCATACCAGTTTTTTGGTGCTTTTTGGTGCTAAATAGGCCCTTTTTTATAAGGTTTCTTAAGGAACCATGCTTCGAAAGTTCTATACAAAATCTTAATGGTGTTATAAAAAATAATAATAATAGTTTTTAATAATAGTTTATTATAATTAAACATTCTATACATATATATATATATATATATATATATATATATATATATATATATTGTGGCGAGCAGGACAAGCTCGAGGGACGTGAGAGAGTGGTGCGAGGCCGGTGGCGTGATTAATGATGAACGACACCCGTGAGATGCACCGGTCTCGTATCTTCACAGTCGTCGCTCCTCCTTTATGCCTCCGCTCCTCCGTGAGAGATACGAGACCGGTGCATCTCAAAGGTGTCGTTCATCATTAATCACGCCACCGGCCTCGCACCGTTCTCTCTACAGTATATACTGTATATATAATTTATTCATATTATGCTTTTTACCCCTCTAAATATCTACCTGGTTCTATAATACTTTGTAGACTCTGTTATGGGTTTTCCATTTTTTTAAAATATATAGGCAAGTTTTTCTTTTTATCGACATGAGAAATTGTACCAAAAATGACAGTACTCTAACAAGTTATTAACTGAATAGATTAATAAATGATAATTGACATTGAACATGAATAAACACACAAAACACAAAACAGAAACACAAAGTAAATCTAATCAATGGCAAGTTACAGTGAAATATCTTGACAATCCTCAATGTCTTAATGTCTATTTATTATGTGTATATTTTGGTGTGATTGTATCCTACAGTTAGAATCCTAACTTTGATTAAACTGGAAGAATATGCTGGAAAAACATTGTTTTCTGCTCACGATTCCCAGTATGAATATGGCATACAAATTGCCATACTGAAATTCCCTACTGTACTGACAAGACATTTAGACAGCTAGAGTAATTGACACACAAATGAATCCCCAGTGTACATATGTGTGCGGCCCCGTTCACACACAGGCATATCCCATAAGCCCTGATGTGTGGCATTGCCAGCTCAGACACAGCAGCAGGAGCAGCAGGCTCTCTCTACTGTTCTGTGTGACTGCTGATCAAAGTCTCATATTTAGCTTTCTGACTGCATGCAGATTATCTGCAGATCACTCGGTGTGAGCACAGTTTATGAATATGTTTCATAGTTCGATGAGCTCACATACTGTACATATACACATGGAATTACAAATGCAAAATAGGGCATATAGGGCATAAGTGACCTATATATATAATATACACGGGTCTTGTAGAGTCCATGCCTCAGCAGGTCGGTGCTGTTTTAACAGCACACGGAGGACCAGCAGCATATTTGACAGTTGGTCATAATGTTTTGGCTCGTCGGTGTATATAGATGATCATATGTTTTCCCCTTCAGTGGACCTCTAAAATTCAGAACCATAATTACTACCTATAATATTCAGATAAATAGTATTTAAAGTTGTCATGAAACGGAAGTCGCGATAGTGTTCTCTTGAAGTGACTTGTGATGTATATCTGAGTGAAACTGCTTCTCAAACAAGAAGAAAATTAGGATGGGACTTGATTTTGTCCATCAGGAATTGATTGGATAATTTGATTGTTGTGGTTTGCTATTGCTGTGATCTCATGTGAGTGAAGGTTGTCCCACCCTCACACCAATAAACAAGTCAAAGAGAAGAGAAGAGATGTCGCCGCAAGAGAGAGGGAAAGTTATTTTGATTAAAGATTGTGGGAGAACATAAATTAAAAAAATTATAATAATGATGATGTGCACAATCATTTCTAATGAATAATGTAATATTCCATTAAAAAATAATACATTTTCAAATTTGATTTTATTGGCGTAATTTCATCTTAAAAAGTGGTGTGTGCTTTTTTATGGTGGTGCTGGGTATTTATACATCTCCTTTAAATATTCATGATGAAACCTAAAATTATTGGAACTCCAAATATAAAGCTCCTTTACTATAGGACAACAGAGCAGCAGTGAGTATGTGAAGTTGTCATGGCAAACAGACATTGCAGGACATTCAGGACTGCGCTGAAAAGGTAGCTAGAAGCAAAAAATATAAAGTATAAACATAATTTGTATTAATACTAGGGCATCATCAGAGTTCAGCGTCAGTTCACTGCCATTTGTGTGTTGTTTTTTTGTGTTTTTTTTTATACTAGCACATTTAATGATACCAAAAGCACACCAGAAAAAAAAAATCTTTGAGCTCAGACTGTGTTTTCTGCAATATATAACACAATTTAAAGCAATTAAAATGTTCACAGCCAAGCAATCCTCCTTGCCATTAAAAATATTAAAATGTAGCAGTCATTGGGAAAAATATTCCAAAAGCTGCACATCTATTATATTATATACCTTAAATTCATATAATTTTTTACTTCTGGATAAGGATTTCATGCAATTTGTGTGCGTAACTCTGGCATGTATTTTATATATGGCATATATTATTTAATCTAAATGTGTAAATGGAAAGTCTTCTCTTTCTATTCGATCACACAGAGTGCGTACACACAGTCCAGAGTGTGCAGGTGCTGTGTGTACATACTTAAGCCATTTATTTTTTAGAAATCACTATATGTGTGTGACAAGGTTTATAGATCATCAGGGCTGTCTGGTCAGTGCAAAAGTATTTTGTGTTACATATGAATTTTTTATTAAAAATGACGAATTGCTTTTTCATTGCGTTGTAAGCCTTCCACATTCTATTTTTCCAATGGCTTTCAAAATGTGGTGGGTACAAATTCAACTTCAAAATCAGCAAAAAGTGGTCAGGACATGTCCCACTTGCTAATGACGCAGATGGTATTAAATGACTAATTGTACAATTGTACATTATTGTGCTTATATTAAAGATGCATCATCTTGAGCATATAATTGTGCATATACTCAAGATGCATCACCATAGGTTTTGTCATTGATGTTAAACGCCATTGGCTGATAAAATCTGACTGTAGAGAATCATCTTTGTCTAAAAGGTTTTTTACAGAGAGTATTCTTGTTACCAAGATCAATTGGACCTTTAATTGTTTTTGTTCCATTTTTTGTATAGATATTGAAGACATGTCTAAATTTCAGGTCTTTATGTTGTTCACAATGCTGACACATTTGTGGTGCTGTGTATGATCTTGTTATGTTTGAGATACAGTAGCTTGTTTTTATCAGAAATATCTGAATAGTGTATCTGAACTAGATTAATGTATGCTTAGGTCAGTTCAGGGTTTAATTTTGATACATTTGTATGTGCCAGGTTTATTTTGTTTTCTTTAACTACTAGATCAACTGTATTTCTTCAACATTAAGTATACAGCAGGCTTTTGTGTAGTCCATCTGTCTGTCCAAGTATACATGACAAAATATGCATTCGAAATATTCTGAAAGTATTTGTGGACAACACTAGAGGTTTTTTTTCTGATTAACATGTATGCTGGATGAATCACAATATATACTATAGGTCTATTAGTACGACTTTCCTAAAAAGATACTGGCACGATTCCAGTTGGACTAAAAAGATGACATGACGTGTTAAAAAAATGAATTATTTATTTAGTCCTTCAGAACCTTCAAAGTGCAAGTAAACACACTTAATTCTCCAATTGATTTCTGTCTTATTGGTTGTACTTGCAGTGTAGATCATTTAGTGGCTTCTGTCAAAATGTAATATCAACTAAAGACTAAATACTTCAGGTTGTTGGCAGTTAGTGTGTATATCATGTTTGCATAGATTTATTGTGCTTAAAAAGCCCGGCTGGCCCGAGTGGGCATCATTTGTATCTAATCCATTTCTTTCTCTTCAATGCTCAGTCACACATTCCCAGATCAGATAAGATTAAGCTCAATACTCTCAGACTAGTACAGTATATAATCCATTAGAACTACAGGCACTCTATAGTCCCCTTCCTATGATGTTAAGAATAAGAGAACTGTACTGAGAGAATTGTGGTATTGGTTTCCACGTGTCTCGTTGTTTATTTTGAACGGTGTTGTTAATATTTGTGGCTGTTACGTTTTTTCTTCTTCTTTTTTTTCAGTTTGCTCACAGTTTTCCAGAGGAGTATATGCCATCTTTGGCTTCTACGACAAGAAGTCGGTGAACACCATCACGTCGTTCTGCGAGACGCTGCATGTGTCCTTCATCACGCCCAGTTTTCCAGCTGACGGACTCAACCAGTTTGTTCTGCAGATGAGGCCTGATATCAAAGGCCCTCTCATCAGCCTAGTGGAGTATTACAAGTGGGAGAAGTTTGCCTATCTGTATGACAGCGACAGAGGTAAACACTCTCTCTCTTTCGAGAAATGCATGCATTCTTTATCTTTTTTCTCAGGCAAGGTCTTTCAGTGCTGCTTGCACACACGCATCAACACACATGCACTAGAGAATTTAATCAATAGTCCTATTACTTTGTGGTGAAACGCCTCTTGGAGAAAGAGCATGTGAGTTGGGAGTGCTTACAGATAAGCACATTACAGTCTCTCTCTCCCACTCTTTTTCATTCACTCACTCACTGGTTTTTGCTTTATTCATACCGGTTTTCTGTCATTTATTTTTATTTATTTTCATTTATACTTTTTTTTGCAGGCTTTGTCAGTCATCGCCAATCAGATAATATTGTATAATACGTGTAATGTAGTGTTATGGGAAATCTGAAAAAAAAAAAAAAATAGATAACGCAAAAATAGAATCCAAGCAATTTTCACGTTTATCTTGTCACTTCTCCCACCCTCAGCTGATTAAGACACAATGTTTGGTTGTTGTTGTTTTTTTTGCATTATTGCATTCGCCACTGGGCAACATATTTAGTATTCACAATTAAGTAACATTGTCAATTCTCTAATTTGAATGCATTTTTTTTTATTCGCTGTTTTTTTTTATTTAGCTAATTTTCCTGAAGATTAGCTTATTACATTTCCTGAAGACTATAGTTTCCCTAATCCTTTCTTCTCTGATGAGAGTGCCAGTGTTTCCAATGTCAAGTCAAGTCACCTTTATTTATATAGCGCTTTTAACAATACAGATTATTTCAAAGCAGCTTTACAGTGATAATTGGAAATTAATGCAAAGAAAGATTGTTTTGGACAGCAACTCTAGAAGAAAGCCATTTTCCTGCTTAAGTAATGTGTTCATTTCAGTGAATTGATGTAAAGGTGTGTTTACGAATGTCTGCGTGTGGCATTTTTTTATATTTCAAATTGTTTCAGAAATTATTTGACCAATAAATCTCCATAATTATTCGAGTTGTTACAGGAATCCAGCTGAAATCTAGCTTTTTTTACTGGATAAAGCCCTTTTCAATATTATTTATATTGCACTCATAAAGGGGAAAGCAAGAAAAACTTATATTCACTATAAAAATGACCATGACTTTTCCAGGCCTGGAAATCACAAATTTAAAATGTTCAGATATGTTAAGGTTTCTAGATAAGTTACAACTACAGTCTGTTTGGTTGAAATGATGGTTCTTCTGACTGGAAAAAAATATATCTCTTTTAAATAATTTCTGAGAAATACATACATGTTTCTATGTAACAAGTATTGTAAAAAGGCTAACAAATATTGCATAACGTATAGTCTTGGACATATTCTGTGAGCTCTTACCCACATTTTTTTGGCAGTGTCAGAATTTCTGTCATTGCGACTATGTTGGCTGAATGTTTTCACCGTTGACTAGAGTGTCCGTTATATGCTGCATCTCTGGTTTGAGGCAGCGAAATAAATCTCTCCCCCAAGACCTAGATATGAAATCAACCGAGAGAGATAGAGAGAGGGAGAGGGGGAGAGATGTGCAGAAAGGAGGGAAGCTTAAGAGAAGAGGAGTACGAAAGGGCAAATGACCAAAAGAGAGAATGTTGTAATAAAGAGAGCGAGGAGGAGAAATGATAAATGAAGGAGAAAAGGCGTCTCAAGGGACACTCTAGTCCAATAAAAATACCTGATATCAAGGTCTTTGGGTGTGATTTGGAGTGGTGGTTGATTAAAGTAGAACAGTGGTTTAAACAGAGAGCAGCCGTAATTGAGATTGAATCTCATTTAAAAAGACACAGTGAAACTAATAGACGTGGGGTTTTAAAGCAATTACACTTTAGAAAGGTAATTAAAGCTTGAGCAGATTGATGACAAACTTTATGAAGACATTTGATTTGAAGCACTCACATGCTCACATGCTGTGCATCTCTCTATGTAGGTCTGTCAACCCTGCAGGCAGTGCTGGACACAGCAGCAGAGAGGAAATGGCAGGTAACAGCCATAAACGTTGGAAACCTGAAGGATGAGTGGAAAGACGAGGCATATCGCTCCCTTTTTCAGGACCTGGAGAACAAGAAAGAGCGGAGAGTCATCCTAGACTGTGAACAGGACAAAGTCAAGGACATTATGGAGCAGGTGAACGGCGTACTAAAAACACTTTACAATATACGTGTAAGGTCAGAAATGTAGTTAAAGAATGATGTATTGCGTACACCTTTAACATTCATTATGTGACTCTTTAATTAAATTGCTCTTGTGAACGACATTTTTTTGCCTGCTTCCCCTCAGGTCATTACGATCGGTCGACATGTGAAAGGATATCATTACATCATTGCAAATTTTGTAAGTTGTCAAGCATATATATATATTTATTGCTGTCAGTTAAAGAAATTGAATCTTAAATTTAGTTAAAGAAATGTCTTCATTTACTCACCATCTACCTCTGAAAAAGGTTCTCTCACAGTTATGAAACGTTCTTCCAATAATGTTAATAAAACGTTTGCTCAAAGTTATCTGGTCTTTAATAATGTTCTCAAAACATTAAGCACATGTGCACATTCATTAGCACAAAAACATTGTTTATATAACTTCCGAAACGTTTAGTTGGATGTTCGTCTAACATTTTTTTAAATGTTACTACTTGTTTGTTGAACATTAAAAAGTAACGTTCCCAAAATGTTTGCAGGATGATAAAATGAAATGTTCCCTTAATAATTGCATAACCACAAAAACGGGACATTTTGACCAATCAGAAAACATTCAGAAATAAAATTGTCATCACTGCAAACATTAGCAAAACATTCATATTTTTGTTAGCTGGCATATGACATTCATCGGAGTGTATGTGTTTTGTGTGAGGGAATGAGTGAGTTAGCATTTTTGTTTGTGAAACTAACAATAGAATAGCGTGTATAACTCGAATTATGTTATTAGAAAGTGTGTCTGTGTGTGTGTTTTTCAGGGCTTTGTGGATGGAGATTTGTCCAAGATTCAGTATGGAGGAGCGAATGTATCTGGATTCCAGATAGTGGATTTTGATGACCCGCTTGTTGCCAAATTTGACCAGCGCTGGGAAGCACTGGAAGAGAAGGAGTACCCTGGAGCAGATAGCAGAATCAGGGTGAAGGAGTGCAAATATTTAAATTATGCTGCAATAAAAATGCGGCTCACAGCATTTTTGAACGTAGTCAACATCACACCTCTATTTGTTATGAATGTTATATTATCTATCATAATGGCTCAGATATACTCACGGCGAAGTACTCGGCACTCCAGTAAAGTCGCGTCATGTTTATTTATGTAGAAATTTTTTACAATAGATTCTTTAGAATCAAGCAGCTTTACAGTATTAAACATGAAAAACCAGTGGCAGTGTCTCTTTCAATTAGAATTATAACTTTAATTTCTACTATAAATAGGCTCTCCAGTTCATTCATGTTTTTACTTGCGGACGTCTGACCTCGACTGACTAAACAGAAGAAATGAACCGGGGAAGATTTCCACGTCAAAGAAGGCGGAGCCTCAGAGCGCACCCACCTATTATGTAATCACCACTGACCAATAGAGTGGTGCCTGTATGACGTCAGAACCCGGAAGTCTAATTCGCAGCTGGTTCATTCGCGGTTTTTTCCTATGGGTTTTTTTCGATATATGTGTAAAATAAGGACTGTAGTAAACATAACTTGACGATATTTTTTTTTCTACAACGTAAATTCCACACACCCATAGCAGAAACGTGAATTTTGAAGCAGTTATGTTCATTTTTGAAAACGTACATTTTTAATAAGTAACTAGATAAGACAGCTTGTGTGGTGTGAGTGTGTGCAGTTTACGTTGTAGAACAAAACGTCAAAGTATCATCTGTTTATCTCTGGCTTTATTTTACTCATAAATAAAATAAAAAAAGGAAAATTAGACTACGGGGTTCTCACGTCATACCTGCACCACTCTATGGTAGTTCGAAGATGTTTACCAGCTAAGGCGAACCGGGAAATTCTCTTTGGCAAGCTGGATCTCCCACACGAACTCTAAACGAACTTCGCTTTGGCTTGATTTTGTTAAAAATGACATCACACCACTTCGTTCTATGATTTCGCTTGAAGTATATCAGGGCCTTTAAACACCAAAAGAGACTTGTGGAATACATTTTTATGGTCTTCATATTTCTTTACCTTGCAGTACACTTCCGCTCTCACATATGATGCTGTGCAAGTAATGACAGAGGCATTCCGCTTTCTGCATAAACAAAGGATTGATATCAGTCGCCGTGGCAACAACGGAGACTGCCTGGCCAATCCTGCGGTGCCGTGGGCTCAAGGGGTGGAGATAGAGCGTGCTCTCAAACAGGTCCGCCCTTCCAACACATCACCAATGCCTGTTGTCTGTGTATGAGAACTTTACGTCTTTGAACATTTGTGCGTGTGTTTGCTCAGGTGCGTGTGGATGGATTAACAGGGAATATTCAATTCGATCAGTACGGCAGAAGAGTGAATTACACAGTCAATGTCATGGAGCTGAAAAACAGTGGCCCTGTGAAGGTAACACAGACTGGAACTAAATCTCTGCTTTTTTCATGATCTTGATTATTTCTAGTAATGGGAATTTGAAGAATTCTTACCAGAGATTCTGATTTCAATAGCATTTAATGATACCAAATAATGATTCCTGCACCGCCGCTCTACAATAAGTTCTAATATTGCTGGTCCTAATAATTATATAATGAAAATAAAAAAAATAAACTTATACTAAATAAATAAATAATATAATAAATAAAAAAGCAATACTCGTTGATAGCATATTTGGTAACACTTTACAATAAGGTTCATTAGTTAACATTAGTTAACTACATTAGTTAACATGAACTAATGATGAACTGCACTTCTACAGCAGTTATTAATCTTTGTTAATGTTAATGTTTACTAATTCATTATTAAAATCAAAAGTTCTATTAGTTAACATTAACATTAGTTAATGCACTGTGAACTAACATGAACAAACAATGAACAGCTGGATTTTTATTAAATAACGTTAAGAAATATTAATAAATACACTAACAAATGTATTTCTCATTGTTAGTTCATGTTAGTTAATACATTAACTAATGTTAACAAATGAACCTTATTGTAAAGTGTTAACGCATATTTTAGTGTTTTTTGTTTGTTTTTCAAACTACCATCTTTATCTGTATCTTTACCTACACACTACCAATCGAAGGTTTGGAGTCAGCAAGTTTTTGTTTGTTACTTAAGAAAATGATTCAGCAAGGTCACATTTAATTGATCAGAAATGACAGTAAAGATTTTCATAAATCATAAGCCATTGAAGACTGGTAATAATGGATGTTGAAAATTCCGCTTTGCCTCAGAGGAATTAAAGTAATTACAATTTAAAATGTATTAAAATTTAAATTGTTATAATAATTCACAATATTACTGTTTTCTTTCTGTATTTTAATCAAATAAATGCAGCCTTGTGAGCATAAGAGACTTCTTTCAACAAAAAAAAACTTTTGCTGACTTCTGCAGAACGGGTTAAGCCTGTTAAACCAATTTGAAAGTACGACACTTTCATTGGTTGCTGAAAACATTGGCCTAATAAAAATATGCTTTCTTAAAATACTGAATACATTAGGGGTGAAGGGTATGTGGAATTTTAGGAAAGATGGGAAAGATTTAGAAAATTATTCTTTAGCCTTTGTGATACATTATAAGAACTGGTTAATAAAAGTACTTATTAAACCAGATCACACTGATTGTGAGGATGGGGCCAAAACAATATAAAGGTGTGTTGACAATGTATGGTCTTTGTCTTATTTAACTGCAAACAGTCTTTCTATTTCATCACATTCAAGTCAGACAGCCCAGTTCAAACATAATTTTTTTTTTTTTTTGGCACTGTTGATTCAGTCGGGCCACAGCACCACCACTGAATAGCGATGTAGGAAACACTGTCAGAATATTTTAGTACAGTGTTCTGTCCACATTTGCATAAAAAATACAGACATTAAAGAGCCACTAACGGTGCCCTATATCCAAAACGAAAGCAAAAGAACAGTTCTGAATAAGGTTCTTGATTCCTAACCTTAACTCTTAGCACCTGGTAAACATTTGATTATTTGCGTTTTGTATTTTCAACAAAAGCGCACTTTCTGTTTCATGAGTGTGTACTTTTCTCAGATTGGTTACTGGAATGAGATGGACAAAATGGCAGTGACGAAATCTGACCTTTTCCCTAACGACACCATGGGAATGGAGAATAAAACTGTGGTTGTGACAACAATCCTGGTAAGAGATATTCCATATCAAGAGCAATTGAAATCACTTACATTTTGTAAATGTGTCAATATATTTCTCTGCATATTGTAGGAGGCACCATATGTAATGCTGAAAAAGAATGCAGAGTTATTCACCGATAATGAACGTTATGAAGGATACTGTGTGGACCTGGCTGCCGAGATTGCTAAGCATTGTGGGTTTAAGTATCAGCTGAGGATTGTAGCAGATGGAAAGTATGGCGCACGAGATGCTGAGACCAAGATCTGGAATGGCATGGTTGGGGAACTGGTGTATGGGGTGAGTAAAGCATACACTCACTCACACGAGTGCACTATTGAGAAACAGTGAACAACAGCTCCAGGAAAATGTTATTTTCATCATACACTAAAGGTCAAAATATATATATATATATTTTTTTTTAAAGCAGTCTCTTCTGGATTTGCTTACCAAGGCTGCATTTATTTAATCACAAATACAGTAAAACAGTAATATTGTAAAAAATTATTAGAATTACATTTTTCTATTTTTCCATATTTTAAAATGTGATTTATTCCTGTGATGCAAAGCTGAATTTTCAGCATCATTACTCCTGTCTTCAGTGTAACATGACGCATTAAAACATGTGTCACACCTTCAGAAATCATTCTAATATGCTGATTTGCTGCTCAAGAAACAGTTTTTTATCATTATCAATGTTGAAAACAGTTGTGCTGCCTAATATTTTTGTGTAAACCGTTTTATACTACCATTCAAAAGTTTGGGGAAAGTAATATAAAAAAAAAAAAAAAAAACTTTTATTTAGCAAGGATGCATAAAATTAGTCAAAATTGACCGTAAAGACATTTATAATGTTACCAAGAATTTCTGTTTCAAATAAATAATATTCGTTAAACTTTGTATTCCTCAAAGAAGCCTGGAAAAAAATGTATCACAGTTTTAAGCAACAAAAACTTTTTTTTTTTAAACATTGATCATAATAACAACCATTATTAATAACAGAAACACAAATTCTTCAGATGTCTAAAGGACACTGTGATACTGAAGCCTGGAGTAATGGCTACTGAATAATCAGCTTTAACATCACAGGAATAAATTAAATTTCAAAACATTTTAAAATAGGAAACAGTTATATAATAATATTTCACGATATTACTGCTTTTACTGTATTTTTTATCAAATGGTGAGTCTTCTTTCAAAATAAAATCTTAAAGTCCCCCTGTAGTCAATCATTTTATCCCTTAAAGCTTATCTTTGATCACCAAAATAATATATTTAAGCGTTTTTTCCTTAAATTTTCTTTCATGCCTTAAAATAGTTTGAATGTAACTCTACACCCTTTTGTCATTTAGTATACGTGGTTCTATGAATATGCAAATTAGCCCCGCCTCCACTCCCTCACACCAGCTCAGATCCACTCATTGAAGTGATTGGTTACAAGGTAGTTTGTGACGTCAGAAACACCGGCGGTTTCAAACCGCGCTTTTGAGACTCTTTGGTTCACTGCAGTTTTAAGGAGAAAATACTCAGCAATGGTGCTGACATGTGAATTTACACATGGTTTGTCTTAAAGCGTATTAAAAACACCACATAGATGTATAAACAATACTAAAAGCTTGATTTTCACCACAGGGGGAATTAATTATTCAAAAATGTTGACCGTTAGTGTACATCTCTTATATGTGTATGTCTCTCATTTACCCAATTCCTCTTCTCTTTACTGTTGACAGAAAGCAGACATAGCTGTAGCTCCTCTCACCATCACTTTGGTCAGAGAGGAGGTGATCGACTTCTCGAAACCTTTCATGAGTCTTGGCATATCCATTATGATCAAGAAACCACAGAAATCCAAGCCTGGTGTCTTCTCTTTCCTGGACCCATTGGCCTACGAGATCTGGATGTGCATTGTATTCGCCTACATTGGAGTCAGCGTTGTACTCTTCCTTGTTAGCCGCTTCAGCCCTTACGAGTGGCACACTGAAGAGTTTGAGGATGGGCAGCTGGGCCCTAGCGAATCTACCAACGAATTTGGCATCTTTAATAGTCTATGGTTTTCTCTGGGCGCTTTTATGCAGCAGGGATGCGATATTTCGCCAAGGTTGGTGCGTGCAGTGAGCGCTAATGCTAGCTGGCTAGCGCGTGGGGTGTGCTTTCGTCTTTGTGCACCAACAGTTTTCCCACCATTGCCGTGGTTTGTGTATGTTCACGCTCCTGCAGTTCTTGCTTTGTATCCATTTCCATTGGAAATAATCTAGATGTTATTTGACTTGTAAAATATCTTATTATTATATGTAAGTTATAGTAACTTCAGTGTTCCATGGGTAAGAAGAAAGAGCTAACACAGGATTAGAAATGTTTAATCGAAGTTGTGGTTTAAAATTTGGTTGAACATTTCTTCTGTGAACATATACTCATCCGGCTGGGAACAGTAAAGTGCACAAGGTCGCCGTTTCCTGCCCTCTTGGAGTGGTACCGTGTTTCGGCTGCATATTCCCCATTTTCTTCAAAGTAAAGGGGTTTCTATCTTTCTTTCTTTCTTTCTTTCTTTCTTTCTTTCTTTCTTTCTTTCTTTCTTTCTTTCGTTCTTTCCTATCTTTCTTTACTTTCTTTCTTTTGAAATATTACAGTAACACCATGCTGGTTCTGCTGGTGGAGCATGTGAGTGTTTGTGTGTGGCTGACTGTGTTTGCTGTGTGTAGGTCCTTGTCTGGCCGTATAGTTGGTGGTGTGTGGTGGTTTTTCACCCTCATCATCATCTCCTCCTACACGGCTAACCTGGCTGCCTTTCTTACTGTGGAGAGGATGGTGTCACCTATCGAGAGTGCCGAAGACCTGGCCAAACAGACCGAGATTGCCTATGGGACATTGGATGCAGGCTCCACCAAAGAATTCTTTAGGGTGAGTGGACCAAAGTTGATTTTACTTCATTTTTAGGGCTGTGGACTGCCTAACTTGCCATGGCTAATGTCATGGGGTGTAACCATCAAGTAAAAAAATACTAACACATTTTCCTTAGACCTTAAATAGACATGAGTGTACAAATAATCATTTTCCAGAACATTTTTAAAATGCTTTTAAAGATTTTTTTTTTTTTTTTTTTTTACAAATCATAATTTTTTGTGTGTGTGTGTGGGTTTGAACTAACCTTTTCATGTCATGAAAAGATCAAATGATATTTTGAGACTTATATACCTTGACGCACAGACACACAAGGGTCAAGAGGGGTTCTGAATGTTTCTGCATTCTGCACAACATGACTTTGGTTTGACAGACAAATGGTTTTCAAATATTTCAAATATTTTAGAATATTTTTTCCTAAGTAATAATAATAAAAGATTTTGCCAATGTACTAAATAAAGTTTTTTTTTTAAATATATTTTTTTATTAAATTTAATTGAATTGGTTTTATATTTGTTGTAACTTTTGACTTTATTGCCCTTAAAAAAAAATAATAATAATTTAGATATCGAATACATGTTCATCTTTGTCTTTTCAAGTCTTTTCAAGTCATTGTATGTAATGCATACAAATACTGAATTGCATTTGAATAATTGTTAAATAAATTACTAGATGAAGGCAAAAAAATAATCACTGATTGACCTATTTTTGATATTCAGATCTAGATTGAGAAAGTTGACATTGCTAACCCTCATTTCCTCACTATCTTGAATCTAAACCTTTTCTTTGTCTCTATTTTTTTGTCTCTGTCTTTACTTTAACCAGAGATCCAAGATTGCTCTCTTTGACAAGATGTGGCAGTACATGAAGAGCGCAGAACCTTCGGTGTTTGTTAAAAACACAGTAGAAGGCGTTTTGCGTGTCCGGAAATCCAAAGGCAAATATGCCTACCTTCTGGAGTCGACTATGAATGAGTACATCGAACAGCGCAAGCCCTGTGACACCATGAAGGTCGGAGGGAACCTTGACTCTAAAGGCTACGGCATCGCTACACCCAAGGGATCTGCTTTAAGGTGGGTGGAGTAGTATAACAATATGGCCCATGTTGTTATAGTATCCCACCTACCCTGATGTAGGCCGGGGGTCCCCTTTTAAAATGAGGTAAACTAGGTAATAGCAGCTGTGAGTGTAGGGATGAGTGGTAATCTAGGCATAAACAGCAGTGTAGAGAGTTACCAAGGAAACTGGAGAGATAGTGAGGGCTTTAGAAAGTCTAGCTGATAGGAGACAAGCAGGTTACCTAGCAACCGGTGCTCTCGAGAAGGATGGCATAGAAAATGGAGTATAATGTAGTGTTGAACAAATCTTACCATAAGCTTAATAACAAGTCAAGTTTTAAGATTTTAATAGGAAGCAAGTGAGGACCAAAATAAAATTGCACAATGAATTGAGATTATATAAAAAATTATTAGGGCTGTCAGATAATTAAAATATATATTTAAAATAATTTTTTGTAGTTAACACGTTAACGCATTCAATTTCTTTTTTGAGAAAAGTAAAAAAGAAGTAGTAAATAATGTAACAATTTTCATGTACTTTATGGACTTAATCTTACATGTGATATTTTATACTTATTGAGCTTGATAACTAACAGTGCAGTAAGCAATTATTTCTTGAAATTCAAGTCATAAAATGTTCCTACTGAAAACGAAAACTGAAAACTACTGAAATCCATTGGCGCGTAATACAAAACCGAAATCCGATTAAAGAGAAATGCTTAAATATTGGAAAAAAATATTGACAAAACCGATTATCGGTTGATCTCTACACTTGAGTCAGGGGAGTGGTGATTAAGCCGAAACACTCTGCCTGTCAATCATTTTGTTCGTTCGGGTTTGCTGATATATGAAAAGTGCGTTAACGGCGTTAAACATTTAATTAATTGCTTGTTACCATTGTAATTTTGACAGCCCTAAACATAATAGATTAGCTCATGTGATTCTTTTCCAGGAATTACCAGGTCTACTCGTGGAGCTCACAGTAGATAAATGAAGAGAAGGTTTCATATGTGACCCCCCCCCCCCCCCCCCCCCCTCCACCAATAGTCAAAAATTTCTGAAGCCTTTTTTTCTCCTGTTTTGCTGATAATCGACTGCCATGTGTTCAATAAAGCAAACATTGGCAAACGGTTGAACTATTTATAGTTATTAACTATATTGCTAATAGCTTTCTACCCCCTCTAAACCAAAGCATAGTGTAATAGTGAAAAACCGGGGACAAGATTTACACTTAGTACCAAAGAGCTAATATGCTAATTTGAGTTCAGTGTAACCCCTTCTACTCATGTTGGCCATTACCATCTGTTTTATTGAATGCATGTCTGTTCTTAATGACTGAAGCAATGCCCTCTTGCAACCAGACTGTTTTGTTATGACAAAAGCTATTATTGATAAGCAGTAATAATCAATGCATGCGTTTGGGCACTTGGATTTTGAATGGTCGCCATAAGCATTACAGAATGTTTAAGCTGATGATTCAGAGGCTGAAAACAGTAACTTGATTATGAATGCATTTGATGATGCACTGTTTGAACTATGCATGCTGTCTTTCTTGATACATCTAACCAGATTTGTTTGCCTCAACGCTTAAATTGTTTTCTGCTAACTGATTTGAGGATATGTATGTGCGGTTGTGTAATAACTGATACTATTGCTGATCCTCCTCTGTTCTAGCCTCCTGCCACAAGAGTTTGAGTTTAAAAAAGAACTCTTAAAGCTCGACCACCTTACATTTTAATGGGTTGTTTAACATGATTTTGATTGGTTGATTGATTGTCTAACCCAATGTTCCATTCATTCTATGCAACTTGTGGGGGGCGTGGCCCGCTGCAGCCCCGCCCCCCCCTCATGCTGTCTGACAAGTATGTTTTATCGTTTGTTTAAGAAACGCGGTAAACCTTGCAGTGCTAAAACTGAACGAGCAGGGGCTTCTGGATAAATTGAAAAACAAATGGTGGTACGACAAAGGAGAGTGCGGCAGCGGAGGCGGGGAGTCAAAGGTCAGACCCGTGCTTGGGACATATGGGTAAAAAATGAAATGAACAAAATGCAAATGAGCAAGAAGCACAACCAGTGGTCCCAGGAAACAAGCCGAGACACCTACTAACTTGTTGATTATTCTATCAATTAGCCAACGAGAGCTTTCAGTAAGACACATCTACACTAAAATAAAATCTAAACTACCTAAAAAAAACACATTCCTAGTGGTAAAACTAAAGCTTGTTGACGGGCGCTGTTTCTGCATCCTGCTCAAGGCGATGAGTCTGTGCACATCTGGCACGGCAAAGCCGCGTTTGCCGACTGCCAAATGGAGCGCAGACTGCCGATCGCCACCACGCTCAGGGCTGAATCATTACCAGCGCTGTTAGCGAGTGCAAATGTTACTGACAATAACATAAAATAACATTGATAATGTTATTTATGTTATTTCCCATACGCGAAGAACGCCAGTAAACCTTGCAGTATTGAAACTCAGTGAGCAAGGCATCTTAGACAAGCTGAAAAACAAATGGTGGTACGATAAGGGAGAATGTGGAGCCAAGGACTCTGGAAGTAAGGTCAGTCACTGCAGGGAGCGTGTGTGTGTGTGTGTGTGTGTGTCTGACAGGGCTAGAATGTGTATGTGTGTGTGCATGAAAACTTGTGAAAACACTGTCTCAGTTTGGGTGATTCAAATCCAAGCATCAACAGACTGAGTGTGTGGGTCTTTGTGTATTCTAGAGGAAAAGAGTATGAGAGCGATACGAAAGGAAGCTTGTACAAAAAAGAATTACAGCCTATGGTAATGTGTGTGTGTGTGTGCGCGTGTGTGTGCGTGTGTGCGCGTGTGTGTCAAAGCAAGTCCCCTACACAGATTTACCACCGCATGAATCAGAGCCTGACCTGTGTATACAATCAATGATGCCTATACAAGCAGGGTGATATAAACACACAGTAATGCATGCAAGAGACACATAGCAAAGTCATATTTTATATGCACTATTTTGCGTACTTGATCCACATTCCCCTCACACACAAACTCATACCTGTATAGGCTCAGAATTTCCTTGTGCTCCTTTGTATTTCTATGTGCTTTATTGACAACTTGTCCTGTTACTTTTTATTTTTTGTTTCTTACACTCTTTCTTTCTCCCTCCTATCTCTCTTTCTCTTTCCCATGCGGTCTCTCCTTCTCCCTCACCAATGCTGTAAATGTTGTTTGTATATTTGCCTTTTACTTCAGCTGTCTTTAATTGCAATTCTGTAGGTGGCGTCTTTTTTCCTTCTTTATGTGCACACACTGCACCGCACTGTCCTGTTGTACTTTTGTAGCCGTCTGTGTATTCTATGTGATTTACTGTTAGACACTCATATACACATTTAATACTGTATTGTTTTTGTAGTCTATTTAGAGCAGTTAACTTTAAATTTATAATGTCATAAAATTAAAAGTCATTAAATATACAGTGATAATCAGTAGTATTGACATACTGTCATCCTTTCTCTCCCTTATTTTTGACCTTTGTCCTTCACCCCTTGCAGGAGAAGACAAGCGCCCTCAGCCTGAGTAACGTTGCGGGCGTCTTCTACATCCTGGTGGGCGGCCTCGGGTTGGCCATGCTGGTCGCTCTGGTGGAGTTCTGCTACAAGTCTCGCGCGGAGGCCAAACGCATGAAGGTTGCCAAGACTCAGGCTCTAAATCCCTCCTCTTCCTCGCAGAATTCTCAGAATTTTGCTACTTATAAGGAAGGGTACAACGTTTATGGGCTGGAGAGTGTTAAGATCTAGTGGGGTAGGAATGGCAGAGGTTATATTTTTGTCGTTTGTTCACTGTTTTTTTTTTTTTTGTCATTTTTTTATCGTATGCCAAGCGCTTCATCGCCACTACACGAATCTCTAGGCATCACACTGGCACGCATTTGTCAAAGATTTAAAGGGGTCATATCATAGTTTTCAAATCCCTATTTCTTTGTTTTTCCCTGAGGTCCACTGGAAAGATTTAATTTTAGGCAGTAATTTTGTTGTACGCAAGTTTTCCTCTTAAGCCGCCTTTCCATTGCACATGACAAACGACAGCCGGTGGACCGGAAGTCATTCATTTGCTATGGGGAGTCGCACAGGGGCTGCGTGGGGTGCCGACCATCTGCGATTTTTGAGGTCCGATTTGAGCTTTGGATGCGTTAAAAAATGTGAACTTGAGCAACTACACCGTATGCGACATGCCGACCAGATGTGATGTATCACTCTTTCCCAACACTGGGATCCTTTGGAAGTATCATCAGTTAACTGGCATGATAGCATCTTCCTCCTCTTTATTACTTCACTGCAACATGCAGATCAAGTTTCAAAACACAGAACAGGCATCACTGAAGTGTAAATATGGGCAGTCATGTCTTAATTTATACATTTAGTTTACATCAGAAATACTATTTTGGAAATCATTTTAGCATCTTACTTTCAGTAGATGGTCTTGTTGGACTAAGGAGGGAGTTTTCTGTTTTGAAACATCACATAGTATATCAAACTACACTACAAGATTTTTTTTTATTATTATTATTTTTTTATTTTTTTATTTTGCTTATTGAGGCAGTTATTACTTACAAAAAATACATAAAAAGAGTAATATTGTGAAATATTATTCAAATTTAAAAAAATAAATAATTTTCATTTTAATATATTTTAAAATGTAATTTATTCCTGTGACGGCAAAGCTGAATTTTCAGCAGCCATTAGTCTGCGGTGACACATGATCCTTCAGAAATTATTTGAATATGCTGATTTGGTGCTTAAAGAAACATTTCTTCTTATTATCAATGTTGAAAACAGTTATGCTGCTTGTCTTTACTGTCACTTTTGGTCAGTTTAATGCATCCTTTCTGACTAAAAATATTGATTTCTTTAAAACAAAAAAAATCTTACTGACACCAAACTATTAAACAGTAGTGTATATCAAAAGATAAAGGAAAATTAGACTTTTCATGATATGACCTCTTTAAAAAACAGTATCACACAAGCAATTGTTTGACAGCACAGTTTTGATATGGTGCCTAAAAGCACGTTACGTGATTAAGATTGAAGATTAAAGAAACATTGTAAAGGTGGACAAGGGGTAAACAGAGGGAGGGTAAAATGGATTGAAGGAAAAGATGGAGGGTTCCTTTTTTTATATGCAAAAAAAAAAACCCACACACATATATATATATATATATTAGCTCATTTCGTTCAGCAGGAGTGACATCATTTTCCGTTTGTTTATCATCATTGACGCTTGTGATTGTTTGTGAATTGGCTGCGCCGCTTGCTTTTGATATAAAGCTCCGCCATCTTAGTGCGAGACCCATTAGCTGTCAGTCATTCTCCACCCCATCTGCTCCTCATAAACATCTAGTTTATATAATATATATAAAATAAAAATCTGTATTTCATATAAGATGCACTGTATAACGTTAATGAATGTTTATTTGTTTTCTTTTTCTCTCATGTGTGTGCATTTGGGTGTGAATCTGTGTATTTATATATTCTGTTTGTGTGGGTGTGTGTTTGGTAACAGATGATGTTCACAGATGCTATGCGCAGTAAGGCCAGGTTGTCTATAACGGGCAGTACAGGGGAGAATGGGCGAGTGCTGACTCCAGACTTCTCTAAAGCCGTCCATGCTGTGCCGTACCTGAGACCTGGCATGGCAATGCCTCTGAGTGTGAGCGAGATGTCCTGAGTGCCTTACATACACACACACACACACACACACAAACACACACACACACTGGTGCAAGCATGCTGTACCCCCACTTTCATACAAATCAAACACACGTGTACATATTCTTACACACATAGACACTACATACATATATATATATATATATATATATGATAATAGTTAATTATTCCATATACAATGAATCACACACATGATGTCAGATCCATACATGCATAGTAACACTTTAACACATGTTTACTGTTCAGTGCAGTCATATTTTGACCAATGGTCATGTGTACAACTAACATTTGCAAAAACATGCTGACAAGACAAATAAAAAAGGTATACAGGCACATTGCTGTGTGTACATATGCAGACAACTTCACAAACCTTCTGTAGCCACACTTCTATAAAGTTTCTTGTTGTGCATATTTTACATAACTGCATTTCCAAGTTCTCGTTTTGTCACACACTTGCATACGCACATAAAATATGACCTCATTTTGCTCATATATTCACTCACACAAACACACTTGCCCTATTGCTTCATTTTTCATCTACGTTTTTCACATTGTAAGTGATTTCATTGCAATGCTGCACTAAGGAGCGTTACACATTGAAAATAATTCCTATGGGAAAAGCTCGACACCTGTTTCCATAGCAACATGTTTTTGGAATCTCTGATTCTTAAGAACTCAAGCACACGAAACATCTGCATCAAATGTGATTTTGTTTACTCAATCTACATGATATATTAAAAATGTTTGAAGAATCATTTCTTATTATATGAGATATGTATAATAAATTATGTATATAAGTACACTTTTGTTTATTAGATGTTAATGTTACCATGCAAATGCTTGACTTAAAGAAAAAACAAAATGATTTGAGTAGTTTTGTTTCTCCTCCTCACTGGTTTGATTTCTTGTGATGTTAATTTTTTGGATCACTGTGTTCGGATCCGGTTTTCTTGCCTATGGACAATGCAAGCAGTAGTTTTATAATTGTCTTTTAATTAAAAAAAAGAAGAAAAACTTTAAATAATATTTTACCTTCTGCATTTCACCATTTAGATGATATATTGAAATTGTTATATTAAGATGGATCTGCATATGAATATACGAACTTCATAATATATTACGATATCCCAAAATGCCAAATATTGCAGTGTGCCAAAATATGTCAAGGCATTTCAGATGCATTTATTAATATTGTCTCTTTATGGGGAAATGTAAAGACTGAAAATTAGCACCCTTTACTCAAGGGTTTGTTATTTATGTCACTGGCTTTTTTTGTTTTGTTTTGTTTTGTTTTTCATATCAAATGCGTTGTATTTTAATAAGGTGCACTACGATATGCAGTTTTAACTGTGAAAAGCATGACAACCTTTAGTTATGTTTGTTTTTATAAAAACAATGATTAAGTATATCACTGATATTAGTTAACTAGGTATTTAATTTTCGTAGTCCAGTTATGACCTGAAGACTAAGAGATTGGAGAGGATTACAGATAGTTATATTGATAATTATATTGATAAAGTATAAGCCAATCACCCTTTTCTATGCCATGCTGTGTGGAACTGAAATCTTGTTCATTAGTTTTATATGTATATGTACTGTACATGTAAATAGAAACCATTCATGTGTAAAACTTAAAATCTTGGATGATACACAAATTCACACAGACGCACACATAGAGGATTGCTCATATTGTGCATTTTGGGAGTACGCTTGGTAACCTATGAGCGAAGTACCAAGCTCTCTCATACAGTCACACAAATGGACTCATCACTAGCATCATTTCAGTTGGAAAGTCTGTCATGGGATGAAATGGAGGACATTTTTCTAAATGGAATGTGGACTGATTGCTTTATTTTTTGGAATCTTTTGGAATAAACAGAGACTGAGAATCCTCTGATATTCTGTTTTACTCTGTTTCATGGAAATGAGAAAGGAGGGGGTTGACAAGCATGTCGGCTGTTCACACATAATTTCACATCCTGGGTCCAAAATTAACACAGAAGATGAAAACGTTTTAGGAATCCTCTCTTTCTTTTTTACAGAACATGTGGTAACATTTAAAATGTTCCTAACATTAAGCTATGAGCAACAAAATACTGTATGTCATCATGATTTTGTGACAGGTGCAGCTTCACAGAAAGGCAGCGCCTGCTGCAACTCAATGGTCAACTAAATAATTCCATTAGGAATAGTTTAAAATAAATGTTCATGGCCTATAACAAAAATTACTGTTATTTTCAATTCACATACCATTGGCAGATGTGGAAAAATAATAATTTGGACCTTGTTCAGATCATTTTATTGGTGTAGTGGACTGAATATGCAAATTACAGTTGTATTTCGTTCACTGTTTTCTCTGCCTTTTTCCATTGGTGAGTTGTTGTGCACTGACAGAGCTCTGATCCAATGAAAAGGGTTTGTTGATTTGTTCAAGCTAATGTGCTTTGAGCAGCTCAGTTGCACAGTAACAGATGTGGCCTTGTTCAGTGTGTACTGGGGACACATTAGTGTTGTGCTTCCATGTACTCATAAACAAGCTACAGTATTTCAATATTGATTCTTGTTTCTGATTACCTGACTATCCTTTGAGGGGAGGAAAATTGCCAAAATGTGTATGTGTGCGTTCTTATTGATTTCTTAGTGAAAGACCAGTGGCTACTACCTGATGTTAAGGTGATGCCATGTTATTGTTCTGGCACACGCACACACATTCTCTTTTCAGGCAAGGCTCCCAGGCAAACAGACTGGCACAGCATCTGCAGCTCGGCAGTTGAGTTTCCTCTTGCTGTGCCTAGTTCCATATTACCTTCCTCAGCCAATAAGAAATCAGTATTCTCCTGTTGCCAAACAAGTTGAGTCTGTTGCAGCCAATTAACATTTAGCATCAAATCAATTTAGGTATCAGTATATTAGTACATTTAGGTATCAGTTTGTAATCATGGTTGCGTGCATGATTGCACATTTTAACATGTATTCATTGCACTCAATGCATCTAAGCACACTGTTTTTATTTGTTATTAAGCATTGTATTTAATAGGGGTACCCCTGGGTTCAGTGCTGGGCCCAGTCCTCTTTTCAATATACACAACATAGCTGGGACCTTACATCCAGGCACACTGGTTTTCATACCTCTGCTGCACTGATACACAGCTCTGCTCTCATTCCAGCCTGACAATTCCACAGGGGCTGCAACGATCTTGAATGAATGAACATGACCTCCAGCTCAGCTTAGCCAAGACAGAGCTCCCCATCTTCTCAGCAAGCTTGGTAATACATCACAGTTTAGCTATGCTCATCAACAATAACACTACCCAGGATTATGGACAAGGCCAGTGCCTTGGGGCCTCAGACTATCAAGGGCCTCCAAAGTCTTGAAGTCCTAGTCTTCCAAAGGATCTGAAAACTAGAGCCCATGGGCCGATCTGCACATATGGCAAGAGATGGGGCCCCAGATTCTTTAACACCACTATAGGGTCCCTGGTCCCATTAACATACAGCACAATAGAGTCCCTGAAATTCAACTATTTTTAGTACAATGTTAGCTACCAAAACATATGGTTGCTCCAGCGATTATCGTTGTGGTTTGGCGCATATGCTTAAAGGGGTCATTGGATGCCCATTTTCCACAAGTTGGTATGATTCTTTAGGGTCTTCATGTAAAGTTTGAAACATACTTTGGTTAAAATTCCCTTTTTACCTCCTCAAAAACAGCTCTGTTCACAGTGACCTAGGGATGGGCGATATGGCAAAAATATCATATCACGATTTTTTTCAGGAAAATCACGATTCACGATTCTTGGTTTTACTATTTTGTGACTGAGCATTACAGCCAAACTAATGTCCATATTTTAAAAACAAAGCCTTAGGTAACAAAATATAAAATAAAAAAGAATGGCAGACAGGGGCGAAGATAAAACATTTTTCATTATTTTCTTTGTTATTAAATATTAAGATCAAAGATACACATACACAACTTAATATACAAATTAAATAAACAGTGCTTTATGTTTTCAGCTACAGTAGGTGTATTTAACAGTAGCATTGAAGAAAGTAATTAAATGAACATAAAACAAAACATAGACTTCACTGTATAAATTATACATGATACTTATTAAAGCTACTATTAAAAGTTATCAGTCAAGAGGAGTGAGTGATTTTCTCTTTGCATTTTGTTGTTTTATTAACATTTAAGGGATAGTTCTCCTAAAAAAATATAATTGTCATAATTTACTCTCTCAAGTTCTTTTAAACTCGAATAAGTTTATTTCTTCTGTTGAAAATAAAAGTTATTTGGAAGAATGTGGGTAACCAAACAGTTGATGTACCCCAGTGACTTCCATAGTATATTTTTCTCCTATGGAAGTCAATGGGGATGAGCTACTGTTTGGATAGCCACATTCTTCAAAATATTAATATTAGAAAAATATTAGAAGGAAATTAATACAGGTTTGGAACAACATTAGAGTGCGTAAATAATGAGATACATTTTTTTTGTTGGGTGAACTATCTCTTTAAGGACAAGCGGCAGCATGTTTACTATTGCTACTGTCTCTTTAAGAGCTGTGCGCGCCGCGTCTAATCTACACGCATTTGACAAGCAGATTTTCTCTCAATTTTCTCAAGTTTGCTTTCGCTTTAGACATAACTGACTTTGTTTATGTAAACCTTGTGTGTATTTGACAGTATTAGCACAATAAGACTCGAAAGATAACTTAGTCCAGTATCCAGGCGCTGGTAGACAGGCTTTTAGTGCATGTGAGCTTCACATGTACGCGCTGAGAAACGCACACGTTAGAACAGCGCATCAGCACGCGATGTTTAACCGACAAGGCATTAAAGCACATGCAAATTATGAACTTTTGTGAACTGCAGTGTCTCGTTCCGCTGCGTTAAGTCGCGTTGTTCAGCATGTTGGGCCAGAGGCGCCAGAACAGCAACTGATAGAATGCACGATACTACGATATTTCTTCGAAAGCAGATCGTGGAGACATTTTAATCGTCCACGATCAAAAATCGTCATATCGCACACCCTTCAGTGCATGTCTCTTTAAATGATAATGAGCAACTGCTCACCCCACCCCTCTCTTCCGTGGGGCTAGTCGACACAAGACAGAGGGTGCTTCTCAATTCTTATTTGTGCATCCTCGTTTCCTTTCCTCGTTTCCTCCCCGATAGGACGCGAGGGAAGGCTGCAAGGAAAGAAAAGGAGGACGGAGGAAGCTTTTTTATACATTGGAATACTTGATCACTCGAGCGTCACTTAACAGCGTCATCAGCAGCGCTCCAAGGATCTGCCCTTATGTTGTTGAAGTTTGGTTATTTAAGAAATTCATAATAAATAATAATAAAGCAAGATACCCTGTTGAAATATGTGTGATGTGTGGTTTATAAATTGCAAAGGTAAAGTATAAATTAAAATTATTGTGAACGATGTGAAGGGGGAGGACAATTGATACGTGCGTCACGTTTAGTCGATAAAACACTTCCGCATAGGATACACCTGTGCATCCTCGCTTATGACTCCTCTGGAAGCCTCCTCACTTCTCGATCCTCGCCTCCTCGCGGTGCAATTAGAGAATTGAGATGTCCTTTAAGATGGCTGCGCTCGATCGGTTTCCGGGTCATAGGATAGAGGACGGAGGCGAGGAGACGAGGAGGGATATTGAGAAGCACCCACATAAAGTGCTGCCTTGGCAGACAATATACAAATGGCTGAGGGCGGAAATATGCTAATACGGGACAGTCCTCATCGGTTGTGGGCGGAACATGAGCAATATGACATCATATTGCTATGAAAATCCAAATGGCTTGATTATTGAGAGTGTTTAGGCTTTTTGAGGATTAAAAAGAAAGGAGTGAATGGATTTTTTTCATTGTATGGTGGTTATATCAACACACTGCAAAGACACTTTGTTTTGTTCGGAATACATGTTACACAAAGTTAATGGTTAATATAAACAGAACTTTCAGAATCTGAAATCGAATTAGATTCATTCAGATTAACAAAAAAATTAGTGCATGTAAACATACTGTCTCACTCCACTTGCCACCAGTTGCTCCATGCATAAAGGTTCAAGGCACTGAACCTACATATAAGTCACTGGATGTGCACCCAAAGTAAAATCTATGTTCCCTTCAGAAATCTGCGATCAATGAGTCAGTTGTGTGTCATGGCACAAACATAAAGAGGCACAAAATCAATGGTGAGCATCACAATAGATGAATTCCTCTTCACCTTCGAAAACTGCAACTTTTTTCTGAGCACTTGACTTATAAATGTTGATGCATTACAAAATATAGTGCATTTTAGTAGTATCAATGCATGTTAGTTCTATTTATATCTTATGTCTTTATTGTCTCTTTCTGTTGTCTTAAAGTGTCTCACCTACACCTGTCTTAATTTCTACTTCAATATTTTTAAGAACAGTTCTATAATTTTGTATTGCTCATATTCTTCTCTCCTTAGGATGAATAGATTTAGTTGTAATATTTTCTTCCCTATTGTGATGTGTATCCGAGTGAAACGGCTTCTGAAACAAAACAAAAAATAGGATGGGACTTGATTTTGTTCATCAGGAATTGATTGGATCGTTGTTGTTTCCTATTGCTGTGATCTCATGTTAGTGACAGGTTGTCCCACCCTTGAGCCAGTAAACAAGTCATCAGTGAAGATGGGGAAGTTATTTTGATTATAGATTATGGGAACACATAGATTTTAAAACAATAATGTGCACAGACAATTAATTAATAATAAATACTGCAATATTCCATAAAAAAATCCGATTTTATGGTGACTTTATCTCTCATTCCATAAAACATCCAAATGCCTAATAGATGTCCTATAGATGTTCCCATGGCCCATCAAATAATCATATTAAGGCCACATAATCATATTAATAATATTAGGCCACTGAGGCACTTATTAATTCTTATGGTGGGAGTTGTTTGTGACCAAGATTATCTGTGATTTTTGTTTGTAGTTTGACCACTTTTTAAATGAAGGCTAATGGAAAAATTCTAAAATAATATTTTAAAAACATATAATGAATTGTAGAATATTTTTACTTTTGATGTAAAACATTCAGTGGTGTTTAGCCTATCAAACGTCACTTGCAGCCATTGCTGTAATCACATGAACAACAGGAAACTTAAACGCAAACAATGTGATTTCTGACAACACATCATTCTAACATTGTTTCGTTTTTTGCTGTTTAATTAGCCTGATTTCTCAGGACACCCATTTCAGTGATATCTGTATGATAGTTGGGACATTAAGCCTATGTGTGGTAGCCTATTTAAAAAAAAAGTTTAAAGAATCACTAAAGTGATAGGCACCTACTAAAGGCACTAAATGAAAAATCAGTCATTATTTACTCACCCTCATGTCGTTCCAAACTCATAAGACTTTGGTATATTCACAAATGTGTGTTTATCATTGTTTAGATGTAAACAAAAGCCTAAATTAAAGGTACAATATGTAAGAATTTCGTATCAAAATATCGAAAAACCACTTGCACGGTAGCCTGGTTAAAACCAGACCATTCTCAGTTGTAACTGAGTTAAGGTCTGGCAAAGCGTCATAAACAAATAATTTCCAGAGGGGTGTCACCAACGGACGTCGCGGATAGACCTAAAACCAATCAGAGCGATGAAGGAGATGACGTGTGCAGAGCGGCGGAGAAACATCTCCGAGTGTTGTTCTTTGCTCGGTTTTTAACAAAAAGGAAACGTTCAAATCGCTTGCTGAGACGCGAAAAACAGACGCGATAGCTGATTTGAACGAGTGATGTTCGACGGCGGCATCCATCTTTGTAATGTAGGCTACAAAATCTGCTTCAAAATCCCAGCGCTGTCGTCATCGTGTAAAGCCCGCCCCAACGTTTCTGATTGGTGCCTCGATTTCGACGGATTGGAAATGGGCTTGAATGAGCTCTTTGCCAGACTAACTTTTAGAGCAAATCTAAATTTGCCGGAAGTTGTCTGGGTTTTCCCAGGCTACTTCCACAGTGTTATTTCTTTCAATTATGTACTTACATTATCCTAAATGTTTCCAAGAATTTGTAAATTCAGAGAAATTCACAATTTGAAATAGTGCCCGTCACTTGTCACCTGTCAATGAGGTAATATCAGTGTTATTCCTGGTTTCCGCTTGTTGTACTGCCATAGTAACCATGGCAACAGATGTGGACAACTGCGTAATGTTTAGCGGCACGCTCACGCTGTTGTTGTTTTGTTCAAACATTATGGACCATGGCAAGCAGACTTTGGGACAAAAGGAGAACTAAAACGAGGATCAAAATCGGCGTGGCGTTTTCGAGATGCCGAGAGCTTTACGGCAAACTTTGACTTGACAGAGTTTGCCGTAAAGGCAAATGTGGAATTTGCCTTGGACTGGGCACGCTGCCTTAGCTCAAACCTGAAAGAGAGCAAGCCACAACTTTTATATCCATATGTCCGGGGGAGTGGCATGCAAATTCCACATGCATATACTTTATTAGACAGGTGAGCAAATGCAACGTTACATAAAACAAGACAAGTGAGCAAATGCAACGTTACTGTGGTGAGCAGGACGGCCGAGGGACGTGAGAGATCGTCGCGAGGCCGGTGGTGCGATTGCTAATGAGCAGCACCTGGGAAGCACACCGGTCTCGCATCTCTCACGGAGGAGCGGAAGCATAAAGGAGGAGCGACGGAGTGGATGATCGAGAGAGGAACAGGCCTGCTTTTGTTTTATTTTATTTTGGTAGCCAGCAGTCGTCCGTGAGGGGCTGCTGGCAGGTAGTTATTTATTTTGGGTAGCCAGCAGTTCCGTGAGGGACTGCTGGCAGGTATTGTGTTTATTTAATTTAAATAAAGTTTTAATTTGATTGTCCGCCGGTTCCCGCCTCCTTCTTCCCTGAACATTGCTACACTGGTGCCGAAACCCGGGAAGAGGGAGGAACGCGCTGTCCGAGGGTCCTCGCCGTTGTGGTGAATCCGCGGTGCTATCAAGCATGGTGCGCGAGTCGCCGCCGCTCGCCGTGGGCCGGAGATTGCTGCCGAGGGGAGGAGCAGGGAGCGGGGGACTCGCGGCCATGGACGCTCGAGGCGGGGCGCTGGGGTGAGTTGCCGGTGGGACGCCCGAGCTCGCCGCCGACCGCCTAGGAATGGAGGGGCGGCTGCCTTCCGGGAGGGAGAGGAGGAGTCACCGCCGCTTGCCGTGGGCCGGAGCCTGCTGCCATCCGCCAGTGAAGGGGAGGAGCAGGGAGCGGGGGACTCCTGCCGTCTGCCCAAGGCACCCGAGGAGCCGTCGCCGTCCACCGGGGGCGGGGCAGCGTCGAGGCGTCCAACGAGGGCCATCCAGCGTCGCCGCCGGGCACCGCGGAGGAGATCGCCCAGCTGGTGAGGGACAAGATGGCAGCGCGTTGTGGGAGCCGGACCAATTTTTTTTTTTCCTCTCTCCCCTCTCTCGTGTCCGTCGCTCCTCGTGCTTCCGTCTCCGTTTCCCTCGGCTCCTCGGTCCATATCCCCCAGGGATCGCCGCCGGGGGGAGGGAGTAGGCACAGCCCGGGTGTACCCCCCGGCCTGTGAGGGGTGATGGGGGTATGTGGTGAGCAGGACGGCCGAGGAACGTGAGAGATCGTCGCGAGGCCGGTGGTGCGATTGCTAATGAGCAGCACCTGGGAAGCACACCGGTCTCGCATCTCTCACGGAGGAGCGGAAGCATAAAGGAGGAGCGACGGAGTGGATGATCGAGAGAGGAACAGGCCTGCTTTTGTTTTATTTTATTTTGGTAGCCAGCAGTCGTCCGTGAGGGGCTGCTGGCAGGTAGTTATTTATTTTGGGTAGCCAGCAGTTCCGTGAGGGACTGCTGGCAGGTATTGTGTTTATTTCATTTAAATAAAGTTTTAATTTGATTGTCCGCCGGTTCCCGCCTCCTTCTTCCCTGAACATTGCTACAGTTACATAAAACAAATCAATATTATAAAGCTCAACATGATGAAATGTTAGAATATGATCAGTATGTTATTCTAATGTTGATATATAGCTTACTGCTAGTCTCATACGGTCAAACTAACACAGAATAACATTATAACTTTCAACACACTCAAATGCAGTTTAAGTATGATAGTGTAGACCAAGTGAAATAGCACTGTGTTACCTCACAAGTTTCATTCATCTAATAAACTGACCTGTGTGAGTAGTAATTCAGCACTTGCGGGAAGTTCGGTAGAATGAAATGTCCTCAATCCTTTATATCCACGGGACTCGCGTGTGGCGCTGATATCTGTCTCTCATCAATCGCACCCTGCTTCATACCAGTCATGTTAAAAAACATGAATGTTTTCACTAATCCATAAACATTACTGGATCCATCATCATGACGACAAGTTCCATGATTCCGCTTATCACTGCGTCATCAAGAAATCTTCGCTGCGCCTTTAAGGCGTCATCAATTTACGCCCTAAGAGGTTAGCGACCCCTAGCGGCGAAAAAAAAACATACTGTAGCTTTAAATCTGTTCATCATATAAAGTGATTGTATCTTTTTACAAGACTCAGACAGAATGATGAATGATGGCAGAATTTTTGGGTGAAATTAAGAGACAGAGCTACAAAAGACTATAAAAGTGAAACATCCAAATCAGATCATTTCCCCCCTCACATTCAGCACTGATTATTTCTGAGATGACAGTGTGAACAACTAAAAACCACACTGAATCTGACATTTTCAATTCAGATTCGATTGCACTCAGTCAGCAACAAAAAAACAACGGCTGAAACGACCTATTCTCTTTGTAAGTACAATCCTTACCGCCCCCTTGTGGTACGGGGGACTACGGCAACTTATTGGGGCATTGAGAAGGCTACGACGTGGCATAAGTGCACATGTTACTTGCACGCAGCAGCCTGCATCTGCACTGCGGGACCTCTTAACACAGATCAGCTGCTCTGGTCTCTAAGGACCATAGTGACACTAGTATAGACTGAGTGAGTGACAGATAGGGAACATCTTATTGTAACCTCCATTATCTGATTTAGTGAAGACATTGTGTCCCTCCTGACTCGAGTCCTGCCACAACACTGAACTACCTGCTGAAATGGACTGGGCACGCTGCCTTAGCTCAAACCTGAAAGAGAGCAAGCCACAACTTTTATATCCATATGTCCGGGGGAGTGGCATGCAAATTCCACATGCCAATTTCACTGGCCCTTACTGAAGTATCAGGTGTTTGTGGCTCACAAGGGCGACCCCTAGTGTGACTACACCGACACAAAGTAACCAGTCGACGTTATGCCCTACACATCCATTCTGTTAAACAGCTGCTTTGCTTCCAGTTTCGGCTCTTTTTGTATGTGCCTTACTATAAAGGTGTTTACTCTAGA
The DNA here is from genome assembly GCF_029890125.1 of Rhinichthys klamathensis goyatoka. Taxonomy (NCBI): domain Eukaryota; kingdom Metazoa; phylum Chordata; class Actinopteri; order Cypriniformes; family Leuciscidae; genus Rhinichthys; species Rhinichthys klamathensis. The sequence continues at coordinate 4,082,322 of NW_026606668.1, read as the reverse complement.
TGCCTTCAAAAGAGCTACCTAAAATGAGCATGACTGATGTCCATCGCATATGCGGGTTGATATCTAAAATAACATAGGCCTACTAACATAATCAATAATAGTCTCATAATTATTACCAGGAAAAGGCTATATTTCACGAACTCAGTTTTCTTTAGAATTCCATGAAAGTTGTTTTGTTTTACAGCGAGTAGATGTTTTTGTCCATGCAATGAAACTTGCCTTGCCTTTTTTGTCTTGATACATAGGCCTACTATGATATGAAATGAATGAAAGATGATAGCCTGATAATACAATCAGAAATTGTATGAAACTCAGAAAAAGAAAAACTTGAATATTTTATTTTTTATCACCTGCAATACTGAAACAATTGATCTGGTAACGTATGGCTACTTAAAGAGGCTATATGTAACTTTTTCCCAAAAATAAACGTAACAATAGCCTTTTCATTTGACCATTTATGACTCAAACATCTCCTGATGAGCATACTGACACCTTGTCCGCTCACATTGGGTGCACCTATAAGCCTGTATTCTATTTTTCCTATTTTCTGTCGGGTCGGATTTCCCCTCGCTGTCTGCGGATGTGACGTCAGGCGCGTTCATGTTAAACGTTTCAGACCACTCTGCCACCACCGCTAGTCAGCAAGTAGCCTACACTCGCAAGCAGTGCAATGGATTTTGCGATTTTTTGACTGTTCTTACCTCTGTAAACATAATGTTGACCTCCTTGCAGCAGATGACTTGTGAAGTGTGCACGTACGAGCGCTGCGAGAGCGAGCAGAAAGGAAGAGCAGTTCTGTTTTTTGGCCACAGGTGTCAGTCGCGAGTTTAAATTTCAGAAAAACGCATATAGCCTCTTTAATATAACAGTGTTATAGTTTTGAGCTTCTGATGTAATTTTTTGTTGAAATAATTATGGGACTTAATTATTACGATAATTCAGTTCCCCTTCTAAAATCTCTTCATAGCACCAATTACCAGTTCATGTCAAAATAACATAGGTCTATGCTATCTCAAACACAATTTATTTGTTATCTGTAGGCTACAATCTGCAGTAGGCCTAGCAATAAACCCATTGTTAAACTAAAAAACAAAAAAGTTATTTTTCACTCCTTTTCAAACCACCGTCCGTCAGCAAATAACGCCGCCCAGGCGCCCACTAACAGTGGAAATGTCAGTATCATCATATTCAAATACGTGTTGTTCAGCTCTGATTCACGCGTGCTCAAGATACATCATGTGATCATGACTGTCAGCTGACACGGAAGTTACACGCTTATTCATTGAGCAGCTCTCGCTTGGAATACATTATTCCAGCAATCTGCTCATGAAAGTAGTTTTATGAATATTTGTCAGTTGCTTGAAGGCTGTTGCGTGTGAATCTAACATGGATCCTCGCGTGGCCGCGTTTATCATTTCGCTCTTCTGCGCGCTCTGCACCGGCGCCGCGCAACACTTGGACACAGGTAGAGATTAAAAGTAATTTATGCATTGAATAACTGATAACTTTAATGAGTAAAACACAATGTAATGTAACTGTAATGCAATAGAGGGGCTGTCAGACGCGTCCGTGTACCTTCAGCAAGAGTCCAACAGCACCAACTCGTCTGATCTGACTTATGGGTTCATATCCTGCGCCGTGGCCGCAGTCTTTTTCGGGAGCAACTTCGTACCAGTGAAAAAGATAGATACTGGTGATGGTTAGTAAAACTTTTCTTATTTTTGACACTTTATTGGCGTTTTGCCTTCCTGTTGATGTGTTGCTTAGTGATTCTCAACTGACTTTTCTTCGTGTCACCACATTCTCTGGTGTCACTGTAAATTTATGGTAGGCTTATGAACTGACTTTCAAGCCTAATGTTTCGACAATATTTAAAAGTCTGTTTCCTTTTACTCACCCTCAATATCAAACCTTTCTGAGTTTGTTTGTTCTGTGGAGCACAAAAAAAGTTTATCATTCACTTTCATTGTGTGGAAAAAAAGATGCAATGAAAGTGGTAACTGAGGCTGTCATCTAACAATTTATTTTTGTGTTCGATGTAAAGTCATACAGGTTAAAAACAACATAAGGGTGAATTAATAATGACAGAATTGTCTATATTTTTTTTATTGAAATGTTGCAATAGTATTATTAGCTAATAATGCTAAGTAACCGGACTTGTGCCAAATTCAGTAGAGTTTTCAGTATTGATTCTAGGGACTCTGGGGGTCCTAGGCAAAAGAAAAAGAAAAAGAAAAAATAAATGGTGTAACAGAGTAATACAATTGTTTTATAAGAATGCCTCTAGTTCATGGAAATATATAGATTTAAGCAGTTCACCTGTAGTGTTTCCACAAGACCCCAACAGTTGAGAAAACATCAAACCCCAGCAAACACAGAACGTTACACTAATTAATATGGTTCCCATTTAAAGAAAAAGAAAAATGGAACCAATTATCATCAAAAAGTATGGGAAATTTGGCAGCTAAAAATATTACTGGGTCTCGATGTACCTATAGAGGACATAGAATTTTTTTATTGTTGTTGTTGAAATAAAAAAAAATATATATATACTGCTTTGAAAACACACTGAAGAGAGAAAGTGTGCTCAATAATATTTCATTTATTTTCTGTTCACCCTACTGTGCAGGTATGTTTTTCCAGTGGATTTTATGTGCTGCTATATGGACAGTCTCCTTGGTGGTGAACATCATTCTGAACAGTCCAAAATTTTGGCCTCTTGTTATGGTGGGAGGAGCCATCTGGGCTACTGGTAACATCTGATTATTTAATTTGCCTGTATAATTTAGCATTTGATCATTACTGCTTGAGATATAGATTGTGTGATTACATACACCAACAAGTTTTACTGTCATATTTGAAAAACTTTCTCATTTATGTTTTTCAGTGATGATTCAGTTCTGTCACATGTTTGTGTCAATGTTTACGTGTGTTTCTATAGGTAATATAACTGTAGTTCCTATCGTAAAGACTATTGGGCTTGGTCTTGGTCTTCTTATATGGGCTTCATTTAATTTGCTCTTGGGTTGGGCCAGCTCACGGTAAACAAAATCTGCTTTCAGAATCCAAATAAGGAACTTTATTAATATTCTTCTTTATCACACACTGACTCTTGCTGCTGATTTTAGGTTTGGCTGGTTTGGTATTGGTGCTGAGACTGTTTCCAAACCAGTATTGAACTCCTGTGGAGCAGGTCTTTGTTTAATTAGGTAAATGTGATGCATTCATATTATTTATTTTGTTTTTGTATGCCATAGAATGTGATGTTACTTTTAAGTCTCATTATTTTAAATAATGTATGTTCTCTTTTTTCCCCTCCCCCTTTTTAATCCTTTTAATTTGGTATGTTTACAGTGCCATTGTTTTTTTCTTCGTGAAGACTGATGTTCAAAGGTCATCAACATCTGAAGAAACCCCTTTACTAATAGACCATGTACGTTGAAACATTGAAAATTGTGACATTTTTACGGAGCCCCTAAGGGAACATGGTGGTGGACAAAAATATGAGATGGAAGGAAAACTTTGCGTTTGCCTGTAATCTGTTTTTTTTTACCGAGCGAATGCAAAGTTTCTCGGGGGAACACAAACTTTTTGCAAATCAACACAAAGTGTTTTAGGGAAAAAGAACCCAAGAGCATTTTAATTACTTTTTGCGTTCGCTAGTAAAACCGTTCTTTGTTCTCGGGGTACTAGAAAAGCGTCAAAAAAATTTCATATATTTGTCATCGCCATGTTGTCCCTTTAGAGGCTTTGTACATTTTTAAATATTGCATTTTTAAATTATTCAGTTAAATGATTTTATCAATTTAATCTGAAGGCTGTGAACTCAGAAACTGTGGTGGCAACAGATGATTCCTGGGTGGATGCATTAAGACCACGCACCAAACGTCTTGTGTATGTACACAACATCACACTTCTATCTTGCATATTGGATTAATAATTGAATTTACGTTATATAGCATCAGCATCTAGATATACAGAATCAAAAATCAGATTTTTTGCCCGAGTAAATGTACTTTTTGGACTAATAGTATCAACTGCAATAAAATTCTAATTAAATTATTATTTTCTGCATGCCCATACTGTATCTAATAAGAATAATGCATTCGTAAACGATTTGTATAAAAAGAGCTTCGAATGTTATGTCTTTCAGTGGAACGTGTCTTGCTGTCGTCGCTGGAGTGCTGTACGGGTCATCATTTGTTCCAGTTCTATACATTAAAAATCATGCAGATGATCCAAAAAGCCAATACAGTGGGGCTAGCCAGTTTGGTAAATCCAGATTACCTCATGATAGGCATTGGCTGAATTCTTAAATATGAACCATAATGCATTTTGTTTGTGTAGATCTGGATTACGTCTTTGCACAATATAGTGGGATTTTCCTCACTAGTACAGTGTATTTCCTCCTGTACTGTGCCATCAAAAAAAACAAACCACAAGTTTTTCCAAAAGCAGTGCTGCCAGGTAAACGCCATCACTTCACTTTCATTTTCACTTCCTTTTGAATTGTTTATCATCTTTCTTCCGCATACCTCTGATGTTTTTTTCCGTGTAGGATTCGTTTCTGGCATCATGTGGGGTGTGGCCACGTGCTGCTGGTTCCTGGCCAACCACTATCTCAGTGCTGTAGTGAGCTTCCCTATTATCACCACAGTGAGTGACAGATCTCAAAAGGATCTTTTTGTACTTTTTACATTTGTATGTTAATGTTAACGTTGATATTTAATGCTCCATTTCAGGTTCCTGGACTGATTGCAGCTCTTTGGGGTGTTGTAGTGTTTAAAGAAGTGAAGGTAAATACTTGTGTTTGGTGTGAGTTCTGCTCCTGCGGTCTATTGCTTTTATATTGCATTGAACTCCCCATCTCTTCCTCTCTTTCCCTCAGGGTTGGCGAAATTACATTGTCCTCATCGTTGCTTTCTGTCTTGTTCTATCTGGGGCATTACTGACTGCGTTTTCAAAGGTTTAAACCTTTTAAGACAAGAGAGAGAAATGTACAAAAAGTCTTCGGTGGAGCGTTTTAACATTATATTTTTTTTTATTTAAAATCACTGCTGTTTAAATATTTTGAATACTGCAAATGAGATTTATTATGCGGTTTATACAGGTTACGCAGCTACAACAACCTGAACAAAATCGAGAAGAAATATTGTTTATATTAGGGAGGGATATGGTCCTAAAATACTTGAAATGTTTCAGCAATATTAGCACAGATGTTATGTTAATGTTATTGGGAAGTTACGCAATTATATCTCACTATATTTTACTTCTATTTGAATTAACACTTTTTAAGTCATGTTTACACTATAGTGGACCTCATTTCACTGTATGTTTGCACATGTAATGGTTGCTTTTTTATTATATTGATGGATCTGACTGCACAGGATAAAAGCAGGAGTTATATAGCATAAAGACAATTGAAAACAAAGCTTATTTTAAAGCAAATTTTAAAAAGGTGGTGACTTTTTATGACAATTATGCAAATTTTCCACATCCTTTCCATTCCACATTACATTAAAATATTGGGGGGAAATGGCATTAATATCACCATGTTAAACTCTTAAACTTAAACTCTAAAAAGTAGGCTTTGTTTTCTTTTATATAATTTCTAAGTAATTTATATAAAAAAAAATCGTTTCCTTTTGCGTTTATAAAAGAATGTGAAGTTTTAGCATGTAATTTACAGGTTTTTACCCATTTAATGATTCATTGATTGCTAATTTGTTTTATTGTTGCCAAAATGCGTCAAAGGCCTTAGCTTTTTTTAAATGTATTTTTTACTTTACTAAAAGGGAAATAAATATTCAAATGCAAAGTTAATGGATTTGTGGGTAGCTGGAATTTTTTTAAAAAGTCTCCTTATATTGATATAGTATGTTATGAAGGGAGAGAGAAAAAAATGCAATAATCCAGGTGAGGCACAGTCCTGGACTGCCATGCCAGGAAATACAGGAAGTCCAAAGAGCACTTACATTTTCACTTGACAAAACATGTTTATTTTAAACTGTAAAAAAGGTGTTTTAATAAAATAAGAACAATGTGAAAAAAAAAAACATTTAGCCCAATTAATTCCCTCCAACTAAAGCCCTTTCTTGTCAAAATAGTCCCTCTACATGACACCTGTACTTAAAATTAACTTGTCATTAAATTAATTATGTAGTATGCTTATGACTAAATGTTAAAGACTCTTGAGTGCTTTAAAATGACCACCTACTGGCAGACCTACAAGCCCCTCATGAGAGATAAGAGGCAGTAACGTCCTTTAGTAGCTCTTAAAACGTGTTTTCACATCACACATCTCTAACAGAGTCAACAACAAGGCTTTATTGTCCAATTTTCTGTGTGGAAAGAGGAAGTGGCCCCTGGAACACAGTCTGAAAAGGGTGCTTGATCCACATGCATCAGTTTGGTTTCATGGGAGCGGGTAGGTTTGCTGAGGCCTGCTCCAGGAAGGCCAGTGGACCCTGTGGCAGTTCTGTGGGCTTCTTGTGCTGGACGTTGATGTCCTCCAACACCTGCTGCCAATGATGGATCTTAACGAGGTGTTTCTGAATCAGCATCTCCTTCCTCTGGAGTTCATTCTTCAGTTCTGATGCATCCTGAAAGAACAAACAGCACATATAGTTAAACTACAGTATACGGTGTTTCAAATGTCACAATGGAACTAAAAATGTATAAGATTGTATTGGTTTAAATAATGTACGGTTGGATTTTTATCAATGCTGCAGAGAATTCAAAGGCAAAAATAGAAGTTTACCTCTTTTTCCACCTGTTCTGGTTTCTGTACAGACAGCTGTAGTCTCTTCTGAAGGAAGAAACATTCAGTCTGTCTGGCCACATCCAGAAACTTCTGTATACACTGATCAACCCCTGAAATACACAACAGGCTAAATCAGTATGGCAAGACGTTATAGGTAAAACCATTGATTTTTCATGCACTGGTCTTTTTAAAAAAAAGATTTTGGGCTATTCTACTTTCATAACATGCCTTCTTTCAGATAAGCAGAAAGAAAACATCCAAATTACACTATCTATTTGCATCTGTAGATTTTCTCATTGAGCCAGAAATCTCCACTTCAGTGTGTCTATTCAAAATAATATTTCAGAAAGCTTAAAATACAAAACGGTCTTAATGTACTGAGATTAATCAGCTGGGAAAGTATGGTGATATCTATTAGTAATCATTTTTCCCTATTCATCTGTGGTGTTGTCTTAAAAATTAATATATGAATACATTTTAAACTAATGTTAGAATCTGCTAAGTTTTGATACATTTTCTGTATTTGAAAACATTGTATTACCATGTTTTGGACATGGCACTATGGAAATATCATGGAATTCGTTGAAGCAGCTTGTAGTATATGGTATAAATATGTTAATCCTTTATAAATAAATGTATTAAAATTCCCTGGAATTACCATCTGATAACATAGCATAGCTTTATAAGGAACAACAGAAGAATACAAATGGGTTTTTTACCAGTCCGAATTTCTTCCTGGTCGGTTCCATTCACATAGTCTTGACTGACAAGAGATGCAAAACACGCCTGGGAGAAATAAAAACATTAAAGAACATTTTTAAAAGCAAAAATATAAATTAATAACAGCATCGGTTATATTACTACACTGACAGTTATATAATAAGTTAACTCCACTGACAATAACGACACCATTTCGATCTACAGTTAAGCAAACAATTAATTTCTACTAAATGCATTCAACGTGAGATTATATATTACATATAAAACAAGAATATAATATTAAATATAAAAAAAATTCAATGCGTGCATAATCAGTTTACAAATGATCTACAAACAGCCACTCTTAGTATAATTGCACAGAAACTTTTACTGGCATGTTAGCAGCAAGTTTTCTTGATCTCACCTCGAAAGAAGCTTCCAGCTCATCTACTAAAGTGTTATTTGTCCCTCTATTACCGGGAGGGCCTGTGAGAAGCCCTGGCTGACCTGGACCTGTAGGTGGATGAGATCCAGACGGCTGCTGACCAGTGAACATTCCGCCCATGGACGACGCCATTTTTCCACTAACAACACAACTACTCTTCTTCGCGTGCGTCTCAGTCTATTGAAAGTGTAATGTGTCGCCACCTATTGCACAGGCCGTGCAATGCAAGTCATACATGCCATGTAGCGTTGCTTGAAAACAAACTAATTAAAAAAATGCCAATGAATTTGATGATATTGTTGTTGTTGCATCCAATTTTTTTTGGGATGCAAACATAGTAATTTTGAGTTTCTTAAAACTCAGAGCTACAAATACTTCTCAGGACTTTGTTTGTATAGTTGTACACTAAAAATACTATTCGTTAATGTAAATCTTCTCTTGCAATATTTATAAAATAATGTTTCAGTATATATTAGCCCATATTCACAAACTACTGTGATTGGTCTATCTGGCCAGCAGAAAGGAAACGCGTGCTGTTTCACGTGGGCTGTGAAGTAATTAACACGTACCTAAATAGTCATAGAGCTACTGGAAACTTTCAGAGCCATTAAAATGAAGAAAGAAAAAAAAACCAACAACAATGTGATGCGTTTTAAATAGGAAAAATAGGAACCATTTGGACCGCGAAGCTCAGCTTATTTCAGGTAAAGTCTCGTCATCGGTTGTTTAGGCCTATTGTAGCTAAATTGTAGGCTATATGAATTATGTAGGCTATATGTCAAATTAACCAAACAGTGTGAAGATATGATATAATTGAATTTGTGCATATTTAGGGTAGCCTACATAAAATTCTAAAGTTCACTTGAAGGGATAGTTCACCCAAAAATAAAATTCAGTCATCATTTACTCCCTTATGTTGTTCCAAACAAACCTGTATGAATTTCTTTTTCTCTGCTGAACACAAAAGATGATATTTTGAAGAATGTCGGTAATAAAACAGTTAACAATAGCCATTGACGATCCATACATAGCCTATTTGTTGTTTTTTTTCTATGGAAGTCAATGGGTGTCGTCAATTGTCTGGTTACCAACATTTTTCAAAATATATATTTTTTTGTGTTCAGAAGAAGAAAGAAATTCATACAGGTTTGGAACAACTTGAGGGTTAGTAAATGATGACAGAATTTTTATTTTTGGGTGAACTATCCCTTTAACAAGACCATTTTATTAGAAAAAAAATTCATCACAATAATTTTTAGGCAATATTTATTTATTTTTTTAGGTTGAAGGGGTCAAACAATACAGAAAAATGATGCAAGACATGTAAAAAGTCAGATTTAATAACAACATAAATAAAGTTTTAATAAATTTGTTTCATCCCCAAAATCAATACCTGGGACATAAAGGAAGGCTACCCAAAGATTAATTTTGTTTATTATATTGTACCCATTGCATCCTGAAAACCGTACTTTGTAGATTTCAGCTTCATGCCATTGCACATTGTTCATTACACACACACGGATGAATAACAGCTCACAGTTCACCCATTTTGACCTTCCCACTGACTTGGGCCTTTTAAAGAAGTTTGAGAAAAAGAACCATGCAGATAAAAAGTGACAGCTCGCACAAACAGGTCAGAGAGAAAGTTCACTGACATTTAAAAGAGCTTGATCTCCAGAGCTACTGCTAATGTAATTGACAGAAAAATCTATAGAACTTCTGTCTAGTTGTCATTAAGTGCAAGAAGAGTGTTTCAAAACCTCTTCAGTGACCTGTGCGTTAATTTTTTGGACAACATATTTTTACCAACTTTTTATGTCTGTTTCATGTTTAATGAAAATAAATAATTAAATTAAATAAAATGACAGTAAACATTTTTTTTTAAGTTGACCCTGACATAGTAATAGTCGAGTAGTAGTTGGTTTAATATGCCTAAAGAAATTTATTTAGGAAGAAAATCGAACCTTTTAAAAGGAGTATTTATCTATTCTATATCTAATCTATTCAGTTATTTTGCTTACATTTGCTTATGTGGGGTTAAGTGGACTGTGATATTTTTGTTATAAGAGGACTGTGTTAAATATAAAACAGTTAAATTACTTGTATGAAAGTAAATAATGCTTCCAAACTGAATTGTATCCATTGACATGAACTCATTTTCTCGCTACTTTACTCCACCAGGTGGCGCTGCTCTATTCACGAGAGTATGAGAAATTTCACATCACGCATATACAGTGGAACGTTTCAAGGGTATTTCAACTGATTCCACAGCATTTGTCAGGGTAGGTTTATTTTTAAAAGACAATTTCTTGGAACTTAAAGTCTTGGCTACCAAAAGATATTGACCATTTCCACTGTTATCACCCAGGAAAAAAAGATACAGATCAATAAGCACAGTTGACATTGTGAAGACATGCCTCAATAGCCTGGCATGCCACTGTGAATAGTATTGACTTTTCAGCAATATGTTAAAAAGCAAATAAAAAAACACAAAACAATTTATGAGGCAGCAAAAATGTAGCCTAAAAGTTATATAAAGGTATATAAATTTACAATTAAAACTCATGTGACAAACTGAGGTTTATGGGGAAAAAAATATTTTTTCTGAGAGCACAATTCAACCTTTCGGTTAAAATCTATCATCATAATATAGTTGACTCTTGCCTGAGTATATGCCAGTATGATTTATTGTCTTCACTTGTTTAGCAGCTATCACAAAAATATGAAATGTTAGTGTGGAGGACAGAATTCACAATAATAATAATAATTTATCTGATATTTAAGAGGATTTTTAACTATTTTTTATAGACACATGTGTAATTGGACTTTTTCCTCTAAAAACTAGCCCTGGCTTCCCGTATACTTTTCCTATACAATAAAGGTTCCAAAAGGGGGTTTTCGCCATGATGCCAATTTTTTATTTTTATTTACCTTATTCAACTGTCAATCCTGTTTTTACTCTGTGTACCTTGTGGTACTATTGTCTGTGTTTATTTATTCTGTATTTGCTAGTCGTTGGGACTGTCTACTATACGTGTCCCTGTTTATCCTGAAGTAACTGTTTCTTTTTTATCCATTGCCATGCAATGTATACAAAAAATAGCATTGAGGTTGACTTGGACTTTTTACATTTTAATAATCTGAAGAACCTTTTTTCACCCCATCCTTCATATTAGATGTATTTACCTACATAATAACTGATAGGTAGAATAGCTACATATTATGTTAAGGCTGAATAGCAAAACACTTTTGCTGCAGGTATTTTTTAAGATATAATGTATGTACACAATAAGTGCATTGTATTAAATGATTCATTTAAAAGTTAGTATGTAGTAATTAAAGACACTTAATATGGTTGGGGACACAAATCGCATGACTTGGACTCGAGTCCCAAATGTGATGACTTGCGCACGCCTCGATTTGACATAATCAAAGAAGACTTGCGACTCGACTTAGACTCTGACAACAATGACTCGAGACTTGATTTGAACTTTAGCCCTGTGACTGGGAAATTCTTAATGGCCATACCTTCATGGACTGTCTTCAGGTTATTAAATACTGGATGCCAAATAATCTCGTCACTTTCCTTTCAAAAATTCTTCATGCATTTATCACATCATGTCTGGACTATTGTAATTCTTTGTATCTTGGTCTTCCCCAATCTTTATTGGCACCTTTGCAGATGGTTCAGAATGCAACGGCTAGACTCTTAACTATAGTGCAAAAAAAAAAAACGTGATCATATCACTCCATTTTTAGCTTCTCTTCACTGGCTTCCTGTCTTTTTTAGAATTCAATTCAAAATTTTGCTGATTGTTTTTAAGCTCTTAACGGACAAGCGCAATCTTACATTTCTCATATTTATTTGAATTCAGCTCCTAAGTCCAACAGGTCTGCCAATAAAGCTCTCCTACATGTCCCACGGTCATGTCTTAAATCGAAAGGTGACAGAGCCTTTGCAGTTGCTGCTCCACGGTTATGGAATCAGACACATCTTTACTCTAGCCTTTTCTGATTATTAACTTATAATGATCAACTTTTATTTAGATTTTCACTCTATTTTATTGTAGGCCTATTTTATAATTGTTTTTGTACAGCACTTTGGTCAGTGAAAGCTGTAACCAACCTAAATAAAATGTACTTACAAAAAAAAAAAAAAAACATCAGAATTTTGATCACTGTAGGCTGTTCTCTGTCACTTGGGAGTTGACTCGAGATTTGAATGCAAAGACTGGAGACTTACTTGTGACTTGCAAAACAATGACTTGGTCCCACTCCCACGTCTGCATAAAGTGTTGACCGACCCTTTTTGTGCAATGAAAGGTTCCATGGATATTAAATGTTCTTCTTCACCAATAATGCCAATCAAGAACCTTTATTTTAAGGAGTGCAAAGAGCCCCATCAATTGACAAAGCTTTAATAAAGTCCTGTGAATAGTTTCTCAGAATAAACGAACTGGAGGCATGTTTTCAACAGCTCGTGAATGCATCACTGTGGCATGCTGTGAATCGGTGGCGTTTGGTGCTTTTCGGACCCCCGCGTGAGTAACGCTTGTGCAGAGGCGCAGTTGAGCGCGCTGTCAGTTCAGTGTCAGCACACGCACACACGCACACACACACACACGCACACACGCGCGCGCGCGTTCACTCATTCAGACTGATGGAGACGCGCGCGTGCCTTTATGGATAGCGCTTCAGGTAAGACTCTCGAACGCGCTTAATTGGAGACACGCCGGATAGGCGATATCCACTTAATCGTGATCATCTCTGCTTTTTCCGTTTACGAAAATGGCATATTATTTAATAGCAGCCAGTCACGCAATGCGGTTCATTCTCACGTTATATTGTTTGATGTTATTCTGTCTGTTAAAATGCAATTCACTCTAACACGTGGGGGTGAGGGGATAGGCTAGCTGATTTTTATAATGTGTTATAAAATAAACTTTGAGCACCAAAATACTAAGCGCAGCTGGTGGTCAAAGAAAGGATCATTAGGCTATGAGGACAAAAGTACCTGCAGGACTTTGACCTGTTTACGATACACTCAATGAAAGCACTTAGCTCAGGAGTTTGAACCAAAAACGCGCAATAATTGATCTTAATGCCCTCATTGAAAGTGTGGGAACGAAAGGACAGCGAGGAGATGTCTCGCACACCTGTTTTCCTTGGATGGGTTTATCTTCCTCTTTAGCATTTAATGGCACATTTCAGATTGTTAAGAGGAGGCATTAAGGTAATGTGTTGGTGAGCTCAAGTCAAATCTCTTTGTGTCGTGTCAAGATTGTATTTCAACACGAGATATATATTATTGTAATTGCTTTCATAGCCTACTCTGTGAATTTGTCTTTTATGGTGCTCTATAAATTCCTGGTGCAGGCTGAAAATATCAAAGTTCATTTTGTGTCATCATTCAAGCCGAAGGATATCTGGTGCTGTGTGTTATGAAAGACAGATATGTTTTTGTCAGATTTTAAAACGGATTGGTAACTTTAAAACTATATTTTCGGGAATTGATTGTTGTGCTTCTGAGACATTTTTTATTTTTTTTTAATCTCCTGATAAATTTGGATGGTTGGAGGTAGGCTATTTAGTTGCAACTGGATCATACCTTATACTTACATGATGTGGGATCCAGTTTTGCTACTAAAACACTGGCATCAGATATCATTTAAAACAGTTGTTTTTCCACCCTCTCTATCTCTCCTTCCCAATCTTATTGCTCACATCTTCTGTCAGTTGATATGTCACTGTGTTCTTCCACCCTTCTCCTTCTTCACCTGCTTGTCTTTTTGTACTGTCTCTCTCCCTCACTTGGTTCCCATGGCTCCCAATGGCTCTATTATATTTGGAGAAAATGATATGTCATTTTTTTGTCATAAAATCATATTAGGCCTCAAATCGTGATGGGAGTAGTCCTGGATAGTAACTGTTTACATGCAATCTGGATTTCGGTATCTTAAAAATTATATATTTTTAAATTCTCACAATCCCATTATACCTTTTTATTGATTACATGATGTTATTCTCACAATGGCCGTGAATTATTAATAATTCATTGATTATCCATACTACTATCTTTTAAATTTTCCTTTATAAAAAAGCCTACTTCTTATAATATGTTCAGAAGGTCTTCAGGTTTGTGGAATTACACTCACAGACCAGGCAGTCATGTGCCTGTCACTGAAAACTGAGACCCACACAGCATTTCATCACTGGACTTAAACAAGTGTTTTCTCAACATTGAAACATTGCACTAATCAACTCCTGACGAACATTAATTATTATTTAAATGATTACTCAGTGAGTCATTTAACCATTATTGCTGTCTTTGGAAGGCTTTTGTCTTTCAAACACATTAAAATGCACAAATTCATATTTCATATTTGCTGGGATTCCCCAACTTTTTTGTCAGCTGAGCCTCTTTGACCTAATATATTTACTTGAAGTACCCCCTGAGATTGAGTTAATTGGTCAATAATAAAGTCAGTATTAATAATAACAAATAATAAAATTAAGTTCACGGTTCTCTGTCCGTTATTGGTAATATGACACAAACAGTTAAAATATATATTAATCCTTTTTAGTAGGTGTTTTATTTTTATTGTTTTTTTAATAATTTATTTTAATTATTTAATCACTTAATACTGCCCTACAAAGCAAAAAGGCAGTAACTACGCAGAGTGCAGAACTGAGAAAAATGACTTTAAAGTTATCCTGTCATAGATTTTTGGACATGTGGCTGTTTTGTTACTTTATATTAGCTTATTCTTTGTACATATCAATCAGTAACAACAGGATAACAGGATGACAGGATAACTTTAAAGTCATTTTTCTCAGTTCTGCACTCTGCGTAGTTACTGCCTTTTTGCTTTGTAGGGCAGAATAGCTTTCCATTAAACTCACAAACCACCTGCAGTTCCATCATGAATCCCAGTCTTGGAAACCCTGATGTAATGTAATATTTAACTCACTTGTTGTGGATAACAAAGTATATTTTTGTTCTTTGTATTGTATATCATTACAAGATTATCCTATTCAAATCAATGTAATAAATGAGTAAGGTCAAAACTAATCAAAAAGTAGTTAGATTAATTTACTTTATATGTGAAGTGTAATGGAATACGTTTTTAACCGCAATTTGTAAGTAATTTACCCAGCACAGAATGGGAGCATTTCATGTTTAGGCTGTTGTTTAGGCTCCTCAAAGTCTCGATTTGAATGCCGTTTATATCAGCTTCTTTATGCGCACATTCTCAGTTTCTTCAATGAGTTTCTTCAATGGGCTCTAGAAAGACCACAGTCGGTGACCTAATTACATTGTCATGGCAATGGCATTAAAAGCCTCTGCTGATGAATTAATTTCATAGTTTATCGACTCATTAAAAAAAAAAACTGGTCAGTACTGACAACAGTGCCATAATTTATCTTATAAAGTCCCCTGCAGTCAATAATTCTATCCCTAAAACTCACCTTTGATCACCAAAATGACATATTTAAAGATTTTTCCTTGAAAAAAAAACTTCATGCCTTAAAATAGCTTGAATGTAACTCTTCATTTAGTATGCGGTTCTATGAAAATGCAAATTAGCCCCGCCTCCACTCACTCACACCAGCTCAGAGATCCACTCATTGATGATCACACGTTGAAGTGATTGGTAACAAGGTAGTTTGGGACGTCAGAAACACCAGCGATTTCAAACCGCGTTTTTTAGACTGTTTAGACATGGTTTGTCTTAAAGCATATTAAAAACACCTCATAGATGTATAAAAAACATTTAAAAGGTTGATTTTCAACACAGGGGGACTTTAAAGGAATAGATAACAATGACAGTTCTGTCTCACTCTCCTGGTCTTACAAAGCCTGTATGACTTTCTTTGTCTGAGGAACACAAAATAAGATATTTTGAAGAATCTTCACACAAATTTTTTTATATTCATCCGCAGTTCATAGTGTCAATGACTGTAAAAATGTATTTTATTGCTATGGCCAATGAACATATGACCAAGGCAGTGGCAAATATTACACACTACTGTGTAATTTTCCCATAAAACCTCAGTAAAAAATTTGTATTTTATGGACAACATATAGAAAATGCTGTGAATATTGAGTGTATAGTGAAGCCTCGTGAATAACAGAATAACAGTCTCATATCTCATTCAAATTTAACTTTAATAATTGAACAGACTGTTTTATTCCAAGTGACTCACAAAAGAAAAAAAGAGCTCTAAAAAGTACAAGCTGTTTGAAGCCATATGCTATTTTTGCATGAGGAACAGATCAAAATGGAAGTAATTATTCAGTGATTTTCACTTTTGGTGGGCTTCTCCATAACTTGAGCTCCAAGTGTGTGTTGAGACAGTGATCTCGGTGAACTTGATCTCGAACCAGATCAGTCTGATTTGTGAACAGATTGTTCAGTTTGATTTTGAAACTGGATCAACTGAGTGAAATGGCCCAACTCATAGAATGATTATCAGAAAATTCTGAATATATCTAAAGTCCCTTTTAGGCAAGTAATTTTACTTGGCGGCCATCTTTGAAACGCCTCTCGGGCAGCTGTTTCAGTCATGCAATTACAGCTCCTATCTTTTTGAATGGGGAAATAGCAAATTCTCCAAAGCTGTTCACTAAGCTTACGATTCAATTACATATTTGAAATCGCCAATGAAATCTGACAACAACTGTCTCATAGATTTTGTTTCTAAACTCTCAAATCATGACAAAAAAAGATGACGCGATGACTTTATCAATTGGCGATTGGCTCTTATTTAGAAATATATATGAATTGAATACTTATGGTGCATCAAGAATCTTTAGCATTTTTATTTTTTGTGTCTCACAGAAAAAATAGCAGCATGCAGGTTTGGAACAACTTTAGGGTGAGTAAATCCGCGTTATTATTTTTGGATGACCATATGTTTTTACATTACTTTAACTCATCAAAATAAGTTAAAGAATCCATGTGGTAAAAATTCATCAGCCAACACAATTGCTGAGTATTTTCTAATTAAAACTATAGTTTAAAACCACCCCTGATTCCTACTGTCACAAACGTGTTACCAATCCCATCAACGCGTGGGATGGGGCTTTTCCACAATGAGCACAAGATCACCTGTAAGAAGGGACAATAAAAATCGGGTACATATAGCAATATAATGGCTGAATTATGTATATGATGTATATAACGATGTTATGAAGAACTATGCCTTTCTCCACTGACGTTCTAAGTTGTTCAAAGCGTTTGTAAGGTCGCTGATTTTTAGAAGGAATGTCTGACTCATTAGGCAGGGTAACATTAGCAACACATTATTAGCTGTTTGATAACATAGTCAAGCCAAAGATAATCATATCAATTATCGTTATGTGTCCGACGTTATAGAAAGCGATACATAAAATGCATTACCATTCTGTCGGCCTTAGATTCCTGTATAATTCGCTCTTCCTCTTCTTCTGCTGAATCAATTTATAATTTAAACATATGGCTAAATTAAACCAATATTTCTACTTGCCATTGCGTAGTGTTTACTGCAGTTGACCAATCACGTAGTCTGAGCTGGTGTGATTAATAGGAGGCAGGGACATTTTCATATTCATGGATCCGCGTATACTAAATGAAGCAAGGGTGAAGAGTTACATTCTTTAAACAATTTTCATCTTTTTTTAAGTTATAGAACTTTCCACTTTTAATTAAAGTCAATTTAATGCAACTAAAGGTATTACGACTTATACAGCAAATTGATTGTACTTAAAAATTAAAGCAGCAGTTTTTTACAGTGTATTTGAATTGAAAATGTTCCAGTTTTAATATAAATAATCCAATAAACTTAATGTGATGCATGTCACCGAAACAGGTAAGATTTCAACACTCAAAGAAATCATGGTATAGTTTATTATTAACTATATGCATCCGTTTGGTTTTGCAATAATAATAATAATATATTCATCAAATAATAATATTTTCAGAAGGCATTTATTTAAATTGTTTAGAATCAGCATAAATCTGTCAATTGTGAAAACAATGAATTTTATTGAGTCGAAAAGTATGAACGGTTTAAGTATGGCTGGCTGTGGAACAAACAATATTCAATTAGTTAAAATGTATGGGATTTAAACAAATTGGTTAATTTATGATACATATATAAAACTGGTTATTGTAAAAAAAAGAATGATGCATTTCTAATACATAAATTGAAATTTTAGGCTGAAATATTTATCGAAAGAAAGATGTAAAAGAGAATTGAGACAAATCTTAAACCTGGGCACTGGACCATGTTACATCAAGTCACAATGTAATGGAAGTAGCAACAGATCTTTTCTGGGAAAAGAAATGAAACAAATTATTTTTGTGGATGCAGATCTGAATGCAAGCAGTAGATAGTATGAAAGAACAGAGTTTATGAGAAAGTAATGATTGGAGAAGTCTAGCATCATCTGAGAGAAGTTTGTCATTTCTCCGTATAATATCGACATTTTGATTAAAAATTACAAGGATATATACAGTAAATAAATGAAACGTATGCATGGATGAATCGTTCACAAGAGGATAGATAACTCACATTTAGAAAGCAGATGGGATGAATTTCCATGTCGATTTAGTGCAACTTGTCTGGTAGGTTTTATGGTTTTTAACAGATTATTTCAAAAGATAAACAGACCTGTCACATTGTCATTCAGTGAATTCTCTATTCTATTGAAGCAAACATAACCCAGATATGCTTTATGCATGCATCAAATATCTGAGATACCCGAACAGCCAAGTGTCTTTCAACTTTCACAAAACATCTAAAGACATCTCTTCCGTGAGCACTCGACTCAAACCTGCAAATGCAGAAGTAGTTTCACCACTTCTCGCTTTTATCTCTGTTCTAGTGTCTAGTTCTCAGAACAATCTTGAAACGGATTGCAGCACTTTTGATGTTACCACGTCCTTAGGATGAATCGCTCCTCATTTGTAAGTTGCATTGAATAAAAGAGTCTGTTAAATGATTAAAGATAAATGTCAGTGCGATAAGAGGCTATTATTCACACAGTTTATGTATTAATGAGGCTCCGCTGGAACATTAAACAATAAGGTGTAATATTTGTCATAGCATTTGCCATATGTTGTCCATGACAGTAAAATATTCTTATGATAACTGTTAACTACCTTTGCAAATTTCTTGGGTGCTAAGTGACATTGTGATTTTGAACAATTTCTCAGTAGCTGAGTATCTAATTTAACGTCACTGGAATACATTTTTAATACTCTGCACACCTAATTAGTTTTTCCCTTCACAGGCATGCAAAGACAAATGAATGACTCTTTCTCCATCTTGACATTTAAGTGGCTGTTTCAAATGCTTGCATAATCCCTTTGTAACCCACTCTACTCTTAAGGTCACTTTGTAGAACAGTACTGTCAAGGGAATACTCTGCACAGAGCATGTGAATGGCCTGCCATTTAGCTTCAGTCTATTGGGATTATTCTCCGTCTACACATCCCATTGCAGTTCATGTGCAGGAGACTATTGTACTGTAAGCGAATTGGCCTGCTATGAATAAGAAAGGTTAGTCAGAGATTCACGGCTGGGCTTCCTGTAGTGTTTCTGTTGTTCAAATACATATTCAATTTATTAACAATAACTGAACATGCTGAAATGAGAGCGTTGAAATTGGCTGCCGAAAGAGACAGAAGAAGAGGGAGCTAAAGATGAAAGAACTAGAGACCTAAAAACAGGAGGCTTTGTCACCTCTGTTACCTTGACAACCTGCTTCAGACTCTGATATATAGACCAGTGAAAGTCATTCATAGAGTTTATGTCTGGACTTTGTCTGTGCTTATGTCTGGAAGTAAAATTAATAATAATTATGACATTTTTATGATGTCTATGCGTTCATGTTGTATATTAAAGAAGAAAATAGAAATATGTGGGTCAGATTGCAGATGGCTTAATCAACACACTAAATAATGTCTTAACGAATATGTAAACATGTAGAAAGGATTTAGGGGATAGAATATATCATTATCTTACTATGAAAACAATGCCTAGACTGTGTGTGTGTGTGTGTGTGTGTGTGTGTGTGTGTGTGTGTGTGTGTGTGTGTGTGTGTGTGTGTGCGCGCGCACTTGTCTTTAGGCAATGCGCCAAAATTAAATTGCTTTATTCACATTATTACCAGTAGCTCAGCCAGGAGTATTTGATGGCTTAATTTTAAATATACAAATAAAATGAATCAAATGCCAAAATCTTAATTAACTTTTCAATTCCATGCACACCAACGCAGGCTTAATTATAGCTTTTTAGAAATGGGAAGCATTATTATTATATTTTAATATTAATACATCGCCTGAGAAATGCTTTTTGATGATTCATAATTATTGCCCAATTTAATGTGCATTAGAGGGACTTGCCCTTTAAAAGTGTAACATCATTCTTAGAAATGAGGTCAATAACAAAGGTGATGCAAGAAGATTAAAATAACTCTTTATTAAATAAAACTGAAGAGAAAATGTATTGATTTTTATAACCGGATCGGTCTGTAATCAAACATGACAGTAGAGACATCTTGTCTTTTGTAAGTATTGATTTAGATGTTTTTTTTATGTCCCCACAGTATGTTGTCAGAATTACGAAAACATGGTCCTGGAAAGGTTGTTACCTGGAGGAAACGAGTCTAAAATCACCTGATTTAAACCAACACCAAATAACTGCTGAGGAGGCGGAACAATGCCAGACTCCGCCCTGTCTCCACCAATTCCACCAGTCACTGCTCTGAACTGTTCCTTTGGCCTATCCAATTGCTCTTTCGCTAACCTCTCCGCAATTTCATATGGCGATGATGAGTGCTATGGCAGCCACTCTTTGTTTGTTATCATGGCTATTGCCTACAGTGCTGTGGTACTGTTGGGTGTTGTGGGCAACCTGGCTCTCATCCTCGTCATTGCAAGGCAACGGGAACTTCACAACGTCACAAACGTCTTAATCGCAAACCTCTCCGTTTCGGACCTGCTGATGTCCCTAGTGTGTCTGCCGTTTACCTTCATCTACACCTTCATGGACCACTGGGTGTTTGGAGCGGTCATGTGTAAACTCAACAGCCTGGTCCAGTGCTGCTCCGTCTCGGTGTCCATCTTCTCCTTGGTTCTGATTGCCATTGAGAGGCACCAACTCATCCTGCACCCTCGGGGATGGAGGCCCAGCTTGAACCATGCCTGTCTGGGCATCAGCCTCACCTGGGCCCTGGCCGTCCTCACTGCCACACCATTTCTGTTGTTTTCCAGGGTGACAGACGCCCCGCTGAAGCAGCTGCCCTCAGTGTTTCAGGAGCAGTACAGGGGAAAGGTGGTGTGTGTGGAAGAGTGGCCCTCCAGAGAAATCAAGCTCACCTACACCACTGGCATGCTGGTGCTGCAGTACATCACTCCTCTCACCTTCATCTTCATCTGTTACCTGAAGGTAAGAACAGAATGACGAGTAAGAAGGTTTTCAACTGGTTTGGCCATGGGGTTGCAATGGTCATTATCTAGCTGCGAACCATTTTATTTTTTTTAGGAATTTGACCCAATTCCAAAAAAAAAAAAAAAAAATACATATGTATAAATACTGCTCCTGATGAATAAAATGAACATCATACCTGCATGCAAATCCTTCCCAGCTAACACACAAAGTACATTTCATGACTTACTAATTGACAACATAAATAATTGACGTTGCATGCTCATAATTTCTTTTGCACTTTATTTATAATGTACTGATATACAGCGCGCCGTGTGCACGCTTCGTGCACAGTATAATGGCTGACAGGACAGGAAAGTTTGGGTTTTTTTTTTTAGGTGAGAGACTTTTTATTTCGTATTTAAGTTACGAAAATAACGTTAGAATAATGACACTGACATCTGACCGCAGATACTGAATCAGGACTACACGTTTTTCTCAGGCACTCTTTACTTAAACTGCATCTGACCAACCTGATCTCACGGCAATTTGTACGTATTTTACGAGGTGGCTAATTCGTACAAATTCGCATGAGTGAATTCGTACGATTTTTGCTAAATCGTACATATTTTACAAGTTGCCCAATTTGTATGATCGTACGAATGACCTACCCCTGAACCCACTCCTAAACCTTCCCGTCACTGGGGTTTAGACAAATCGTACGAATTCGTACGAGTGAGGACGAATTAGCCACCTCGTAAAATACGTACAAATTGGTCGTCACATAAAAGTCTTGCATCAGAAACACATAGAATCGGCGTTTCTTTGACTGCACACTTTGACGCGACCCACTTTTGAGAAACAGTGGTCTAGATATTATAGACTTATATATATAATGAATTTACAAGGATGCATTCAATTGATCAAAAGTGACAATAAAGACTTTTACATTGTTATAAAAAATAAAAGCTGTTTTTTGAACTTTCTATTACCTTTTTTCCCCGTCACATATTTACCATGGAAATGGTACTTTAAAACCTTTTAGCAGGCTCAAATTTTGTAATATCAATTTAAAATTTGGAACACAACTTGGTTATGTTAGATATGTGGATTTGATTTTCTAGCAATTTTTAGAGTCCAAATCATTTTGTAAATGATACAGTGACAAGACGGAGGTAATGCTCATTGGTTCACCACACCAGCTAGGTGTGTAGATGGTTCTACACTTCAATTTCAAACAAAATAAAAAAAATTTGGGGGTGATATTTGATACTAATTTAACATTTGTTCCTCATGTTCAGAGCACTGTCAAGACATCATTTTTTCATCTAAAAAATATAGCCAGATTGCGTCCCATGTCGTCACTCCCTGTGGCTGAAAAGTTACATCTTTGTATTTTCCCGCATTGATTACTGCAATGCTTTGCTGGCCGGCGTTTCAAAAGCGTTTGCACGATCCACACACAGCTGTCTGAGAAAAGCTGCTACCACTAGATGGCAGTATTCTGCTAAAACAGACAACGGCAGCATAATCAAGCGTTCTTCCGCATTTAAGACGCTTAATGAGAGTGATATTGAAGCACCAAATTTAGTACACAATAATATAGGCCTACCCTATTAATAAAGCATACTTTATAGAGGCAAACATTACGTCAGATTATGAACAACACCCATAGAAAACCATTATAAAACGCTTAACGTGCAATCGCGCGTTGCATGTTCAGTATAAGGTGTATTGGCTACTGAGTTTAAATATCACCGTCTTACTGCATTGACGTTAAGCTTTTTCTTTATAATATGCTCTATGGGAGGAAAACTATATAGCCTACAGACAAGAGACTACATGAACGCAACGCACGGCGTTTCAAGTTAATACAATTTTCCTTCCTGTTAAAAAAAGGTGAAATTTCGCAGTTGCGTTCATATTATATGCTTATTTTTATCTGACTACACATTGTGTACATAGTATACAAGCAGGAATTTGAAAATGTCTGTTTTTAAATATTAAAGACGATTTTCGCAGTAGGCTACATTTGTTTTCCCTTGACCCTTAAGCCATAGGCTATAGTCTTACTATAGCACGATGAGTTTTAACAATATGCAACCATTGTATATCGACATGAAATATTAATTGAAAATCAACTGGCGTAGCGGGCCTGTAGCTGCATATTTCTACACGAGAATGCTTTGACGCGCTAACCACAGCTCATGATGCACAAGGGAACGTCTGCCAATTCCACTAACTGCGTTAAAACCACTGATCTATAATGTCATTCTATATAGATCAGTGGTTAAAACGTATAATTTGTTTTAATTCAAATTACTTTTTAAATTTAATAACAGACATTTTCAAATTCCAAAGCTCGTAGAAGGTTTCTGTAAGACTGACTTACAAGTAAAATTTGGACAATACTTCCCTTCATGTAGCCTGTATTCTGCAGAAAAATACTGTAATTCACCAAAAGGGTTTTTTCATGTTCAAAATGGTTGTAGTATGTTCAGTGACTAGACTGGCTTACTACAGGTGAAATTGCCCCAATAACTCCCTTCATGTAGCCTATTTAGTAAACAATTATTATTTTATAAAAAAAATGACTGTAATTAACCAAACGGGTTTTTGGTGACTTACTACAAGTGAATAATGTAAAATTTCACCTGACTTGTCACTAGGAACGTACTACAACCTTTGGAACATGAATAGAAAAACAATTTACAGTAAATTAAAAAATTGTAGGCTACTGTTCAATCGAGATATTGGCTGGACATAGTACAGTAACAGTAGGCTAAGTCAGTCTGCCCACTAGACTTCCAAGGTTATAATATAACCTTGGAAATATGTTCATTTGAATGAATGACTGGACGTTTATATTTTTTTGACTGTGAGTGGAGTTTGCAGATGGTCCCTTTATAAAATGAGGCGAATATCAAACTTCACTGCACTCTCGGACCGGTTGCTCTCCCATTCACATGCAAAGTTAAACGCAACTGCAGAATTTTTATTTCATGTTAAGCTTTTTCTTTTTAACAGGCTCGGGAAGGAAAATGTTATTAACTTGAAACGCCGTACATTGCGTTCATGTAGTCTCTTGTCTGTAGGCTATATAGTTTTCCTCCCAAAGAGCATATTATAAAGAAAAAGCTTAACGTCAATGCAGTAAGACGGTGATATTTAAACTCAGTAGCCAATACACCTTATACTGAACATGCAACGCGCGATTGCACGTTAAGCGTTTTATAATGGTTTTCTATGGGTGTTGTTCATAATCTGACGTAATGTTTGCCTCTATAAAGTATGCTTTATTAATAGGGTAGGCCTATATTATTGTGTACTAAATTTGGTGCTTCAATATCACTCTCATTAAGCGTCTTAAATGCGGAAGAACGCTTGATTATGCTGCCGTTGTCTGTTTTAGCAGAATACTGCCATCTAGTGGTAGCAGCTTTTCTCAGACAGCTGTGTGTGGATCGTGCAAGGCGAAACCCGCGAAATGAAAGTCTCAAAATCCAAATGAATCAAATAGGATCGACTCAGAAACGAGTCAATGAATGCACGCGCGTCACCTGATCCACACATGCACGTCTTCTGTGTTGCATGTGCAAATTATGATACACTAATACAAAGGAAAACATTTGTATTCACAAAAATGTCTCTATTTGTACAAATTGCTTCACATTCATTCAATTTTGAATTTTGCACACGCAAGTTGAAAGGCATGGATAAAACATTTCTGCAACATGTACCAAGTTCATTGATAAGTGTGCTTGCACGTGTTAATCATTTTGATACTATAATCATCCCATATCTTTACACTGGCTCCCTGTCAGATTCAGTGTTGATTTTGAAATCATTATGCTTACCTATAAGTCTTTGCATGGACTGGCACCTCATTATCTCTCTGACCTTTTAACCCCTTACACTCCAGCACGTGATCTCCGCTCCTCGGAAGCTGGCCTTTTAATTGTTCCTCTTACTCGTTTAAAATCCATGGGAGATAGGGCTTTTTCTTCGAATGCTCCGAAACTTTGGAATTCCCTGCCTGCTGAGATTAGGCAAGCTGAATCCCTTAGTGTTTTTAAATAATCGCTTAAAACGTATTTGTTTAGGGTAGCTTTTACATAATTGTTCGTAATTGCCATATTATTATTATTATTATTATTAATCGAACATTTCATAATATATGCTTTTATTTGGTATTTTCTTTTTTTCTGTCATTAATGCATTTTTTGTATAATTGTATGTTTTATCATGTTTCTATTCTTGTGAAGCGCTTTGAGATGCTACTTTTAAAGGCGCTATAGAAAATAAAGTGTATTATTATTATTATTATATATTTTGTATAAAATCAAAAAAGTTTAGTTGTTTTTACTTTACGTTAAATGTAATCCTCTATAACTTTTTACACTTAAATTTTTTGAAGTGTTTCACTTCTGCAATAGTCTGCTGACTGTCTTTTTTAAAAAGAGACCAACCTTATGTCTGCATTCCTAATTAAGTTGAACTATTAATTTAAGTTCACATCTAATACTTAGCAGGTTAAATGGATATTCCTCTGATGTTGTTGCAAACCTGTATGCATTTCTTTCTTCTACGGAACACAAAAGAAAATATTTTGAAGAATGTTGGTAACCAAAAGTTTTTTTTTAAATATTTGAGTACAATACAAGAAATATTTGAGTTAAACAGAGAATATTTCAGATGTAATGAAATTTTAGAAACATTGTCACTATCAGGTTGTTACAAACTCATTTGCTATTTTTGTACAGAACATAATAGTATCTTTTCCATACAGTGATTTTAATATAAGTTTATATTGACCTTGTGCTGAAGTAATTATTCACTGATCGAATTCACTATTTGGATATGCCACACATGACGCATGTTGGCCGTTAGTAGCATTAGACGCCATTAGTCCTTGAGTGTCTCTTAACCAGTGATGTAAAACCCTAGACGTCATCATAGCCAAAATATTTTATTTGAGAGCTCCTTCCGTGAGCAAGATTATCAGGGAATAATTTACAGACATTTCGGCCTGTTTCTCACAAAAAGCTATCAGAATATATAGTGCATGAATCATGCAGACCAATTTAAAAGACCAACTTTTTTTGTCTCTTTTGGAGCTTAAATTCTGTGGTCACTATGAAAGGTTGTTTTATGGAAAAGATCGATGTTACATTTCTTAAAAAAACTTTATCTTCCTCTAAAATAAACATGGGGTTAGAATGTCAACACATAATGTAACACTAAATAATCATTTTAGGGGTGCTGCAGGAATGTTTAATTCTGTCAGGAGTCTCCGTGGGCTGTGGAGAGCCCAATTTATTCTATATTCCCATATTAGTCTGAACAGAACAGAACAAATCCCTCCTACAACATCCTGACTGGTGTATCACACCGTACACATCTCTTGTGGAAAAAACTAGGATATTCAAGCTGATGTACTGTACATGTTGCTCTTTTCTTGTTACTGGGGAGTTCAGCTTTTGTCTGACCAGTGAGCTTAGGGGTCAGTGAGATGTCACTGAGAGCTTTGCAGTATGACATTTATTCAGGCTTATCTAAGTACTTATTTGTAAATGTTAAGCTGGCATACGTCATAGATTTCAATTTAATAGTCGTTATCCATTAGAAGAGGCATAAAAGGCAAAATAGGTAAGGTGATAAACTAAGAAAAGTGATAAAATACCTATAAAATAAAATATCAATTAATCAAAATATCAATAAAATATCAATTTTATACTAATGTGCATAATTCAGATGTGTATAATGTGTAAAAATGTATTTAGAATTGTCATTAACGTGTGGTCTACACCTTCCTTTGTGAGGGTATTACTAAGGCAACATGTTTTTTTTTATTAAATAACTGGCTTTTATATTGATATTTTAATAAAGCTAATTAACTGTAAAATATTTATTTTGTTTTAAGTTGACAGCTTTTTTTTCTACTATTACAATAATGTTAGATGTATAAACCTTTAAAATAAAATAAAAAGATTGGTTTATTCTTACTGTTAGAAACAAGAGTTGTCAATACAATAAAATAAGCATGATTCATTTTATGATTTCAAAAAGTGTGTTAAATGTTTTAAAAAATGTAGTGTTAAGGATATTTAATTGATATCTTAAATTAATTTTGACAGTCCTAAAATACATTTTGAAAAACTATTTTTTATCTCCCTTTTTATTTCCCTGACTCCCAGGCATCCTTTTGCACAGTAAATTTCGGCCATGGTAAATGATGTGTTATACATTCCAGTAACAAGAAACATTATAAAGCCTTGAGCAATGAGCAAAAAGAGCAATTAAGTCAGTCAGTGTTTGACCTAGTGACTGGTGAATGGTGATGCGAACGATGCATTGAAATTGAACTAAGTGTGTGATCTTTTACTCTGTTTTAGCACCTTGCTGTGAATATTTCAGTTGAAGCTCCATTATTTGATAATATTTTAAAGCCATCGAAACTAATGATCTGCTTTGTGAGACTCAACACAGAGTTGAGGACGGTCTTAAAAGTCAACTAGAAATCAAAATTGACCTATGTACTATACACATTCATGGTCTTGTTGTAAACTATTCTTTAGTGTGTATCATTCCAAAGAGAAATGTGGTTGTCTTAAATTTAATCAATATTTATTCAAAATTAAATATCTTTCTCACTGATGTCACTTACAGTAAAGGTACAATATGTAAGTCAGCTCATAATCTGCGGTCCAGTCCGGCATCCAAAAACTAGCCCAAGCCAGCTTACAAACTGTGGACCAGTCTGGCATTCAACAACCAGCTTAAGCCAGCTCACAGTTTGTGGACTAGATCTCAGTGGTCTGCGTGTAGCACAAACTGGCTACTAGTCTGTGGACCATCCTAGTGGCCTGCAGTCAGCATAAACTAGCTCTCAGTCTGTGTCCCAGCCCAGCAGTTTGCTATCAGCACATTCCCGTTACCAGTCTGTAGACCAGCTCAGTGGCCTGCACTCAGCACAAACTCGTTATCAGTTACCAGTCTAATGTTTTAAAACAAAAATAAAAAAATAAAAAAATAAAGTTGCCCTCCGAAGAGGGTAAAAAAAAAAAAAAAAGGTACAATATGTAGGAATTTTGTAATAAAATATCCAAAAATCACTTGGACAGTGTGAAATGTTTCCTGCAGTTGTGTACTTACAATATCCCAAAAGTCTCCAAAGATTTTTTATTTCAGAGAAATTCCCATTTTAAATAAGTGGCCGTCTCGGAAAAAAATGTCGCCTGTCAATGACGCAATATCCGCGCTTTCCTCGGTTTCCGCTCGTACTGCCATAGCCATGACGTAACCATGGCGACAGACGCGGACAACTGCATACTGCGTAACGTTTAGCTGCACGCTGTTCTTGTTTCGTTCAATCATTATGGACTATGGCAAGCAGACTTTGGGACAAAAAAAAAGGAGAACTAAAATGAGGATCAAAATCGGCGTGGCGTTTTCGAGATGCCGAGAGCTCCACGTCCGCGACTAACTTGGAGGAGCAACACCGCTCTTGCATATACTTTATTAGACAGGTGAGCAAATGTACATAAAACAAAAGGATGCATCTGTGTTTCCTTGCAACACATGCAACTGTCAATAATATCACTTATAAACAATGAGATACATAGGCCTTTATGACGTGACAGATCAATCATTATGCATATGTTGATTCACCTCAAAAACTATCAAGTGATCGTTATGCTGATGAAAATTCACAGTTATATTGCGCTTTGTATTTTGGTAATGCTTTTTATCACTTGTGTTTTGACCGAGATTATGGCAGTGCAATTAAATACAATCGGATATGTGTTGTTAAACAATATTTAGCCATTACTTGCAAATGTTCGTTCAAATTTACTTTGAGTACGATTGGTTTGAACACGTAAAACAACACGGCATTAACGATAAACACGTAAAACTGCGCAGCATTAACCCAACAAATCATTTGACAAATACCCGTAACAGGATAATAAAGCATAACATTTCGCATTCCTTGCTGTTAATTCATTATGGTGACATAAAATATTGGGATCAGACGTACAGGTAATACAAAAACAAATAAATTACCTCATCCGTGATCATGATTCATTAATTCCATAACATCTCTGGATGGTGAAAACGACATCTCCCATCGTTCAACTCTCCCTCATAGCGTCACCAAGCTTCGCCTTTGTTATTGTTGGTAACTGCGCCCTCTTGTGGCGAAAAATTCCTACATATTGTACCTTTAAGTACATTTAAGCAAATTCACGTTCGGTCTGACTATTCTGTTATCACACCTCTTTTCATCATCCTGTCAAATCCCAAATGAATAAAATTAACAATGTTTACCTCTGAAATACTGCTCATTAATCAATACTTGTTGTAAATTGAATGCATTACATTACGTTTTACCTGAAAAAAAGTAATCTAATTATGTAACTCGTGTTACTTGTGCCAGATTTCAATAGAGCCTTCCAGGCGAAAACCCGGCTAAAACACACGTAAACAGGCCTTAAAATGTAGCGAAAAAAACACCCAATCTGGCAACACCAACCACCAGTGTTGCACAGCGGCCGCTGCATGCGCCATCAAAACAAAAAGCAGCATATAGTCGACAAAGCATCGAGGAGGCGTCGTATCGTATTCGTAGCCTATGATCAGTTTTAAGACAAGGTCGGTGAGGATGGAAAAAATCTTACATTTCTGTGCAAACTTTGCAAACTTTGCCCGCCGATAAAATAATTGCTGTCTGTGGTTGTATATGTGGTTGTATATGGGTTGTGGCAATAAATTTTTTTTAAAAATAGCTCACAGCAACATATGGAAAAAAAGAACTATGAACTAGTTCATTTTTTGGAACCGTGAACTTAGTTCAAAATTGTCAAAGTATGAACTATGAACTGAGATAGTTCACTTTAAAATTTGTGAACTGAACTTTGAACTAGTTCATGTAGAAAGTGACCTTTCCCAACACTGATTCCCAGCAAGCAATAGCCGTCATTTCACCATCTAGGTTAACTAGACCCAATATAGTCCGGCTATGAGTAACCCACTTCTAGCCAAAATAACCTTGAATTTGGTTACATGTCGTATTTGCCTAAATGTATGATATTTGCCGGGATGTATGATATTCCATCATCTATGCAAAGTCAACAGTTATTACAAGGTGTTTGGTTTCTTTGACATGTTCATGTTCTAGATGACTAGTCGGGCTATGGTTAGACGTCTATTAAATTTTCACTGACAGCCCAAATTTTGCCTTGTTTTAGACGTCAGGGCTGTGTTTGGAGAGGTCATAAACCCAAAATTGCTTGCTGGGTTTACTCATGATGTCACTTGCACGATGTCATGATGTCAGTGTTCCAGCTTCTCTCCGCCCGGCCCAACAGCAAGCCAGCTTTATTCATATTCACACACATACACACATACATCCTCACATACTCACTACCCCTCACCCCTCACCCCCACCCCCATCCCAACACCACCTCATTCAAATCATCCTTAGCCTTTCTGAGATCTATATTGTGTTATGTGTGTCGAAGCCACGTTATTGTGATATCTTGTTTAGTTACAGTATGTGTTTGTTTAATGTACATCTGTCTGTTATATGTAGTATTCTTGTGCATGCCGTAGGGTTGCATTTTCTGTAATGTCAATGGTGTTTAATAAAAAATAAAGTAAAAAAATGATGTCACTTGCACAAAAACAGATTTAGTATTCCTCAAAATGAATAAAAACAGTGAAATGCAATCCTGCAATAACCAAATATGCTAAATAATACAAATATAATTTATGTATTTAATCTCACTTTATTATTAAACAGTGTCTTGACCTAATTCGATGATCCAATTCAACCTTACCAATACGCAAAAATGACTTTAGATAAACATCACATTTGTGTTTCATTTTTTTGTTCGTTTTTATTGCTGAAGTAAGAGTGTTGAACTTTCTTCTCCTTTGTCATTTCACTTTCGGTGTGAAAGGGCCTTTACATTTGCCAAAAATAGATATTTTCTTACTTTTGTTAAAATTTAAAAACAAATGAGAAAGCCCAGCCCAGGTGTAAAAAAAGTAACACAAAAGTAGCGTAATGCATTACTTTCCATAAAAAGTAACTAAGTAAAACAATTAGTTACTTTTTTAGGAAGTAACACAATACAGTAAGGCATTATTTTTTTTAAACTAACTTTCCTCATTACAGAAGTAAAATGAAAATTCATGTAGACTTTTTAAAACCAGATACAAGTGCAGACACAAAACTAGTTCAATAGCATTCTTAGAAATGCAATCAAACAAACACACACACACACACACACACACAAAGAAGGTATGTCTGTTCTGGTCTTCTGTATTGTCGAAAGATTTTTGCTGAGGTTTTTTTTATCCTAGAATCCAGTGGCTTTGGACATAGCTCAGTAAAGCAGAGTGTATGTTCTGACTGAACATGACCAACAGCCAACATGATGTGACACATCAGCTCATTGCCAACACAAAGCCAGTATTTCAGGTTTTGAAAGAGAAGGGAGAGAGGGTGGGATTGGTCAGAGAATGGCAGAATAAATGAGTAAGAGAGAGTGAGAAAGAAGATGAGAAGAAAGGGTCTGTGCAAAAAGGCCTCCAAGATCACAAGAATGAGTCATAATCGCTCCCCTGCCAAGGGTACAAAAATAGTAGTATGTAGTAGTATGCGACGATACAAAGGATTCAAAACATAATGTATAAAAGAATGGCATAAATGAAAAGGAAGATTCATGTGACAACCTCCAGCTTCCCAGTAATGGGTTTAATATGGAGATTATTATGCTAATAGAGTTGTAAAAATTAAAATGCGTGTGTGTGGGGTGACAGAATGAGCATTCTGCCGTCACTGTGATGAGTGTTCAGATTGTCAAGTGCTGTTGAGCGTTTGTTGGTGTTCAAGTGAAATGACCGACGTTTGTCAAGGATGCTTGTCACTATTACACCCAATTAACCACGGGCGGTTAGTTTAAAAATGGAACAGCACATACACCCACATACACGCATATCCATATTTGTCTCATTCTTTCTCTCTTTCCCTCTTCATCGCTTGTGTTTTTTCCATCTCTGCCACCCTCATTGAAAAATTCAGCTTTTTTGTGGTTTAGACCAAACTGCGCCACAGAAAAACAAAGCCACTTATCACACTCTTGCTAGTTTATTTCATTTGTTTAGTTACTATGTCCAACAGTGGACATATGTGCATTTTTTTAAAGAAAGGTATGAAAATTCCCACCCCATCTCAAATTATATAGTGTGTTTGATATATATGTGATGGAAATGGTGATTTAAATTTTTCGATTTTTATTTGTTGTTGTTGTTGCTATTGTCATTTGTCTCATTTAAAGGTTAATTTTATATCTATAAAATATGCATAATGAAATATAATATTTTTACACATTTTGGAAAATTTGTTAAAGTTTAATTGGAAAAATTCTCAAAAACAATATTCATGTGATATTTACCTTAATTTTTTTATTGTTTTCTAAACACATTGTCTGTCTCATATATTTCATCTTAATAACTTTCATCTCTTATGATGTGATAAAATGATGCCACAAACTTTGGGCAGCTCTATTTTTATTTTTATTTATTTTATATTTATTTTTGGTAATTGGTAGAAATAATTTCCATACAATACAATGATTTTCTTATTTTAAGAGTGAAAACCAGGGGAATGTCACGTGTAGACTAACACTGAAACAAAATCAAAGTTCAATAAAGAGTCTTTTAAAAAAACAACAATGTGAACACGTAAATCAGAATAACAACTACACTTAACATAAACAATACTGGACGAAGTACAGAGGAAACACAGGGCTTATAAACATGCGGAAACGTAATCAGGATGAAACAGAACAGGTGTGTGTGACTAATTAACAAATGAGGAAACTAGGAATTCAGGCTAACAGGAACAGATCAAACAGTGAAAATGGAACTTTAAAAAGACAAAACAGAACATAACCATTAGGGACAAGGATAAAACAATATACTCTATGCAAAAGTAGCAAACTATAAATGATGAAGGCTGTGTAAACGATTTTCAAGAATTCTATACTGTAAGTTGAAGAAACAGTTACAAATAGTACAGTTTAATGATGAAAATAAGATGTGCAACTAAAACAATAAAATAAGTGTTAAATTAACATTAATTAGCATTATATTACTTAAAATTCACCACAGTATTTAAAAAACTGAAAAAGTGCACTATTCACTGTCTTTAGTAACTGGCAATCTTAAAATGGCCACATACCAGCCAATTAATCACTCTGGCCAATATTTTGGTCTATCATTACCAGAGAAAATGACTAAAGCATTTATATTCAGATGGATCCTTAGGTGTTACTGTCATCCAACCATCCCACGGTCCAATACTTCAGAATGTGAAGCCAACAAAGATTCTGGCTGTCCGATCAGGGCAGCAACTGTCGGATTGCATCAGATCAGTCTCTTTCTGTATGAGCCAACTACTTTATGCATCCTAATGACTGAGGGACTTTTTTATGTTCAGCTGTCAGTACAATTGACCTAGAACCACATTTAATCAGCCCACTAAACAAAGCCAGCTTTCCATGGAAAATTATTTGGATATAGAGACAAACCTACAAATAACATACCAAACTGTATACAAATTCACTATTCCAGTCAGGCTAATGCTGGCTTTCAAATGTGAGCTGAAGTAAATAATAAGTTACAGATAAACACTTGCATCTCAATCTGTGTTTTCATCCTCTCTCTCTCTCTCTCTCTCTCTCTCTCTCTCTCTCTCTCTCTCTCTCTCTCTCTCTGCCTCTGGGTTTTGTGTCATGCAGTTATTTCAGGTCACAGGACTCTGTGCCATTGTTGCCATTCATCAAATAAAGAGAGAGAATGAAAATGGAGGAAGCTAGAAATAAGAAGGAGGGAAAAGTCTTTTGTGGGTTTTTTTTAGTCAGTTGTGTTTGCAAGACTCTGATCTGTTGGCATGTAATGAACTAATGTTTAATTCATTCATCTTGTCTCGGTAATGCATGCATATTTAGGCAACATTTAAACGTAAACATTATTACGTTTTTACAGCTAAAAACTTACAATATTATGAATCCTTTATATCAAAGATATTTGTATAATTGCCCTTTTACCATTTTATAGACCATTTTTTAGATTCTTAAACACAACTATACAACTTAATGGACAGAAATAATACCCCATCATCTGAGCTGATTGCCTTGTTTCCAGCTCGGGTGTCCCGAGTTCGAGTTCCTACTCGTGGACCTTTCCCGATGTGCTTTGTGAAATACTCTTAGAGCAAAAATTTTATAGTCCTAAAATTAGTCCTAAAAGTTTCTCCTAAACTGGGAAGTTGAGCTACTTTTAGCCTTAAGATGGGTTGTGAATACAGCCCCAAATATGGTAAACGGAAGCTCAAGTATGCTTGATGTACGAGAACCAATGAGGTTCTTTCTTGTGTTACGCGGCATGTTCAAGCTTCTGCAGGAACCAATGAGGTTCATTCTTGAATGTTACGCGGCACGTTTGAGCTTCAGCAGGAACCAATGAGGTTCATTCTTGTGTGTTACGCGGCACGTTTGAGCTTCAGCAGGAACCAATGAGGTTCATTCTTGTGTGTTATGCGGCACTTTTGAGCTTCAGCAGGAACCAATGAGGTTCATTCTTGTGTGTTACGCGGCACGTTTGAGCTTCAGCAGGAACCAATGATTGATGTTTTATTAACAAGGTTCGGGAGGAACACGTTCTAATGATCAAACAATCAAGTCAGCCAGCTGTCAGCAATCAGTAATCAACTGGTCCACTCAATCAGCACAAATAAAGCCTATAAATACACACAGTCAACTCACCCATATTCCTCGACAGTTTTCAGCATCCCTCCACCACCCCATCTCCTCACACTTGCCTAGTTATCTTCCTAAACAGAGATACGGGGGAGTACTCTGGGTTCGGGCCCAATTTCCGAGCTCGGAGCCCTCCCCCCGGACAGCACGCCAAATACGCATAACCATTTTTATTCTCTGATCATTGGCAAGTGTGAACTCGTGAAGGTTCATTCTTGTGTTACGCGGCACGTTTGAGCTTCTGCAGGAACCACTGAGGTTCATTCTTGTGTTACGCGGCACGTTTGAGCTTCTGCAGGAACCAATGAGGTTCATTCGTGTGTTACGCGGCACGTTTGAGCTTCTGCAGGAACCACTGAGGTTCATTCTTGTGTTACGCGGCACGTTTGAGCTTCTGCAGGAACCAATGAGGTTCATTCTTGTGTGTTACGCGGCACGTTTGAGCTTCTGCGGGAACCAATGAGGTTCATTCTTGTGTTACGCGGCACGTTTGAGCTTCTGCAGGAACCAATGAGGTTCATTCGTGTGTTACGCGGCACGTTTGAGCTTCTGCAGGAACCAATGAGGTTCATTCTTGTGTGTTACGCGACACATTTGAGCTTCTGCAGGAACCAATGAGGTTCATTCTTGTGTGTTACGCGGCATTTTTGAGCTTCAGCAGGAACCAATGAGGTTCATTCTTGTGTTACGCGGCACATTTGAGCTTCAGCAGGAACCAATGAGGTTCATTCTTGTGTTACGCGGCACATTTGAGCTTCTGCAGGAACCAATGAGGTTCATTCTTGTGTGTTATGCGGCACGTTTGAGCTTCTGCAGGAACCAATGAGGTTCATTCTTGTGTTACGCGGCACGTTCAAGCTTCTGCAGAAACCAATGAGGTTCATTCTTGTGTTACGCGGCACGTTTGAGCTTCAGCAGGAACCAATGAGGTTCATTCTTGTGTTACGCGGCACATTTGAGCTTCTGCAGGAACCAATGAGGTTCATTCTTGTGTGTTACGCGGCACATTTGAGCTTCTGCAGGAACCAATGAGGTTCATTCTTGTGTGTTATGCGGCACGTTTGAGCTTCTGCAGGAACCAATGAGGTTCATTCTTGTGTTACGCGGCACGTTCAAGCTTCTGCAGAAACCAATGAGGTTCATTCTTGTGTTACGCGGCACGTTTGAGCTTCTGCAGGAACCACTGAGGTTTATTCTTGTGTTACGCGGCACGTTTGAGCTTCAGCAGGAACCAATGAGGTTCATTCTTGTGTGTTACGCGGCACGTTTGAGCTTCAGCAGGAACCACTGAGGTTCATTCTTGTGTGTTATGCGGCACGTTTGAGCTTCTGCAGGAACCAATGAGGTTCATTCTTGTGTGTTACGCGGCACGTTTGAGCTTCTGCAGGAACCAATGAGGTTCATTCTTGTGTTACGCGGCACGTTTGAGCTTCAGCAGGAACCAATGAGGTTCATTCTTGTGTTACGCGGCACGTTTGAGCTTCAGCAGGAACCACTGAGGTTCATTCTTGTGTGTTACGCGGCACGTTTGAGCTTCTGCAGGAACCAATGAGGTTCATTCTTGTGTGTTACGCGGCACGTTCAAGCTTCAGCAGGAACCAATGAGGTTCATTCTTGTGTGTTACGCAGCACGTTTGAGCTTCTGCAGGAACCAATGAGGTTCATTCTTGTGTGTTACGCGGCACGTTTGAGCTTCTGCAGGAACCAATGAGGTTCATTCTTGTGTGTTACGCGGCACGTTTGAGCTTCAGCAGGAACCAATGAGGTTCATTCTTGTGTGTTACGCAGCACGTTTGAGCTTCTGCAGGAATCAATGAGGTTCATTCTTGTGTTACGCGGCACGTTTGAGCTTCAGCAGGAACCACTGAGGTTCATTCTTGTGTGTTACGCAGCACGTTTGAGCTTCTGCAGGAACCAATGAGGTTCATTCTTGTGTGTTACGCGGCACGTTCAAGCTTCTGCAGGAACCAATGAGGTTCATTCTTGTGTTACGCGGCACGTTTGAGCTTCAGCAGGAACCAATGAGGTTCATTCTTGTGTTACGCGGCACATTTGAGCTTCTGCAGGAACCAATGAGGTTCATTCTTGTGTGTTACGTGGCACGTTTGAGCTTCAGCAGGAACCACTGAGGTTTATTCTTGTGTGTTATGCGGCACGTTTGAGCTTCTGCAGGAACCACTGAGGTTCATTCTTGTGTGTTACGCGGCACGTTTGAGCTTCTGCAGGAACCACTGAGGTTTATTCTTGTGTGTTACGCGGCACGTTTGAGCTTCTGCAGGAACCAATGAGGTTCATTCTTGTGTGTTACGCGGCACGTTTGAGCTTCAGCAGGAACCAATGAGGTTCATTCTTGTGTGTTACGCGGCACGTTTTAGCTTCAGCAGGAACCAATGAGGTTCATTCTTGTGTTACGCGGCACGTTTGAGCTTCTGCAGGAACCAATGAGGTTCATTCTTGTGTGTTACGCGGCACGTTTGAGCTTCTGCAGGAACCAATGAGGTTCATTCTTGTGTGTTACGCGGCACGTTTGAGCTTCAGCAGGAACCAATGAGGTTCATTCTTGTCTGTTACGCGGCACGTTCGAGCTTCTGCAGGAACCAATGAGGTTCATTCTTGTCTGTTACGCGGCACGTTTGAGCTTCAGCAGGAACCAATGAGGTTCATTCTTGTGTGTTACGCGGCACCTTTGAGCTTCAGCAGGAACCAATGAGGTTCATTCTTGTGTGTTACGCGGCACGTTTGAGCTTCAGCAGGAACCAATGAGGTTCATTCTTGTGTGTTACGCGGCACGTTTGAGCTTCAGCAGGAACCAATGAGGTTCATTCTTGTGTGTTACGCGGCACGTTTGAGCTTCAGCAGGAACCAATGAGGTACATTCTTGTGTGTTACGCGGCACGTTCGAGCTTCTGCAGGAACCACTGAGGTTCATTCTTGTGTGTTACGCGGCACGTTTGAGCTTTGAGCTTCAGCTTTGACCTCAGTGGTTCCTGCAGAAGCTCAAACGTGCCGCGTAACACACAAGAATGAACCTCATTGGTTCCTGCTGAAGCTCAAACGTGCCGCGTAACACAAGAATAAACCTCAGTGGTTCCTGCAGAAGCTCAAACGTGCCGCGTAACACACAAGAATGAACCTCATTGGTTCCTGCAGAAGCTCAAACGTGCCGAAGTTGAGTGTGCTTCCTGGGGCACATTAATCTGTGACAACACCATTATTTAGCTTGCAACGTCATGTTTGCAGCCCTTAAAGAGGGTCCTGTTTGTATTCTGCCCGTCAGTTTGTGTTTATTCAATAATATAAAAGACATAGAGCCTGAAAACACACACACACACACACACACACACACACTCACATACACACACACACACCGAGATCATCATCTGAAATGTCAGAGCAGCTTTTTCCCCCACTGTGTTCTTAATGATGGTTTGCCCTCGGGTCAGCTATAGTTTATGAGCCCTGGCAAGCATGTCATATGGTTGTGTACCGTGGTTGTTGGTGGAGGGTGTTGATTTTAGACTGCAAATCTAATTCAAATATATACTAAATGTGGATGTGTACAAACATGTTTTTTGATAAAGACACATTAAAGTGCCCCTATGATGCTATTTAAAAGTTCCTCATTTTGTTTTGGAGGTCTCCTACAATAGGCCATACATGCAACGAAGATCAAAAAGCACTTTCATTTTCTCATTATATACATTGCAGCATAACCTCTTTTCTCACAGTGTCTGAAACGGTTCAAGAAGGCTATGTCCACATTGTCAGTCCAATTGAAATCTGATCTAAATTATTAACTGTCCACACTGTGTATCGCAACTGTTCAGATCCGATTTGTGTGTCCCATGGCACTCTTTAGTTTTCTGGAATATCTGCATTGGCAATGACATTGCGTTGGTATACGCCAAAAACAACAACAACAGCAACATGGAGGGGTTTGCAATACAGATGCTGTTTTATATACAACGTGACAATGTGTAGCTGCCCGCTGGACTTCTGTGTTATGAGGCAGTGGCAGAAATGTAAGAGGCTGGTATGAGCAGCTTTATTCTGTGCTGTCGTCTCCGCCGGTCTCGAACTTCAACATGTCTCTATTGTATTGTAATTTTCTGCTCGACCAGCACTGCAGCGACTTTCAGCATGTTTATATGACAACGTCAGACATGTTTACTTTTTACGTGGCGTGAGGAAGTGACATAAACCACGCAAAATCAGATTAGAACGGTCAACCTGAAACGGATTTCCAGAAATGCGATTTGAACAGGATTTCAAACCACATATAAATGTAGCTCAAATGGATTTGTAAAAATCGCATCTCATGTAATTTTTTGCCATTCACACTTGCTGAATATAATCAGATTCCAATTTGGACTTGACTTGGACTGACAGTCCGAGGCTACGTTCACACTGTCAGTCCAAATCCGATTATTTGTGTATATCTGATTTGGGAAACTAATCTAAAATTATTGACGTTCACACTGTGTATCGCAACTGTTCAGATCCGATTTGTGTGTCCATGCAGCTCTTTCATTTTCTGGAATATCTGCATTGGTTTCTATGACAATGCAACATGAAGGGGTTTGCAATAGAGTTGTCTTGTTTAAATTTGACGACATTACAATGTGTAGCCGCCTCACTGGTCTACTGCATCTTCTGAGGCAGCGGCAGAACCGTAGGAGGCAGGTATGCGTGGCTTTATTCCGTGCTGTCGTCTCTTTCGGTTTACAAACATGTCTCCTTTATATTGTTATTTTCTGCTCGTCCGGCAGATTGGAACAACACAGCCTTGTTTCGGCAGTGACTTTCAGCATGTTTCCTATAACAACGTCTGACGTTTACGTTTTACGTGGCGTGAGAAAGTCACATAAACTACGATCAGAGCAGTCAGACTAAAAACAGATTTCCAGAAATGTGATTTAAATAGGATTTCAAACCGCATATGGATGTGGCTTGAAACGGATTTAAAAAAATTGCATTTCATGTGATTTTTTGCCGTTCATACTTGCTGAATCTGATCGGATTTCAATCGGATATGCACACGGATTTGGACTAACAGTCTGAACGCAGGCTGAATGAGGCTTAAAGTATTCGGGATCTTTCAAC
The DNA here is from genome assembly GCF_029890125.1 of Rhinichthys klamathensis goyatoka. Classification (NCBI taxonomy): domain Eukaryota; kingdom Metazoa; phylum Chordata; class Actinopteri; order Cypriniformes; family Leuciscidae; genus Rhinichthys; species Rhinichthys klamathensis. The sequence goes on along the minus strand of NW_026606668.1, from coordinate 4,042,067 downwards.
CCCTCCTTTCAGAGAACCTACTCTGCTTTGATTTGTCAAAATCAAATGATTCAGTCTGTTGTGATTGGTTTTGACTGGCGGTTCAAAGTAGATGTTGTTTGTGGGCAGCCAGTGAAGACGACATGCGGGCATTATGCAAATTTGTTACAAACCTTCATAGGTTCGTGCACGAAATAAGACTGGAGTTATTGACGACTCGTTTCAGGCAGTTCTGAATCAGTTCTTTTTTTTGGGAGACAATAGTTGTGTCCCAAATGTACACTATGTACTAATGCACTATGTACTCAACTGTGTAGTTTATGAATTTGATAAGGTTATTTTGTCATTCAACATCGAAGTCTGATAATACGTAAAGCTGCAACATTGCATGAATGTTACATTGAAATGTCTAACATTCCACGCTTCGTTTTTTCAGTTAATTAAGTGCATCACCTGGGTATTTAAAGTGCACTTTTTATTTTTGGAATTTTCTGTGAACACACTACTTTCAATATTTGTACTACAAAACGTCACAGAATAGTGCATACGTAGCCTATGCAAATTGTGATGCACCTAATAACTCCATTTATCATGCACTTTGATCTTTGAATTTTTGCAGACCTCTTACATTCACAAACAGCTATACTACATGAAAGGTAATATCAGAAAAAGCATAATGGGGCACTTTAAAAACCCCCTGGAAGCTTTAGACCATTATTTTTTTGTCACTTGTCAAATGCCTTTTATGTATAAACTAACGTTTTACCCTTTTCCAAGATCCAGATTTCAGTCAGAAATTGAGAATTCGTCATAAAATGGTGCAAATTATGATAATTTAAACAATGAGTCAAATTAACATGAACCATTTTAATATTTCACGCAACATTTTTTGCTTCAATGTTTTTTTTACGAATTACGAAACTCAAACATTAATTATTATCTTTATAGGATACATACAATTCTACAATAAAATGATTTAAAACATGTTTAAATAATAATAATAATAAAATAATAATGCATAAAATAGCTCTGATTTACCCCCCCCCCCAAAAAAAATTTTTAAGGTATAATTTCCAATGCCTTGTGGTATTTAACACTATAGGCTACATTGTTTAATATGTGGTGGAAATGACACTGTGTTGGAAAAAATATTGCTGTTGGATAAATTAAATAATTTACTAACTGTCCACAGGGCCAAAAGTGTTAACACCTATATAAACAAAATATTTTTTATCTTCTCTTCCACTCAGATCTACACTCGTCTGCAGCGGCGTAATAACATGATGGACAGAATACGTGAAAACAAATACCGTAGCAGTGAGACAAAACGGATTAACATCATGCTCTTTTCCATCGTGGTGGCATTTGCGGTTTGCTGGCTCCCGTTGAACGTGTTCAATGCCGTCATCGACTGGAACCATGAAGTGGCTATGCACTGTACCCACAATCTCCTGTTCTCGCTGTGTCACCTAACGGCCATGTGCTCAGTCTGCATAAACCCGGTGTTCTACGGGTTCCTGAACCGCAACTTCCAGCGTGACCTTCGGGCTTTCCGACTCTGCAAGATTGTGTCAGCACGGGAGAATGAATATGACATGGTTGCCATGTCGACTATTCAAACGGATGTGTCTAAGATGTCACTGAGAATTAGTAGCCTTGATCTCTAGTACAGTTTTGTAAGTGACACTCGTGTCTGTGTTCTGTAAAATGCACTGTCTTGATAAAACGTCTCTTCAGATTTAGTTTAAAAAAGTGCATTTAAAAAAAAAAACATTAGAGTGATTGTTACTAGTAAACATAACGTTTGATATCATGACTTATGCTATAAGAAAGCAACTACTTTCCAAGCTCTGTTTTACAGTATAATTGTAAAATTGTATATACAAAATCGAGCAAGGATGCTGAATACATTATTTGGAAACATCCAATGTCCCGCATTAGTGAGTGGCTCATTGGGACCAAGTACTGTAAGAGTCTGAAGACATAAAAGAAATCGTACGATTCCGACTGAGCTTTGATCACTCAGATGAATTCTTCCTGCTGTGTGTTTGAATCGGAGGGAAGAAAGAATAAATGGAAATGAATGCAAAGCCCAAGAGGTCACAAATTCAGAAATGGATTTAAATGTATAATGAATGTCAGATGTGACTTTTAAGAGAGACACTGAACTACTGTTTCTTATCTGGATTCATTTCTCTGAGTTCTGAGTGCTGAAAACAAAACTAAATTGATTTTCCTCTTATTTATCCCTTGACAAAGCAAGCCTGCAGGAAGTAAAGGGCTGTTTTTTTCACACTGACAGCAATTTGCAGCAATAAAGTGACCCTACTTTGTTCTTTTTCAATGGGAATTGGCCATTTCTGACGACACAAGTAACAGCGATTGTTGTTGGTGATGAGACAAAGTTGAGCACAGTGGCTCGGCAATCTCCAGCCATTTAAACACTGTCAGTGTAAACAAGGCTTTTGTGCCATTGCTCACAATGGTTATTTAAGGCATGGATGCCCAGTCCTGCTCCTTGGAGGCCATCGTCCTGTTTCCAACCATAATTAAACACCTGAACCAGGTATTCAACGTCTTTAGGGGTGCTAGAAACTTTCAAGAAGGATTGGCTACCCCTGCTTTAAACACTTTGTTTTTTGTTTTGTTTTGTTTGGTTTTGTTTTGTTTTGTTTGCTTTGTTTTATTTGTTTTGCTTTGCTTTGCTTTGCTATGATTTTTGTTTTGCTTTGCTTTGTTTTGATTTTTGTTTTGTTTTGTCTTGTTTTTTGCTTTGCTTTGTTGTTTTTTCCACTCTCACCTAATCCACATAATACACAAACAAACATAGGAATGTATCAGTACACTCTAAATGCTGGGTTGTTTCAACCCATGTTTAGATCAAATATGGACAAAGCCAACCATTGGTTCAATAAAAAAATTTAAAAGCAGCAGTTGCGTTCGTCCATATTTGACCCAAACATGAAACAACCCAGCATTTTTAGAGTGTTTTATCAATGTAGTTCTGCACTGATGCATAATGATTGTAATTTAACATAAGTATGCTTTGCTATTTCTAATTTGATAATGATATGAATTACCTCTACTTGAATATTACATGTTATTATTGAGGTACTGTTGCTTACTGACAGATTTTCAAAATATTTTTTTGATTTATTCCTTCAATATTAGAAAAAAATGTTTTGCCAATGTATTGCCTTCACCATTTGTTTTATGGTCAATGTGGTCACTGAAGTTTTAGTTTTGGATTAACAGTTGAATTTGTTGAATATTTTATGATACAGTAATTGTAATACAGTGAAATACAGGGTTTGATAAAAACATTGAGTATTCCTTCCTTATATATATATATATATTTACAATACTTTACCCTCAGAATGATAAATAGAGGGCCATTGAAGTTATCAAGCTCCTCTATTGCTGTGCAGACTGTCATTTGCTGTTGTTGGTATTTTTCCAACATTGGTGATTGATTCGTTCTAAATTACTACAACAGTATAATCACAAAATGATCAACCCAGTGCAAAACAGTCCCAGATTACAAAGTGACGCAATTATAGAGCTTTGCTATGGCATGTGTATGTTCATGCGAGGAAGGCACTGTACTTTTTGTGTACAAAATTGTACTATATATATATATATATATATATATATATATATATATATATATATAATGACTATTTCATTGGATGTCTATTTCTCCATGTTTGTTTATTTTAGACTTTTTAGACATTGCAATATTAAAAACACATTCCAAACAATACTCTATATAATCTTAAATCTTTCAATCAGTGTAATTTTTTTGTCCACCTTGAAAATTGCTAAGAAGAAATTTTTATTTAGATTTAGACTGTTCGAAAGATGCCATCAAAATGACACAGTTGCTGGTGCAAACAAGTGAGCAAAAAATGCGTTTCTTAAAAAGAAAGAAGCCTTTCATTTATTTATTTTTTTTAGCGTGAGAGAAAGCTCTTTAACTTCCCACAAGAGCTTAGCGACACAGGGCCAGAAATGGAGCAACAAAATATCACAGCCCAAGTAAACACGTTTGACAGATTTATTTATTTATTTATTTATTTTGATGTGTAAGTGAGCGCTGATGCTCTTGCCACCATTATAGGGAATCAAGGGGGAATCCTTTTCTGGGAAAATAACAAGCAAAATAATGAAATATGTATTTCCAGAAAGTGCTGTTTCCATTCTGAATATTCCAACTGTCTGTTATCCGTATACTTGTGATATTTGAAAGGAATGCAGTGTTTTTTACTTTATTAAAATATTTTACTGCCAGTGTGGATATCCTGTGAATTCTGAAGTGATGGTCTTGTTTTTATATTGCTCATATCTAGGCTTTCTCTATATGGCTTTTTTTTTTTTCATGATTTTTGTCATTGTGTCTCTTTGTTACGTTCAGACACATCAAAGATGTTCTGCTGTGCACTTTATCAAAATCATCCATATTTGCTTCACTGAGTGCAGTGATCTTTTCTCTCTGATAGGCATTGTAGCACATGACCTCTGACACAACATTTCTTTGTAGTATGACATCTGAAATGTAAAAATGCATGTTATGGTTTTTGCTCTGTATCCTATCTGGATCTCTGAGCTGTTTCATTTAAAAAAAATCCTTTTAGGAAACTGAAGCCCCCATGAAGTTTAGAGTTTGGGGCTTTTAGTCCATTTCTAATGTGTTTAGCTGCGCACTTTACATTTACGTTTGAACCGCAAAGCCTGACATGTGAAACTAATAGTCAGAAATTGAACAGTTTATTGAGCCTTTAAATAAAGATAAAAATAAATAAAAGTTTACATAGGCTTATGTGTTTTTTTTTTTTTTTTTTTGTTAAAGGCCCCCTGTTGTGAAAATCAAGTGTTTAATGTTGTTTATATGTCTATGTGGTGTTTTTAATATGTTTTAACACAAACCATGTGCAAATTCATTAGTCAACTTGGTATTTGTCAACACTGGAGTATTGTCTCCTTAAAACTGCAGTTTACCAAAGATGCGGTTTGAAATCGCCACTGTTCTCTATGTCACGAACATGTTGTAACCAATCCCGTCAAAGTGCAGGCGGGCTTTAGCATATCATTAACTATGATGCGAACCAGGGGGCTCTCAAGAGAAACAAGGTTATCCCGGTATACAGTGCTGGTCAGAATTATTTGCCCCCTTGGTAAATATGATCAAAGATGGCTGTAAAAAATAAATCTGCAGTGTTTATCCTTTTGATATATATATATATATATTTTTAAATGCAAAAATCGAACCTTTTATTGAAGTAAAAGAATTGAAAGTGAGTGGGGCCCCCCCCATTTGAGAAAATACATAACCAGCCAGTGTTCAAAACTATCTGCTTGCCTTAGCTCGATTCAAAGCGGTAAGCTTGTAATAATGTTTTTAATTCCAGTGGTACTGGTGGATTTCCGCGGGAAATTCGAGCATGTCTTTGGGTCATTACGTCACTTCTGTACACATAAAGAAGGTGTCTCGGCTAGTAGGCTATGAGTGTGAGGATGCTGGAGGTGGAGATTTATAGCCTTTTCTCACAGCACTTATCAATTTGATGGCGGATCCAGAAAGGTTCAAACGACAATCACCAGTGACAACAGATTCACCCGTTGTAAAATGCAAAAGACTTCGTTCGGACTTCTGAGTGGCTACAAAAAACCGGACCCATGCGAAAACAAGGATACATATCGGAAGGACATTACATCACGCAATGCTGACGTTATTAACTTTAAAAATTTGAGAACAAAGTATAATTTGCACGGTTTTGCGTGATATGATAACTTATAAGCGATTGTTAGATTTAATCAGTGCGATTTACTGCAATGTCAGAATCAGAACAAAAGTGGATGTTTCTTAGTAGTTCAGATGACATTTTCCGGTGAAAATTCTTATGTTGGTCATACTTCCAAGTTTCAATACTCTGTGATTCTGAATGACAGTTTCCACACCGGCGTGGTGACTGACAGCCACACACTCTCCTCAAACATTGTGTTCATCCACGCTGTGCCGTGTCGAGGGTGCTGAAGTACAACTCACGTAAAATTGAGAATTCCGGGAATGACTACAATTGCAGATTTCGAACAGAGATGGCGACAAAGAGGAAAAACTGCGGACTGCAGCTTTAAATACTTTTTGCAACCTCCTTTTTCCAAGATAACAGCTGTGAGTTTTCTCCTATAATGCCTGATGAGTTTAGAGAACACCTGACAAGAGACAACAGACCATTCCTCCATACAGAATCTCTGTAAAGGCAAAAGATGTAGAGATGTACAAACAAACACATCCCTCAAAAGCCAGATGTGATGCATCTTATTTGATACTCAACTTTAAACATGATTTTTCCAAAAATAAATAAATAATAATGTATGCATAATCGAGTAATACATTTTTTTTTTTTTTGCAGTCCAGTATTAATCTTGAAATATTCCAAACAACATAATTTATTCTTACATTTAGTTTATAAAAACCATTAAAGATTTCACAGCTAAAATACATGTCCCATAACCTGAAGGTGTCACCATTATGTTCAGGTTTAGTTAAGTTCATTGACTCTTGCTTGTTTACATTCATCACACGTCTCTTTGTCTTTGTGTTCCCGCCACTGATCAGTCTCCATAGACACTACACTAATCATCACAGCTGTTTGTCTTTAAGTCATCATCTCTGTGTATTTAAGTTCCTTCCTGTTGCTTGTTCATTGTTGGCTGTTGTCTGTGCATTGTGCACTCTCGCATAATTTGGCTGTTTGTTCTGAGTATTATATTAAATCTTATGTTATTGAATCATCGTCTTCATCTTCTGTGGAACTAAGAGTTACAGAAGGTTGGACGTTTTTACAATTATACTAAAAGGCTTATTACTTTTTTTGCTGCTTGTTAAAAAAAAAAAAGTTCTTCCATTTTACTTATTCCATTTGAGTTGAGACAACTTGATTACTTTATTTGGGTTTAAGTAGCATTATAGTGACTAAAAAGGATTTCCGGTTATGATTTACACAAATAGGGAGAGTAAATGTTGAAATAAAGTGTTATTTTATTTTTTAGCAAGATGAGAAAATGTGGAGACTTGTTTAATGTTCTTGTTACGGGTGTGGTGCAGGTTTAAGGAGAGGCAGCAGTCAGCAGATCAAATTCAATAATCTTTACTAAGAAAACCAAACTTAAACAGATACAAGTCTTTGGGACCACAAACACACGTTACACATCAACGAGAACCGACAAGGAGTGAGGGAGAACACAGGGTTTACATACACAGAGAACGGATCATGGGAACAAGACACAGCTGGGGCAAATTAACTAGACACAGGTGAAGGAACTGAACACAAACGAGGAGCGGGAAAATGAACAGGACTAAACCAAATACACAATGAACGGGGGGAAACTCAGGACACACATGTAACATAACGCCCCCTCCAAAAAGGCGCGTCCTCGCGCCGTATAACTTCAATAGTGGTGGGGGGGCGGGCGCCCTGGAGGCTGACGAGGGCGTGGCCTACCCTGAGCAGGAAGCCTCCAGGGCGGAGCAGGCTGGTCAGGGGGCCATGGCGGAGTAGGAGACCACCCCTCGGGCGGTCCTGGCGGAGAATCCCCTTCGGGCGGCCATGGCGGAGAATCCCCTTCGGGCGGCCATGGCGGAGACGCACCCTCGGGCGGCCATGGCGGAGAATCCCCTTCGGGCGGCCATGGCGGAGACGCACCTTCGGGCGGCCATGGCGGAGAATCCCCTTGGGGTGGCCATGGCGGAGACGCACCTTTAGGTGGCCTATATCCCCCCCCCAAAACTTTCTTGGGGGGAATCACAGGCTCTGGGACGTGGACAGTCTCTGGGTGGTCAGACGGGACGTGGAAAGTCTCTGGCTGGGCTAGCGGTGAAGGCCCGGCTATGCTGGATGGAACCAGTGGTGAAGGCTCAAAAGGGCTGGACGGTACCAGCGGTGAAGGCTCAGATGGGCTGGACGGGACCAGCGGAGAAGGCTCTGGCTCGGCGTGACGCGAAGCTCCGGCCCGGCAGGCGTGACGGTAAGCTCAGGCTCGGCAGGCGTGCAGGTAAGCTCAGGCTCGGCAGGCGTGCAGGTAAGCTCAGGCTCGGCAGGCGTGCAGGTAAGCTCAGGCTCGGCAGGCGTGCAGGTAAGCTCAGGCTCGGCAGGCGTGCAGGTAAGCTCAGGCTCGGCAGGCGTGCAGGTAAGCTCAGGCTCGGCAGGCGTGCAGGTAAGCTCAGGCTCGGCAGGCGTGCAGGTAAGCTCAGGCTCGGCAGGCGTGCAGGTAAGCTCAGGCTCGGCAGGCGTGCAGGTAAGCTCAGGCTCGGCAGGCGTGCAGGTAAGCTCAGGCTCGGCAGGGCTGCAGGGAAGCTCAGGCTCGGCAGGGCTGCAGGGAAGCTCAGGCTCGGCAGGGCTGCAGGGAAGCAGGGAAGCTCAGGCTCGGCAGGGCTGCAGGGAAGCTCAGGCTCGGCAGGGCTGCAGGGAAGCTCAGGCTCGGCAGGGCTGCAGGGAAGCTCAGGCTCGGCAGGGCTGGACGTGACCAGCTGTGAAGGCCCGGCTGGGCTGGACGGAACTAGCTGTGAAGGCTCGGCTGGGCTGGACGGAACCAGCGGTGCGGGCTTGGCTGGGCTGGAAGGAACCAGCGGTGCGGGCTTGGCTGGGCTGGGTGGGATCAGTGGCGGAAGCTCTGTGTCCCAGTCAATAAGCTCCTCCTCTTCCCCTGGACCGATGGTGAAGGGAGAGCCACAGCTCGCCAATACCCACTCCACAAAGGCAGCGAAGTTCCCCCGAGGCCCATCTCCAGGCAGGCATGCTTTGGTCTCAGCGTTGAGGCCTGCCCGGAAGAACACACAGAGGCTGGTGTCATCAAAATGAACTAGAGGAACCAAGTCCAAATACCTCTGTGTGTGGGCCTCGAGGGACTGATCCTCCTGAGACAGGAGAAGGATTTGGACTGCTGCATCCATCGATGTTAAGGTTCGGTTCTTCTGTTACGGGTGTGGTGCAGGTTGAAGGAGAGGCAGCAGTCAGCAGATCAAATTCAATAATCTTTACTAAGAAAACCAAACTTAAACAGATACAAGTCTTTGGGACCACAAACACACGTTACACATCAACGAGAACCGACAAGGAGTGAGGGAGAACACAGGGTTTACATACACAGAGAACGGATCATGGGAACAAGACACAGCTGGGGCAAATTAACTAGACACAGGTGAAGGAACTGAACACAAACGAGGAGCGGGAAAATGAACACAGGACTAAACCAAATACACAATGAACGGGGGGAAACTCAGGACACACATGTAACAGTTCTATTATGTTGGTATTTAAAATAGTTTCTATGTTGGTGTTTTGGGGGTTATATGGTGGTAAAGTGTTGAGCGTCTGCTTGGGTTGAGGACATGCAAACAAGAATTCAAGTTGTATATATTTAAACATCTAGCAATTTGTTTTATATATATTTTGAATTATACAAATACAGTATGTGTATATATGGAAAATGCTAATGACCGAATAAATCTTAGTGACAGGAAAAATCACCAACATTTCCTGAACATAAAAGTTGATACATTTTTAGTCATTCATCACTAGCTGGCTACTAATCGAACAGAAATGTCAGACAGTTGGACAGAAAGTGTGAAGGATAATGGAATGAAGGGTAATAGAAATAGGAGAGGATGTGATGAATGTGAGGATGAGTCTGACCAGAGGGAAGATGGTCACCTCTTCTTCACTTTTGAGCCTCATGCACTTAAACACTCCTGACAGCCGCCATGAGCTACAATGACAACAAGAAGCAGTGACGACAGTCACTGGGAACGAACGAACGAACAGATACCATGACAAAAGACGCCACACAGCAGGCTTCGTTTTATGATGCAAAGCTTGACAAGATACTATAAGTTTACAAACTCATGTTTCCAATAAGCTCTAAAACACTGAGTGTAATAAAACGGCACTCGGGCAAAATCTGTTACCTAGCAACAAGAGACATTTCAAAGAGTTGTGGTTCTTAGACAACTTTTTCCTCTTCTGTCTGCAAGTACGAAACAGCTGGCTTTCATCCTTAAGAAAAACAAAACAAAACCCTGAAGCATTAAATATTTTGACATTTTGAAATGGGGTTTGTGTTCTCACATTTTTATGTAAGCAGTGATAAAAGCATTTTTTTTTCAGTACAATGGATTTCTTAGTTTAAATGTTTTTTTTTAATAAGTAAAAAAAAAAAAAACCACTGATGAAAAGGAGGATCTTGGCATAATTAGGATGTGTTTATTTATGTTTGAGGGTACACGTGAGAATGAAAGTATTATATGTCAACTACAAAATAATATAGGAACCGTTAATATTCTAATGGCAGTTTTGTAGTTTGCATTTACGTTGTCAAAACAAAATCACATGACATAAGACACACTCTCACTTCCCCTCTTTCTCTCGCTCTGTCTTTTTTTCACAACTGCTGGACAGATACTGACTAACTGGCAGATTCATACTGTAAATCAAATCAGATAAAAGCAGATTTGACAAAGATATAATGTTTATCTCACAAACAGGCACACATACAAACACGTCCAGTACACTATAAGAAAAATACAGGAAAAACAGACTTCGACTTAAAGGATAATGTCAAAGGCAGGATCTTCTGAATGTGTTTTTGTAGGTCTGGTATGGATATTCAGAAAGTAATTCTTACAATTTTTTTTATTCATATTATTAATGCACAAGCTACAGTCTATTAAGCGGTAACAGCTTAATGGCAGAGCTATAGGTAGATTCTGCATATGGTTAGCTATTTAGTTTTTTTTTTTGGATAATCTAGCCTATAGGAGCATACAGATGGAACAGGAAAGGTCCAAGGATTGAGCCCGGGGAACTGCATGTGTCACATCCACCAGCTGGAGTGCCCATGATCTCTACTAGAGGGCACTCCTCCCGACCCGTGTGCTATCTTATCATGGACTGCATTTCCCATAATCCACTGCCTGGACTCATTAGGCTTGATTGCATTCAGCTGTGTCTCAATACCTTGTTAACTACATATATAAGCCTTGTGTGTTCTGTAATTCTTTGCGAAGTCTTGTATGTTGTACACTGCATTTCTGAATGTTATCCTGGTTTTCTGTGCCTTGGTTTTTTGATTCTCTGTCAGTATTACCACTTTTGCCTGTGTTTTCTGCTCTGTTGCTTATTTGGATTGTTTGCCCGTGTGTTTGACCCTTTGCTTGTTAGATGGATTACGATTCTGGATTGTCCCAATAAAGCTGCATTTGGATCTTCAACCCAAGTCTCAGACAGTTTGTAACAACACTGTTAATAGAGGTCCTCTCAGATTTATAGTTGTTAACATAGTAATCCCTGTTTTCTAAATATTATCTAAACCAGCTGAGGACCAAATGCTGTCCAGTTTTCCAGTCTTGGAGTATATTGTGGTTGACTATCTAAAGCCGGGTTCACACTGTACGATTTTGCCACGATTTGGCTGTCTGAGACTATTTTGCAAATCCTAAAAGATTCCTCTGATCCTATAGGCTAAAATCTGAAGTCTCTGATCGTTAGTTTGAAATGTTTGACTGACAGCCGATTAATGAGCGCTGCAGTAACATTGACCTCCGACAAAAGTCTGGCAGTGTCAGAAGATTTGACTCACAGTCCTGCAGTTTGACTTCTACAACGACCGTCAAAATGGTCTGAGTGTGAAATCTCAGAGTCCATTCTTGAGTGTGAAAGCCCAGAGTTCGTTGCAGAGTGTGATATCCCCGAATCTGCTCCAGAGAGTAAAATGTCTGTGTCTTCCACCAAGATGGCCGCCATGCCTGGGTCTTCCACCCATAGATATCCATAATAAAGGCTAGAGGTCTTATGGCGGAGTCTCTATCGTCATCTCCGTCGGCCATCTTGTCACAGGCAAGCTTTCTGGCCGGCTCTGTGGTACCTGATGTAAGATGAGTGATCAGCACGAACACAAATACTCTTATCTCGTTGAAATCTTGACTGATTTACAAACGGTTCGGTTTCTTACAAACGTTATTAACGTGGCTATAATTCTGGATGATTATTTATTTATACACTTATTATTCATAAGTATGCAGTGTCATAACTACATCTCTGACCTTTATAACAAACCAAACCGTTTGAAAATCGGTAGAAAATTTACCAAGTTATGGTTATTTAAAAAGTACATGCACCATTAAAACACAATGTTACGAGTGAGCGAGCTGGCTGTGACAAGATGGCCGCCAGGTGCGGACGTCGACCTCCATTGGCCAGCAGCGCGGACGAGACATCTATCCTTATTATGGATATCTATGCTTCCACCTAGATCTTCCATCTTTTGGTCTCTTTTCCTGTTCTGTTCATGTTTGTATTTCTTTGTTAATCTTTTGTTAATTGGTTCAGTTCTCCTCTGCCCCCTGTCAGTTTGTTTCCATGGTTACTAATTGAGTTAGTTCTGTTCAGGCGTCTAGTTAATTTATCCTCTCTTGTTTGCTGCGTATTTAAGCTCCATGTTTAGTCCTGTTCAGTGTCTTTGCTAGTTCCTGGTTGTTCTGTCCCTTGTTTTTGAATCCTGCGAATCTTGAGTATTTCTGTTAGTTTGAGTTTGTCATTAATAAAGACTGCTGCAGTAAGATACAGTTTCATCTCTGCTGCAACCAGGACTGTGACAGAAGGGAAGATATAAGATTGATCTGTAGATGAATAGTGTGCAGTTATCTAAATTGTTTTTTTAGAAGGGACTTTGGAAAAATGCCTGAAATGACAGAGTCATTTTCTGCATAGTTCTCTTTCTAGACATTTAATCTCTTTTTAAAGAGGATGCTGGCAGTGTGTCAAGACAGCAGGTGTATGTTTTTAAAATGCCACACTGTTTCTTCCAGTCTTTTGCAGTCAATTGCCTGAACATCAGTTATACTGACTGATTTATAATATTGCTGTGGCGGGGGCTGTTTATCCCAAGTGCTACATGAGTACATGCTGATTCTATATACATTCCCATATAAGAGGTGTGTAAACAAACTATCTGTGATGCTACTAGTATACGGACATAAGAGATATTGAGTGGACATTATAGACAGTAATCTAGACTGTAGCATTTTTGATTCATCGCAACGATGAGAGAATTGACAAATGTATCTTGAACTGTTTGCTATTGAATTAACTGATTGTTAAAATGACTCATTTGAAAGAAGATTATTTACAAGCTTTAGGGTTATTTTCTTTATAATGGCAATAAAATGTTCCTATCAAGTCAAATAGGAACAGGATGGAAATAAAAAGCTAGTTAGGGATTAATTCTGCTCATATGAGGTTTAGATTGTTACTTGAAGTTCATTGGCGTCCTGGAGGATGCAATCATTCTCAGAAAACATTAAAAATATCTATATTTTTTTAAATGTCTTTTTTCTAAATTAGAAAAAGGTATAAAAAAAGAATCTGGATTATTTCAGTTGGCAGTTTTGTCGCAGTAGAAATTACCCACATATGGGTGCACATAACTGGTGTGCTGGTGCTCTGGTGCGCATGCGTAGTAAAAATGAACAATGCGCACCAGAAAACGTGGAGGGAAGTGCTTTTGCATACCAACATTTTTGGGGACAACATTTTACTTAGGCTACTGGAGTAGGATTTTTCTCTATCTGTGGTAAGATACCAATCATGATTAGGGCAGCACGATAAAACGTTTTAGCTTCGATATCGCGATGTGCATATCCGCAAAAGAGTCACATCACAGGATGTGTGATGTCATGCACGTAATGCTATGCACACAGAGCCACGCAGACAGCACGTGAACGCCGCTCTTCTCTTCTCTTCTCTTCTCTTCTCTTCTCTTCTCTTCTCTTCTCTTCTCTTCTCTTCTCTTCTCTTCTCTTCTCTTCGAACAGACAAGTGCACACAAAATTAAGTCAACATCCCTGCTTGGCAAGTCTCCTCATAAACACAGTCGGTTATTTGCTGTAAACAATTGAGAAAGAAAACGGATCTTTGCATTTGTCTTAAATTGATAGCAGCCTAATATACCCGGAGCTGTTTGCTAATCCAATGTTAATCAAACAACAAAAGAGAAAATCACAGCTTTATCACAGATAAATTTTATTAATTACATTAATTATATTTAATTTATACAGTGAAGACTATAGTCTTATTTTACATTTGATTATTCAATGTCTGTACCTGAATACAAAAAATATAAAGCACTACTTATTTAATTTGTGATGACGACATAGGATAATATGCTGCATAAAGTGAGTACCAAGCAGCATCTCCAGGTGCTTCCTTGAGAACCAGACCAAAAAAGTTCTGTGCACCCCTGCACATATGCCAGATGAACAGACATGAACATATCCAGCACACAATGACACTTCCTCACATTTAGGGCCACACACACACACACAGGCACACTGATCAGACAGGAAACTGAACACTGGACACAAAAATAGCGTGCTGGTATTATGAAAGCACTGTCTCTTAGGATACTAAGTAGCATTTGAATTTCCTTTCCTCAATCTTTTCCCCTCTTTGTCCTCTCCATTATGAGCTCACTTCATTAAGATTGTTTCTAATTTCTCTGGATAATAATGACTAGCTCTCACAGCAGCCGCATTCTAGAGAACCTTTATTCATCCACTTCCACACATCATCACTAAAAATCCTGGATGTAAAATGTGGAATTCTCTTCAACTGTACAAAAGGAAGAGAGAAGAGAACTCACAGCAATGCAGACATTCTCATTTTGTGTGTTACGTCTGTTACGTTGAAGCACTTGCTCTAATGTTGGCTCCTATGTTTCGGTTTCTTTGTCTGGTAGCGAAAGAGAGAAAAAGGCTGCTTCCAAATGCCCAAAAGAGTGGTTCATTCATATATATTTTTTAAAGTGGAAAAGAATGGCTTGTATCGTTGAAGCTTTGTTGTTGGTTGATTCGTTTTTCCTCCTAAAAGAATAAAGTCACATACAGTCAGACTAGCAGTCACTGATTAACATCTTTGACTTTTAGCACTCAGAAACTAAAGAAGTGCTTGTCTTAAAGCATGTTACAATTTATTTACCTTTATTTTACCAGGAAATAATCCCATTGAGATTCAAAATCTCTTTTTCAAGGGAGTCCTGCATGGCCAAGACAGCAGAATAGTAGTTCCATATTATATATATATATATATATATATATATATATACAAACAATTGACAGCAAAAAACATTTGACAGCAAAAGACATTTGACAATTTAACATCATCTCAACATAATCACCAGCAGCGCTCAGTAACAACTGGTTCATTGTCGGAAGTCACATTTTAGCTGAATCTGCAATTTATGCAGGAAAAAGGTGCAAAAACTTTAAAGGCACTTTCACCGAAGACAGGTCGCGTTCGTGGGATATCATACATGATTTGCCCATATGATCGAAGATTACATTTCCGGTAGTGACTTTAGGAGTCAGAAGAGAACATAAGTAAGAAGGCAGTTTACAAAATATGGCTTTAAAAAGAAATATACCAGTGCTCCAGCCTGCGATTTTGCAAAGATGGCCAACCAACACTTTAATGCTACAATGATGATGAGTACGAAAATTAGAATTAGTTACAAATCTTGTCACGGATGGAACAGGAGTCAGACAGGTGGTAAGTGTAACAATGTTTATTAACAGGATTGCAGATGCAGACGGAGACATGGTGAGTTAACTTAAACAATTGATAAGCAGATGGGAACTTAACTGAAGGTTAACTAAGCCCCTTTCACACAGAGATTCCGGAAAATACACGGATAAAGCGACCCGGGATTTGACCCGGGTTTGTTTGATTTTGCTTCATTCACACTGCCAGTGATTTGCCGGAATCAGAGAGCGCGTTCACACACAACCCGTGTATGTTCCGGAAAGACACGTGACATCGATGTGACATGTAATGTCTCAGCAACAGAGGAGGAAAGAGTAATAAAATATTCTACTCAAGTAAAAGTACTACTACTTCAATTAAATTTTACTTATGTACAAGTAAAAGTACCGGTCTAAAAATCTACTCAAGTAAAAGTAAAAAGCAGCTCATTTAAAATTTACTCAGAGTAAAAGTTACTGAGTAACTTTTTTAACAGCGGGGGTGGGGGCTCTCCCGTGTAGGGTTGTAATGGTATGAGATTTTCACAGTATGATAACGTCTCAGAAAATATCACGGTTTACAGTATTAATCAATTATTAAATAAATAAACTGTATTATTAAATTATGGATATTATTATTATTATCATCAGTTAAAATTACAGTTAAATTAAAGGGTCACTTCAGGATTTTGCATTAAGCTTTGT
Organism: Rhinichthys klamathensis goyatoka; assembly: GCF_029890125.1. Taxonomy (NCBI): domain Eukaryota; kingdom Metazoa; phylum Chordata; class Actinopteri; order Cypriniformes; family Leuciscidae; genus Rhinichthys; species Rhinichthys klamathensis. The sequence goes on along the minus strand of NW_026606668.1, from coordinate 4,025,809 downwards.
ATCAGTAGAAAACCTGTAGTATTTTCGAATTATCGTGCTCATCACGGAGACTCACTAGTAGCCTAGACTTGTTGTTTAACTACTGCGCTCTGTTACCGGTAGGCGTGGCCTCATAGGGCAGCGAAGCAATTGCATTCTGGGAGTTGTTGTCTTTCATCCACATAAGCCAAAAATACATTTTCTGGCTTTTCTCAGTCTAGAAAGCTCCAAATTCAAAAATAATTTCACGTTTCTTCTACATAAATGACCCATTTTAAATACACATTTATCTTCCCAGAGGTGAAGTGCCCCTTTAATGAAAACAGGATTTTTTTTTTGGTTGAACAAATGCTTTTATTATAACAAACTTGAAACCATTTGTTTGTTTTGTTTATTAAAATTTCAATAAAACATGTCTAATCAATTAAATTTGATAATTGATAATGAATTAGATAAACAACTTATTTTTAACATTAATAATTTATTAAAATGTTTAAGAAAAATATTGTCCTATGAAATGTATTTTATTCAGAAAATGAATGTTTCTTTTTATGATTCAATCCAAATATATTATCAAAAACGGTTGTAATCAAATGTAAATTTAAAATTGTGTCCTTTTATTTTTTGGGGATCGCTCTGCAAAAACAGATTTACTAAATTAAACCATGGACAAAAAATATATTCCTTTAAATAATGTTTAAATAAAATGTATTATTTTAGTTGTTATTATTATTATTTAGAGAAGTAGGCTACGTTCTATTGTATAATAGTAATATATTTCTGTCCTAATTTCTCGTAAACCAAACTTTTATTTTGACGGGTTGTAGTGAAGACCAAAAGTGTAAAAAAAAAAAGTGTTTCAAAGTGTATTTGACAATGGTTTATCTCAAATAAAATTATGAAAATGCTCCTTAGGCGTTCTCTCAGAGCAGCTCTGGAAATGTTCATGTATCATATCCTCAAATTGTTTGTGAGACTCTGAATGTCACGCGTACTTGAGTATGTAGTAGACAAAGCGGCGCAGCTCAGCAGAACAAATAGGGTTATATTTACATGCAGTATTTTTGTGCTTAGCTTAAATATTCACAGACCATGTCGCGATTGGATTTATTGCACAGTTCTACTTTCCATGTATTCATCCATCCATTATTTTGCGTGTTTTACGTGACATCTGCGTTATGTAAATTTCATCATAAATCGGGACATACCTTTATCTGCAGGAGGGATGGTGTCCTATATCCTCCTTTTGCAGCCACTTTGCGTCCACATTTTTTGCAAATTGGATATCTATCCTCGAGGACAACCACGCTTTTTTTCTACAAAGTATTTTCATACTGGCCATAATTCGCTTGGCGCTTCGGTTTCAGCTTCAGCTGTGTCTGCGTCACCTTTTTTGCGCGTTTGTTCTCCCGCCTTCAATCAATGCTGTAGTTTCCGGAGTGTGTTTTTTTCTTTCTTGTATTATTATTTTTTACTCAGTAACGGATATGATTTCAAATGTAGCGAAGTACAATACTTCAAAGAAAACGTACTTAAGTAAAAGTAAAAGTACAGATTTTAAAAACTACTTAAAAAAGTAGAAGTACACAAAAAAACTACTCAATTACGTAACGCGAGTAAATGTAATTCGTTACTTTCCACCTCTGCTCAGCAACATATAGTTTGCTTATGAGCTGCGATTTCTCTCTGGAGAAACCACGCTTGTGCATTTTTTTCTCTGACTCGATCATAAACTAGCGCATTACGTACCGTTTCACTAGCCTGCTTTCACTTCACTTCAGCGTCATCATTACGACACGGCATTGGTTACGGCTTTTGTTCACACAGCGCGCGTTCCGGGTCTGAACACGGCAATGTTACTAGGTCCCCAATCCGGCATCGATCCCGGCATCAGTCCCGGGTCGTGTTTGCGTTCACACAGAAGGCACTCTGGCAATTTGCCGGGTTCAAAGCGCTGTGTGAAAGGGGCTCTAGAGTCTCTGTTTCAGATGCAGATGAAGAGTCACATGGAAAGGTTGAAGATGGATGGCTGAAGACTGAGGAAGGCATACGATGACAATGGTTATGAAGGTAGTCCAATGATGACAGGTGAGTCTGTGTGTCATGTAGAGACGAGACCAGACAATGAGTGTGTGAAGGAGAGTGGAATATAAAGGTGATGTAATGATGAGGTGCAGGTGAAGGTGATCAGAACCTTCTGAGGAGGAGTGAGTGAACGAGTGGGAGGAGTGAGTGAATGAGTGGGAGGAGTAAGTGAACGAGTGGGAGGAGTGAGTGAATGAGTGGGAGGAGTGAGTGAACGAGTGGGAGGAGTAAGTGAATGAGTGGGAGGAGTGAGTGAATGAGTGGGAGGAGTGAGTGAACGAGTGGGAGGAGTGAGTGAATGAGTGGGAGGAGTGAGTGAACGAGTGGGAGGAGTGAGTGAACGAGTGGGAGGAGTGAGTGAATGAGTGGGAGGAGTGAGTGAATGAGTGGGAGGAGTGAGTGAATGAGTGGGAGGAGTGAGTGAACGAGTGGGAGGAGTGAGTGAATGAGTGGGAGGAGTGAGTGAACGAGTGGGAGGAGTGAGTGAATGAGTGGGAGGAGTGAGTGAATGAGTGGGAGGAGTGAGTGAACGAGTGGGAGGAGTGAGTGAATGAGTGGGAGGAGTGAGTGAATGAGTGGGAGGAGTGAGTGAACGAGTGGGAGGAGTGAGTGAATGAGTGGGAGGAGTGATTGAAGCTGGTGGAATCCAGACAAGTCTTGCATGTTATACTGAATCCAGCATTTTCAAAGAAGATTGACTTGCATGCATGTATAAAATATCACCATAATCCAGCATTGACATAAATGTTGTTTGTAAAAGTGTTTTTCTACTAAAAGAGAAACAGCCTTTGTTTCTATAATAGAAACCCAACTTTACTTGAAGTTTTTTTTGTTAAACACTCTATGCTGTTTGAAGGACAAATTTTCTTCTAAAAGGAAACCAAGGTATTTATAGACTGATACTCGTTCAATTACTTTCTCATCTAGTGTAACAATTTGACAAGCATCTTCTGTTTTCCTTGATTTAGAAAAGCGCATCATTTTAGTTTTATCTGAGTTTAGTACTAGTCTCAATTTATGAAGATTCTTCTGAATAATTTTAAAAGCAGATTGCAGATCTTCTATGGCACTTGTCAAAGATGGGGCAGAACAATACAAAACGGTATCATACGCATAAAAATTACATTAAAAAACACCACATAAACATATATCAACACATGGGGAAGACAAAGGAAGACAAAAGGACCTTGCTGGAAATTAACATTTGAGCTATCTCTTGTGAAGTTAGCATCACCATTTGAGATGAAAAGTCTCACCTCAGAATACATCTCTTTCTCTCTCCCCCAACTCCTTCTCCCTCATGCTGAGGTCACCTGAAACTCATCCAAAATCTATATGGTTTACCGGTATATAAACAATTATCATAAATGTTTGGTATCATTTGAAATGTCTCTGGTACAAAGGTCTCATTCCCAAAGAGATAAACCAAAAGGTAATAAGTTATTAAGAGTTTTAGGGATAACCTGTACACAAAGGAGATGTGTCTTCCAGGCAAATGGCACTCTTCCCCCAAGAGGTGTAAGCTCTGAATGCAAATTGCTATTGTTAGCAAATGTTTCTGTCTATATAATGAAATGCAGCAAAAGGCTTGGATTTGTAACTCAGATTAGCCCATAATGTTGAAGGACCCGATCAGGGCTTCAGCATTATGTATTTTTCTAAATGTCGGGTTTAACCTATCTTTTAGGCTACTCATTTGATGTTATTGTATTGATTATCTTTGAACTGATTATGAAAATTGGCATGATACATTTACCTGACATAATAAATTGTAAACATTTGATTCTATTCTAACAGACTCTGACATTATTTTTAGTAAAGAGTTAAAAATAATAGTCAAACATTCGCTTACATTTATTTAATGATGCACAGATATCATTAAAACCTTTTCATTTATGGAATAACGAGATAATACATGAAAAAATGAATTTCATTTAATCAAATTACTTAGCCACGCGTAAAGACAGTAACACGCAGAGACCTTCACCCACCGATCAAATGCCGCCATTGGATCGATTGACACCAGTCTCCAGTCCACCCGATTCAAACCTGAATGCAGTCCGTGTAATCCCATAATGCCACATCAAAATTAATTATTGTGAACATGCATAAGCTACAGTGACAACACCTCCTACAGGTAAATTTACATATTGACATGGAAATATACTGTTAACAACTGAATACCTGCCAATTAATAAGAGAGACATTAACTGAGTAAAACATACAGTATAGAGACAGACATTGCAAGATGAAATATGCATTTAATGACAATGTAGAGTCGGTAACATCTGGAACGCTGGAAAGAATTTTGAGCATCTGATTTGTTTTTCTCAGGCTATGAACAGGAAGTGATTAATACGTCTCATCTAGATGGCGTCTATGTGTGTAAATGTGGGTATATTTGTTTTTGGAGGGACTGTGCATGTCAGGAGGTATGATACAGTGTGTTGATCCTGGCACAATCTTAACATTAAGGAAATTCTTGGATTGAAATATGTTTCATGCTACTGCACAAAGATGGACTTATATGGTTGAAAAATAAATCATGTTTAAAAACTAATTATTTTACTGCTGACAACAAGACCAATGTCAGCTATATTGTCTCACATAAAAATGTGGCCTTGCATGTTTTTGCTGTGACCTTGCAATGTAGTAGTTAAGATTTATCAGGGGTTAGAAGCAGATATTAACTAATTTTATCATCCCCAGGCCCTTTGTGTACTATACTGTTTGTTTTATTGTGTAACAATAGCAGAAATACTATACTGTCTAACACCCAACTTTATGTTTGTCTGTCAAAGTCTGAGACGAATTCAGGTCACTGCTTCCCCTGTCCTTGGCGGGAAGAATCAACTCAGTTAAAATGAATATCCTTCCAAAATTCTCTTATTATGTTCAGTGCATACCCATTTTTCTGCCTCAACACTATTTTCGTCAAATTGATTCCCTAATTTTGGGTTTTATTTGGAATAAAAAGATTCCCAGAATGCGTAAGGCTTTTCTTCAGAGACCTAAAATACTTGGAGGAATGGCTTTACCTAACTTTCAGTTTTATTACTGGGCCACAAATCTTAGGGTCATGCAATACTGGTTAAATCAAGATTTTTCTCATGACTCATCTGTATGGCTTACCATGGAAGCTTCCTTATGTATGCCTACGACGCTAGCAGCCTTAGTACATGCTCCCATTAAATGTTCATCTTCTCCCTACACCAAAAATATTATCGTTAAAACTACACTGAGAATCTGGAGGCAATTTAGACACCACTTTGGTTAACAAACCTCCTCTATTTCTGCACCTATAGCAGCAAATTTTGTTTTTTTTACCATCATTATTGGATAGGACTTTCTCCCAGTGGTCGGCATTGGGTATTACAACAGTCAAGGATTTTTATATAGATAATGTATTCGCGTCTTTCCAGCAATTACGGGAGAAATGTGCATTGCCCAAACACAATTTTTTCAGATATTTGCAGGTTCGCAGTTTTGTTCGGGACATGCACCCTCAGTTTCCTTGCCTCCCTAGCGCCAATCCCATTGACTCCTTCCTCAAACCTATTCATGTAATGAAGGGTATGATTTCTCATTTTTATGAAGCAATATGCTCCTTGCAGGGAAGTTGACTTGCTTCTATTAAATCTCAGTGGGAGGAGTACATAGGAGAAAATATTCCAGAAGAACCATGGGTAAAGATTTTACATTGTGTACACTCCTCATCCTTCTGCGCCAGACAGGGTCTGATGCAGTGTAAAATCCTTCATCGCACCCACTGGACCAAAGTTAGACTCTCTAAAATATATTCTGAGGTAGACCCCATGTGTGATCGCTGTCATCAAGCCCCTGCATCTACTGCGCATATGTTTTGGTCTTGTCCATCTCTTCACAAATATTGGTCTCTGATCTTTAAAACATTATCTGAAGTTCTTGGAATTTATGTTAAACCTTTGCCCGTTACAGCTTTGTTTGGTACTCTCTCTCTTTCACTTGACATGCCCAAATATAAGACTGATTTTGTAGCTTTTGTCACTCTTCTGGCAAGACGCCAAATTTTAATAAATTGGAAATCGGCTACACCACTGGCTCATTCTTCATGGATTAATGATATCTTTCATTTCATCAAACTAGAAAAAATCAGGCATACAATGAAGGGATCTTCTGACAACTTCTATAAGATTTGGGGTCCTTTCCTAGATTGTGTAGGAAAGTGAAATGGTTTCAAACGCCTGTCTATATCCCCTCTGGCAGTAAAGAATCTTCTTACACGTGATATTAACCTGAATATGTTTTTGGATGACCAAGCGTTATATGGCTTCTTATTTATTTTATATATATTATATTTCCCTTTTTTTTTCTTTTTTTTTTCTGTTTTTTGGTTTATCTTGTTGTTTTTGTTTATTGTTTGAATCCCTGTCATTGTTTCTCTTACGCTGAATTCTGTTTGGACGTAATTTGTTTCATATGACAGATCCATAATTGAATATTTCATTTTTATTACTGCATAACTTAGAATGAATCTTATTCTGTCTTTGTTTGCTGTATGGTTCTCTCTATTACCCCTTTTCCACCAAAAACGAACTGGTTCGGAACTGGTGCTGGTTCAAAGTTGGTTCGGAGTTGGTTCAACTTGCGAACCTTCTCAGAACCTGTTTGTTTTTCCACTGACTAGAGCGCCCAGCGAACGACGTCGTTACGTCACTGTGTACGTCGCCATACATCTTAGCTAGAAACGCTTGCAAGTACAACATTACTTTGGGATTATCTCTAACTCGTGAACCAAGAAGGCTTTAAAAACAATTGAAATATGTAAGTCTTATAATCTTTTCCTTTGATATGTAATCTTTTCTGATTAGTACTCCTGTCTTGTGTCTCTTTTTTTCTTTCCATTTATTTGTTCTATATTGTGACTGTTTTCTCCTTTGCTTACATAACGTTTTCAATAAATTTTTTTTTTTTAAAAAACTAGAAACGCTTGCGCCAACTTCAAGCATAACAATTACAATGGCGGACTACATCGTGTTTCTGCAAATGTTTCTCCTGGCTTTGCGATCCTATGTCAGAAAATATGTTATCTAAACCCGCCCCCAGCCCCCGACGTAAGCATGACGTGGTAAAAGAACGGTTCTAGTCCAGCAAAGAGTTGGTGCCGCTTTGGAACCAGTTTTCCTGGCCGAGAACCGGTTCTTTGGCTGTCGAAACACAAAGAACTGGTCCGCGCGCAGGCACCGGCTCCGAACCGGCTCTCAAAATGCGTTGGTGGAAAAGGGGTATATGTCAAGAAAGACGGAATTGATTACAAATATCATATGTGATATCCCAATGGTATCTGTAATTGTGATGTACTCTGTCTAGGTGGAAAAAAGCTAAATAAAGTGGGGGGGGGGGGGGGGGAAGAAAAAGTCTGAGACGAATTCAAATTAGTAGTATTTAGTCCTATTTAAGTCGAGAACAAAAGAACAAGAAAAAGCAAATGATTTACTGCAAGTCGCAATATTTATGGTATCATCCATTGATCTTCTCTATACAATCAACTAATTCATTTTTATTTATTTATTTTAATTTTTATTCTTTATTTTATAGCTATTTTATCTGCTAGTTCTTTTAGAATCTGTATGAATACACCTAGACTCATTTGCCCCTATGACTGAACATGAGGTTATAAACAGATATTGTTTTCAGAAGATGCCAAAGGTGATTATAATTTACAATGAAATGTCTGGAGCAGCAGCAGAAAGTAGTGAGCATGTTGCATGTTTAATAAGGTTCTCTGAGGAAGACACAAATGAGGAGATGGGTTTTCCACACGTCTTTGAAGTTGTGCCCAAATCACAGACCCAGCTCATTATTTTCATATACAACCAGCTCAGCTGCTCTTGAGGATCAAACACGGTATGATTCAAATCCTTCAAAGGGGAAGTCAGGTTTGCAAACTCCTTTTATAAGGTTTAAAAGTCCTTACATTGAACAAATTTCATTTATGTACTAAAATGTGTGCATTTATATGCACCACATGACCGAAAATAAGTGAACACACCATTTTAAATGGACAGTTTTGGCTTTTACAGAAATTCTAGTGGAGACAAATTTGAAAGGATTTAGTACAAGCTATTCTCAATCGACAGCATTTGTGGTAAAATGTTGATTACCCTTGTTTTCTTAAAAAGAAATATATATATATATTACAGTATATCAGTGTTACAGTAAGGCATGTGCAATGAATGGGGCCATTTTTTGGAGGATTTCAAATCAGAAATGTAAATCTCATAATTTTATAAAAGCACTTTAATTCTCTAATTCTTTTGTTAAAACTTGTTTTATTGAGCTGTAAAACTGTTTAAATTCTTTAGTCGTTTTAGGGTTTACAGACAGTGCTCTGTTGTCATAGTGGTGAAATTTTATATAACTTTACACATGATATATACAGCAGAAAATAAATATTTTAAAGAATGTCTCAGTGTATTCCCTTTCAGTCGGTCACATTCGACGTTACGTCGACGTAACGAGGGTTACATACTAGGGTAACCGAGGCGTTTTTAGTGGTTCAAGCACGTAGTGCTGAAACCCTGTTGCAATTGTTAGAATTTCCTAGGATCAGCATTCTCCCCGTCTCGGATTTGATTTGATTGGCGAAATTTTCTGTTTTGTTTGGATTCAAACTAGTCCTAGGTTTTTCTCCTGATCGGAACCAAACCAGTGCAAAATCTAAATTTTGATTCACGTCCGTGATGGGGCGCCAAAACTTTCGAAGTGGGCGTGGCCACTTTTACTAAAATGACTATTCTTCTTGAACAGAATGAGATCATTTCACCAAACTCGGTACACTTATGTATGGGCTCGGTCTGTGGTCGAGTAAAAAATTATGCGGCAACTGGCCACTTGGTGGCACAATAAAATAAAATAAAAAACAGCTATAACTACAGTTGTGGTTAGAATTACTGTCTGGTACCCCTGGTAAATGTGATCAAAGATGGCTGTAAAAATAAATCTGCATTGTTTATCCTTTTGATCTTTCAATCAAAAAAATTTGCAAAAAAATCTAACCTTTCTTTGAAAGAATTGAAAGTGGGGGGAAAATCACATTATGAAATAAAATAAAAATGGTCACAATTATTGGCACCCCTAGAATTTTTTTTGAGTAAAATATCTCTGAAGTATATTCCCATACACACACACCAAGGTGACAAGGAACATGAAAATGTCTAGCTAAGACTTCTTGTTTCACATGAGTATAAATATGAGGAAACAATAATTAAGGGCAATAATTAAGAAGTTTCAATAAACTAAAGATGTTACAAATCTGCCTGGAAGAGGACGTGTGTCTATATTGTTTTAATGCACGGCGAGGTGGATAGTTTGAGTGACCAAAGACTCTCCAAGGATCACAGCTGTATAACTGCAGAGGTTAGTTGAGTCTTTGAGTCAGGAAGCTTAAAAAAAAAATATCAAACAGCACCACATACTGTTTGGGAGGGTTTAAAGTAAAATCCAAAAACAAACTCCAGCATATTCAGTTGTCAGACACGACTGAAACTTCAAAAGGGACCGGATTCTATGGTCAGATGAAACTAAAATAGAGCTTTTTGCAGGCGCGCTGGAAGCTGTTTCATGCGAGGGGGGCTGAGGGCTGGGTTGGAAAATATGTGACGTCATTGTGTTATGGCTGACGACAAGACATGACATTTCTCTGTATATGTTGTAGCCAATAAAGAAAACATATTTAGTTTCATATTTATGTTTAAATATTATAGGCTAATGTTATTTTTTATTTAATCAATGTTGATTATGAAAGTGAGCGTGCAGCGTGAGAAAGACATGATACATGAGATCATGAGATACCCAAAATGTCGTTGTTGTTGTTGTAGAAAGATTTTTTAAAAAATATTTTCGTTTAGTATAAATTGTATCTTAATTTTGATATGTTTTATCAAACAATTGCCTGTATTTAATAGCTAAATAAGAAGCAAATAGCAGACAATGTAAGGCGCCGGCGATCACTTGCATTGCACGTAAACTGGAGGGCGCCGAAACTCAGCTTGTGCCTCACAGATTTGATAAATATAGGATATCTATTAGCTTGAAATGTCTTCTTTTAAACGAAACTATTCAAAACGAAAAGAAATAGACGACTCTCTGATTATGTAATCAAATGTGCATTTCTCTCTGGCGTTCATGGCGAGCACGCATAACTTCATCTTTGCAGCGACACAGAAAACACCTGTTTATTAATAAACAATTAAATGTCTCCTTGCTATTTTTGACACATTAATAATCATTACTTTCGCCGGTTCTTTGTGGCAAGGTTTATGAGTGCGGGCGTGCGCTTCAGTGCGGCTATATTAGGCTACGTAAACGCTCATCCTGTAGCCTATTTAAGTAATTAAATCAATATAAAGAGGGGCGATGTGTCCACAGTGGCTAAAATGAACAACTACTAATCGACTAGAAGAAAACTTTAGTCGGAGGCAGCCCTTATTCCACATATTTGCCAGGGGCGTATATCTGCCGGCTCCAGGTCTGCAGCCTCCCCATATAGATTCAGGGTTGAGCGCGCGACCCTGAGCGGAATGAGCGAGCGGAGGGATTCAGAAATGCGCTCTCCGCTCACATGCTCTGATCGGAACAAACTAAGCATGACAAATTCAAACTTTATTTCATTTTCTCCGTAGCTTGAACACTCAAACACAGCATGTCTATTTTCATTTTCCCCCCCACGTTTTTTAGTACAATATTTTAGTCCACAGCCCCCACCAAGGGGGCTGTGGCTATGACGAGGGGGGCTGCAGCCCCCGCAGCACCCCCCTTCCCGCGCTACTGGCTTTTTGGCAGCAAACCATAGACAGTAAGCAAACCCACCAGATGGGTTTGTTGCACACAGGGATAAAAAGTACCTCATGCCCACGGTTAAATGCTGGATCTTTAAAGCTGCAGTCCGGCATTTTTCCTCTTTGTCGCCATCTCTGTTCGAAATCTGCAATTGCAGTCACTCGCGGAATTATCAACTTTGGGTGGGTTGTAGTTCAACACCCTCGACACGGCACAGCGCGGATGAACACAGTGTTTGAGGAGAGTGTCTGTGCAGCTGTCAGTCACCGCGCCGATGTGGATACTGTCATTCAGAATCACAGATTATTCTTTTTGGAAGTATGACCAACATAAGAATTTTCACCGGGAAATGTCATCTGAACTAGTAAGAAACATTCACGTTTGTTCTGGTTCTGACATTGCAGTAAATCGCGCTGATTAAATCTAACAATAGCTTATAAGTTATCATTTCACGCAAAACCGTGCAAAGTAGCTATACTATGTTCTCTAATTGTTAATGTTAACAACGTCAGCAAGCATTGCGTGGTAACACTTTAGAATACGGTTCCTTCGTTAATGAATAACTACACAGGAACAAATGAGTAACACAATATTAACAATCTAGTAACTACTATTAACTAACAAGAAATTCTGATTAACACATTAATAAGTAACAGCGCACAGATGAAAGTGGTAGTTCACAATTAACTAATCAATAACTACTTTTTTTTAATGCTTCCCAGAGAACTACTGTAAGAATCATGGTAACTAACTAGTAATGACTCAAGTGTTACTACATACTTCTAAAGGAATGACTAATTATTTGGATCCGTATTCTAAAGTGAAGATCATGGTAACTAACTAGTAATTACTCAAGTGTTACTACATACTTCTAAAGGAATTACTAATTCTTTTAAGCTTTTGAGTTTTTTGGTGAAGTTTTAGATAGTAATTCCCATAGAAGTATGTAGTAACACTTGAGTAATTACTAGTTAGTTACCATGATCTTCACTTTAGAACACGGATCCAAATAATTAGTAATTCCTTTAGAACTATGTAGTAACACTTGAGTAATTAATAGTTAGTTACCATGATCTTCACTTTAGAATACGGATCCAAATAATTAGTCATTCCTTTAGAAGTATGTAGTAACACTTGAGTCATTACTAGTTAGTTATTATGATTATTACAAGAAAAGCCAATCCTAAAGTGTAGAATCTTCTAATCCTTCACAAGATATTTGCACACACGTATGAGGTAGGAGACATTAATAAAATCTTTCTTTCTTTTTTTTTGCGAGGTATAGGTTAAATAATAAAATCACTGTATATGATATTTGGATGGCCGATATGTTCTCAATATCGATAATCGATAATGTTACTCAATATGTTCCAGCCGTCACCGTGACTCTGGCCAATTTTCTGGCATTCCTCTGGACTGGCATTGAATCACTACAGGACAAGTAAGGTCCCGACAACTGCATTTAAAAAGCCATTTCTTTAAAATTATTCAGTTGATAAATAGTTCTCTAGGAGAGAGCATAGGCTAATTATTTCCCAAATCATAAGTCTGCTATGCTATTACATATTGATAAACCTTGTGTATTTTTTTACAGCAGTTATTAATGTTAATGTAGTGCTAGTCATTTGTCCTGAATAGTTATTGATTAGTTTTGCATGAACTATTAATCTTCTTCAGTAGTTCTCTGGGAAGCATAAAAAAAATAGTAGTTATCAATTAGTTAATAGTGAACTACCACTTTCATCTGTGCGCTGTTACTTACTAATTCGTTAATCAGAATTCCTTGTTAGTTAATAGTAGTTACTAGATTGTTAATATTGTGTTACTCATTTGTTCCTGTGTAGTTATTCGTTAACGAAGGAACCGTATTCTAAAGTGTAATGTCCTTCCGATATTGTCCTTGTTTTTGCATGGGTCCGGTTGCAGTCTCTTTTTTTCTGTAGCCACTCCGAAGTCCGAACGAAGTCTTTTGCATTTTACAGCGGGTGAGTCTAGTTGTCACTGATGATGATCGTCGTTTGAACCTTTCTGGATCCGCCATCAAATTGATAAGTTTAATTATATCAAGTGCTGTGAGAAAAGGCTATAAATCTCTACCTCCAACATCCTCACACTTATGTGTGCAGATGTGACGTAATGACGCAAAGACATGCTCGAATCTCCCGCGGAAATCCACCAGTACCACTAAAATTAAAAACATTATTACAAGCTTACCGTTTTGCATCGAGCTAAGGCAAGCAGATAGTTTTGAACACTGGCTGGTTATGTATTTTATCAAATATGTATTTTGGATAATTTTTAACCCAAAAAAAGCTACGGACAGCAGCTTTAATGTTGTGGGCCTGTTTTTTTGTTTGTTTGTTTTTTTGCTGGAGGTCCTGGACATCTTGTTCACATGGCATCATTCTAGCAAATACCAACAGATAAAAAATCTAAATCTTACCGCCTCTGCTTGAAATCTTATAATGGGCCGTGGTTGGATCTTCCATCAGGACAATGATCCAAAACAAACATCAAAATCAACACAAAAATGTGTCACTGAGGACAAAATGAAGCTTCTGCTATGACCGTCCCAATTCCCTGACCTGAACCCTAGAAAATGAGTGGGGTGAACTGAAGAGAGGAAACCAACATCTGAAGAATCTGGAGGATCTGAAGGATCTGGAGAGATTCTGTATGGAGGAATGGTCTCTGGTCTCTTGTCAGGTGTTCTCTAAACTCATCAGGCATTATAGGAAAAAAAACTCACAGCTCTTTTCTTGGCAAAAGGAGGTTGCAAAATTATTTAATAAAAGGCCATGGCCAACGTGTTTTTTTTTTTTTTTTTTAAGGCATGTATTTAATAATGTGATTTACCCCCCACTTTCAATTCTTTTACTTCAATGAAAGGTTAGTGTGGCGAGCAGGACGAGGCCGAGGGACGTGAGAGAGCTGCGCGAGGCCGGTGGCGTGAGGGATAATGAATGACACCTCTGAGACGGTCTCGCATCTCTCCAAAGGAGTGGAAGCATAAAAGGAGGAGCGACGACATGGAAGATCGAGATAGGAACAGGCCTGATTTTATGTTGTGTTTTGTTTCTGGTTTGTGTGGCCAGCAGTCGTCCATTCGTGTATCTCGAAAAACACGGCCATGGTCAATGAAGTTCGACTGGCTGTCAGACAAGGTTAACGGAGGCCGATCGGAAACTAATCTAGCTGGGCCTTTTTGACTCACGGCCTTAGAGGCCTGTGAGACATTCGAAAGAAATTGACCACCGGGGGCGCCTTCGCGTTTTTCATATGCGTAAAGGATTGTATATCACGTGTTTTTTTGCACATCCCTATGACATTCATACCGCACAGAACTCATTCTGAGAAACTTTGTTGCCGCTGTCAATCGAATCGTTCGTTAAATAATGGAGATTATTTCAAAAACCTACTTTTGCGAACTATTCCAAGGTTTTTAGCTCAACCTTGATAACTGTTGAAAAGCTTTATAAACATATTTCCAGAGTAAATTGCCTGTTTTGGCTGTAAATTGTCTTTTACATCTATGAACTGTGGTTAGCTTGCTAAATAAAACAATACCTTTTTACACATGGACTTAAAGGCCTTAAAGCACTTGAACACCGATAAGTGCTGCTTGCAGCTATATATTTTCCCCTCCATATACAATGAAAGTCAATGGGGTGCAATGTTGTTCTGGACCCCACTGACTTTCATTGTGCGGCTGAAAAAAAAAAAAGATTTTGTGTTTAACAGTCACGCAGGTTTGGAATTGGACCACAGACACATATTGTGTGCCATTCAGATTTCCAAATACTTTTGGTCCTGTTGTGCATAATATGAGTCCAATGACAATATGATTGTTGGAATTGTGTGATCAGTCCATGTGCTATTTGAAGATTTTGCAGGTGTTTGTGTCTGTTCGTGTGTATGATACATCAAGCAGTGCTGCTATGTGCTCATCTTCAGAGACCAATACAAGTAGACAGAAGAGTGACAACAGCTGCTGTTGAACAACAGAATAAGACACACACACACACACACACACACACACACACACACACACACACACACACACACACGCCAACCAGTATGGAAGCACAAATGCATTTAAGGTAGATGCCTTACTGAAATTAATTCTGCATCCTTCAATCATTAACTGTGTGTGTGTGTGTGTGTGTGTGTGTGTGTGTGTGTGTGTGTGTGTGTGTGTGTGTGTGTAAAACGTCAAACCTTTGTTTTCCCCTATTAGCAATCATTCTACCGTAATAAAATCAGAGAGCATCAGAATCATGATGAAGGAACCAAACCACTTTTATACATTCATTGTCAATATTTGCATAATTGTACCAGGATGGAGAGAAGGATATAGAGAAAGAACACATATAGGTGGGTGTAGTGCTGCTGGCATATACAGGATGACGCAATTAGATTTTGTATGTTGTTTAGTTTTGATTGTGGATGTAAATTACAGGATGAATAAAGGTTTGAAATAACACATGAGCTTTAAGCATACAAAAGCAGCAATAAATCATAGCACAAACAAGCACCTATACTTTCACACCGATACCTTATATAACCACACCCATGTTTTCATAACGTAGCTTTAACCATCTGGCCATATAGATTAGATAGATAAAACAGCAATATTTTCAGGACTTCTTTGTTGCTAAGGGAACAGAACACTTGCACACTTGGTGTTAGTCACAGACATATAACACCCATCGTCATGGCGGTAATTAGTGCCCTGTATAGATCTGTGTACACACATGGTGGTAACACTTGATTAGGACCGCTACGCATACCGAAGAATTTCTGTATGCCCTGTTTTTTTCTCACCCCCACTCCTTTCATCATCCCCTCGCTCTTGTGTGTGTGTGTGTGTGTGTGTGTGTTTCTGATGCTTCCCTATCTCTTTTGTTGTAGATATATTACTCTTCATGACCTCATGATTTACTTGAATCCTCTTTTCCATCTATGCACCTGCAGTGTGAGTGCTTCAAAATACCCTGTTTATGAACACTTAAATTGATGCATTACATCACATCTGTGGAGGTGTGCGTGATGTGTGGTTTGTTTTTGTCTGGGCACATAAATGGATCCTGATCAATTCTGTATCACTTTAATAAGACACAATGGGGAATCGTTGTTTTCTTGAAAATTATCAGGCTACAACATCGCATTCAATTTTATTTAAAACTTTAACATTACATTTTATTTAATGAGTCTTTAAAAAAATTAGTGTCACTTCTAACTTCTTGACAAGTTGGGTTTTTTTCTCCATATTTTTGCTATAGGCCTATTTGTGTGGATATTTTCCATAATTTGGCTCTAATAATAGCCAATCCTATAAATACATTTATTTTGCTTATACTTATGTAAGTGGGGACATATGTATTTCTATTGTTTTATAACTAATTACTGTAAAATGGCTATATGGACTAACGGTCCCTAACGTTACCGCTAAAAAAGTTTCACTTTTAGAATATTAAAAGATAACTTTATTTATGCCTTATTTGTGCACTGTTTTTTTTTCTTCTTTTTTTTTCTAATTGAGGGAGGTTTTGACGTTTTGAATTAAGTTCACTTCTGGGAAGACATTTGTACTGAACCCCATTTTAAAATATGTAAATGAATTCAAATGTAAATTATTTAATTTGAGTATCTCCTGTGATTTTTTTTAATTAATGAACTTTAATAATAAATAATAATGTTTGGTTCATTTCTGTATATAAATTCAGAGTACATTTGTATTTTATTTTACACATTGTAAAAATTATATAATATTTTCAAATCATGAAAATGATTTTCTAAGGACAAATCATGCACTTAGCTAGGCTATATATCATATATCAGCAGAAAAAATATCTCATTAAAGCAATTATTACAATTTGTGATCATAATGCATAGCGCAGCTGTGGGACTTTCTGTGTTGGTGCACTGTGTCTGAGCCCCAAACATCATCAGGAAGGCTATATTCCAGAGTTTATAGGAGCCAGAATATGTTCTCCCTCCAGTTTAGTGGATTTAGATATCCTTGGTAGCCTACTACCAAAAGTCCAGAATTGTGTGACCTTAAACTGAGCGTGGTGGATTGTAGGGTGATAGAACCTTCTGCAGTTCCCCCATGGACCTCTAGTGTCTTGCGAGCGGCTGTTGGGGACTGGGGACACCCTCCATTAAACACTAGTGTCTCTCAATGTAGCCTATTATCTAGCTCGACCTGCCGGTCGTTTTTGGTATTGGTCAATCAGAAGCTTGTGCAAATCTGTCCAATATTGGCACATTTTCACTTCTATAAAACTCTCTTACATTCTTAGTAAAATATCATAACAGTAAATTCGATATGAACTATTCCTAAACACTTAGGCCTATACCAAATAGCTTCAGTAAAAGTTTAAGAATGTTGCTTAAATTGTTCACATCTGTCTAAAATTGTATATCAATCAATGCTCAGCACAGGCCTAAGAACTATAATAATATTAGCCTAAATGAATAATAGGCTAATAGATCAAAAAATATTTTTTTTGCTTGCTGTGCCACATTTCATTGTGCTACCATGATTTTAGGTAAATGTCATGTACATCTGATTGTTATTATTGCTCCAAATAGTTATAGTATTGGATCAGTTGTGTTTTTCTCTAAGTCGGAAAAATGAGACGTTTTCGGGTTTTGTAACGCTTGTTGTTTTCCACTGGTCGCCGCAGTGCACCATTACCACAGATCTACCTCAAAGTTTGTCTGAACTTGTTTGTCCACTGGGTGCGCTAGAGGTCGGCCATTTAATGTCTTGCTTCAACTCTTGTGAATCACTGCGTTGTCACCGGTCCAGTTTCACCCCGCCTGCCAGTCCGTCCGGTGTCCGTCACGCAGTCGCTATGGACGCACGCCAATTTGTTAAACTTCTCCAACTTGGATTATCGGACGTTTAGTATCGGCTTCCCCTTTAACACGACTGAAGAGACTTGCCAGGCGCGGAGTGATGAACAGCAACCCCGAAACAACAGAGTTTACGCCTGTATATCCGTGAACCTCTATCCGGACACAAGACAATGCTCAGACATTTGTGGACGTTTTTAGTTACTGTATAACGTTATTTGTGTCAAGTTACTCGGCAAATACGGGATTCTGTTACCCGGTCGTCTTTACGCTCTCCTTGGAAAGAGATTATTAAACGCCGTAAACTTTTAAAGGTGTAGGCTAAATATTCCCCCCCCTGTAACTTACGCCGCCGCCGCTGCGGGGACCTACTGTTACCCCTGGTTTGAATACAACTCCAGCCCGGGGCTCGGAAACTGGCCCACTTCGAGATATTTTTGTCTTTTAGAGAACGTATGGGGTTTTAAAAATGACGGCTCTGCTTAAAATGAGTCGGGAGCGTTAGGGGAAATGTACGAGGTTTGACAAAGGAGATCTTTTGTTACATGTGAATGCACGCGGACAGAATGGCGTCATATGTGGACAATAGTTTTCGGCACGCGATCATGAAGAACCCTGCCGACAGGACGCAACAGGTAATAGACAACAACTGTACCAATGCTGCCTAGACATAGCCTGTATGTGATTATTTACTTAGTTTGCTGCTACACAACAGCCATAATGTCCATCATTGGTTTGGGAAACTGTTGAATTCATAAATAAAGCATTGTATACAACTCAAACTGATTTAGAAGGTCTCAAGACAAGGGGATAACGTTACCCTTAACTCAAGCTGGCTTACAACGTTTAAAAGGGTACTGCTTAAACTGACTTAAAAGTATCCGTACATCGGTTTATACAACTAGAGAAAGATGGCTTGGTTGTATAAAGCGTTTTCTAGTTGTATAAACCGATTTATTGATTGGAACGTTTTAAGTCAGCTTGAGTTGTAAACCGTTTTTCTAGGATAGAGTTTATACAACTGAAGCTGACTTAAAACGTATCAATTCAAGACAAATGTTTATACAACTAGAAAACAGTTACAACTCAAGCTGAATTACAGCATTTTAGTAGTCTGTTTCATACAACAACAAAAAAACTGTTTACAAAATCCCAGATGATTTAAGAAAGAGTTTCCCCTGATTTTACAGACAAGGCTAAAGTCTAGTCCCAGAGTAAAATGCATGTTTGAGCTATCTTAACTGAAAGCAACTTGGATGGAAATATTTCAAAATATGTCACACCAGTAATGTTTTTTTTCTAAGACACGTTTGTAAAAGCTACTTAAATGCCAGAATTGAACCAAGGCCTAATCCTGATTTAGTCTAAGCACTGTCTGTGAAACCAGGCTCGAGTTGACTTAATGGCCTGGTTTCACAGAGAAGGTTTAGATTAAGCCAGGATTAGTCGTTAGTTTAATTAGGACATCTAAGTAGTTTTTATAAACATGCCTTTGAAAAATCATTACTGGTGTGCATCTTGAGACAAAATAATGGCACTGACATTTTCAGTCCAACTTGCTTTGAGTTAAAACGTCTCAAACATGCATTTTAGTCTGGGACTAGCTTAAGCTTTGTTTGTGAAACCAGGGGGGAAATGTCTCAAGACAACGATTCATACATCTCAATTCTCAAGCTGAATTACAATGTCTCAAGAAAACGGGTTATACCACTCAAGCTGACTTAAAATGTCTTATTCAGTTTAAACAGCTAGGAAATTGTTTCTGTAACGATTTATACAACAAAAGCTGACTTAAATCACTTACACGCCGAGGAAACAGTTTATACAACTCAAGAGTCAAGGTGACTTAATTGTTGCATTTAAACATTGTAAATCAGCTTGAGTTGTATCAGCAGTTGTAGACATTTTTATACACAGTTGACTTAAAATGTCTAAATGAAACAGTGTCTCCATCACATAGTGGGCTCAGACGTTGGATACATTGTTTAATTTAGACCTGCTTGTTTAAAGGCGCCAAGAGCTCCAGTTCTACCTATTTTTTTGGGAATTGCGGTGTCCCTTTAGTATGTAACCAAAACAAAAAGTCAAGCGACTTACTGTTTTGTTCAACATCTATGCTCAGTTTTGTCGTAATCAGAGCCCACAGGTTTTTTTTAAAGCATTGCTTAATATAGTCACACTCATCAGGCTTGTTGCTGTGGTATTTTAGAAGCGTATTACTCATCTGTCGGAGGGAGTATTTCCTCACCATGCCCTGAAGTCCAGACTAGATCATCCTCATTTAAACCAGCTGCAATAAACAAATGTCACAGCACCATTTAGCCCCGGACCACAAGCTCATTAGAGTTTCAGCTCTGTAAACTACTAGCATTGTTTAAATGTCTGAGTACACTGAACCTCCTATCTGTGGCCACGTAAAACTACATTTGTGTTCTGTGTGTGGGACATTTGGCTTGTGAGTTTTGAGCCCAGGAATTTAATGAATCAAAAGAATGTGAGGCATGTAGTTTATGTGTTGTCTCTTCAGTTCCAGGCCCCTATGTGCTGCTTTAAAGACATAAAACACAAGCAGTTCCTCAAGGATTTCATATTTTGCTTATATTTAGTGTGATATGTTCTAAGCTCCAATATGAATCCTCTGTAACCAAGGAAGGATTACGGATCAGCCCCTGGGACCTCTGACTCCCAGATGTCTCAAGCTGAGAGAAACCCAAAAGCCACTGTTTGAATGTGTGCCAGTGACAGTTGGCCCAGTGTGAAATAAATGAAGAGATAAGCACTAACACCTTCTTAACACATTATTGCAGCTTTGATGTTGTATACTAACTTTTGCATTATTAAATAATTACATTATGCCTCTGACTGCAACCTATTAGTTAAAAAGTGTGGGCAAGCAACCAAAAAGTTGTGTGTTTAAATATGTCAGGAATTGATCCATGAGCTATTTCCACTGTGTGCTTTAGCAAGTAACTCCCAGTATCCAGTGGGCTTTTTCATTAAATAGTGTTTTTTAAGTCACCTTGGATTAGTGTCAGCTCAATGATAAATTAGGCTAGTCCACAAACTTGTAGGTTTTTCAGATGGTTATTAATGTTAATCTGATTACCACGTTAAAGTAGTGTTAGTATATGTCAATAACTAGGGGTGTAACATAACATCGTTATATCAAGAATATCGCGATATAAAATTGCAAAGATAAAGTAGGCTAACTTTAGGTAAATGATAAGATTTACCCAAACTGGAGTTAGTTTTATCCACGGCTCAGCTTACTGTATTTATAAGGTATAATTCACCCAAAAACGTCAATTCTGCCATCATGTACTCACCCTTGTGTCATTTTTTTATGAAACCTGAGAGATTTCAGCCCCTTGATTTAAAGTCTATTCCTCTAAAACTTAAAAGATCCAGAAATGTCATAAAGGCATCATAAAAATAATCAATCAAGTGGTCTAATCCAAGTCTTCTGAAAAAACATGGCTTTTTAATGAGATTTACAACGACGCACATACTGTAGTAAACACGGACGTTCAAATGCTTGCGTGGTGTGCAAAAACAAAATGATTTATTTTCCTGTTGTCTGCATGAACATATCAGTTTGTTTTCTCGTGTCACTAGCTGTATGCTACCTTGCTGCATAACGAATGCATAAAAGCAACAATAAACTAATGCAAATAGGTGGCAACAATCGGGACATTAAACATTCGGGTCGGACTTGCATGCATTTTTTTCAAAACACTTTCGTGTGCTCTCAAACTCTGGGTCCTGATAATAAAATAATAATAATATTATTTTAATGATAATAAAGTAATATTAATAATAAAAATCCTCTTCTTTATTTTGGCAGTAATAAAATTAATAAAATTATATTTTTACATATATTCTTTTGGCTTATAATTTTACTTCAAAGGATGTATGATGGTTTCCCAACATAGCTCATTTCTGAGGCACTGTTTACACCTGGTATTAAGATGCGTTTTGGTCAATCAGATCACAAGTGGACTGTGCTAAATAGAGGTCTAAAATATTTTGAGCTTGTCGACTTTCAACCACTTCCAGGGGTAGTCGAAAACGTATTCGACCGGATTGCTTTCTTAGTGTAAACGGCAACGCTGATGTGGTCGAATGCGTTCAAACAGCCACAAAAGACTCTCTGCCTACTGACCTAATGTGTAGGCTAAACATCATGGGAAGCGCTCTAACCAGACAGGAAAAGCCCATATATTTACCCACACATATACCCTCCCCTCTAAGGCCCTGTTTACACGAGAATGCTCGCGGGTGAAAAAGTAAAAATATTTTATCAGATCTGCCTTTCGTTTACACGGCGACAAAGTTTTTGGGGCTTAAAAACGCAAAAAAAGTGAAACCACCCTCCAGAGTGGAAATCTTAAAAACGCTCCACCGTCGTAAAAACGTAAAAGTCAGTTAAGGTTAGTTAAGGTTGTACGCAGGCGCGCGTACTCGGTGTTGTTGTGTGCCAGTGCTTCACATTGCCACCTAGCCGCCTGGAGTGCATACTACATCGAATTTCACACACTTTTGCGTCACCATATGCACGCAGATTTCCCACCCATAACGCTCGTCTAAACGCAGAATAAAAAGTGATAACGCAACACCACTTTTGCGTTTTCTCTTCAGATCGTTTCCGTGTAAACATAGACTAAAGCCTGGAACACACCAAGCCGACGAACTAGCGCTGATGAAAGCCTACTGTGTTGTTGCCTCTCGTCGGGGTAAAAAGCTGCACTTGAACACACCGAGAGAACTACAGCCGACTGTCAGCTGGAATGCGCGTTCTGCGCCTGCGTGTAAATGAGACAACTGTCTATTTCTGCAGATATATTAGTCTATATTCGTCATTCAAAAAGGGAAACCGACGCTGCCGGCTGCAGATACACATACCGTAAACAAAGCAGTGCGTGCTTACCGTTTTGAAAATCAATCCTGCTAAACTTCTTTATTCCACTCCGCTCATGTTAATATTGAAATATTCGCCAAGGAACACTCAGTAAGATGACGATCATGACGTAAGAACAGCCTTCCATCTCTACCGTTTTGACTTCTTTGCTCGCTGTTTTGCTTTTATTCTCGTGCACTGACTCCTTCACTAAGCTGAACAGCCAATCAGAGTTCTCTCTTTCCCCGACGGCCCGACGTCGATTCAACATGTCGAATCGGCCAATACAAAGCCGACGAGGAGTCGAGGACCAATTTCAGCCGACGGTGCGGAACACACTGAGGAAACTTAGTCGGCCGATGCACAAAAACTGCCCGACGGCCGACCGTCGGCTTGGTGTTTTCCAGGCTAAAGACATGACAGAAGTGGTTGAAAGTGGACAAAAGTGACGGATTAAAATACCAGGTGTAAACGAATATGTGTCTCCCTCGTCTACTTGTGATCCGATTGAATAAAACGCATCTTGATACCATCACCATGTGTAAACAGGGCCTAATTGGTCTCACAACACTCACCGGTCTCCCTACATGTAACTCTCAAATGCACTCATCATTCATGATCTTAAAACTTTGCATACAGTTAAAGTTGTGATGAAATGGAAGTAGCAACATATCTTGTGATGTACATTCGGGTGTATATCAAATACCTCAAATATGAGGTAGTATAGTTCTTATAGTTTTAGTATACCCTCAGAGTAGTAGTGTTGCAACGCAGTAATGGGAGGAAGGACAGCAACTTGGAGTATACAATAATTACATGAGCTGCCAAAAGTATTTGATGAACAAGCTTGCCACATTGGCTTATTTTATTTGAATTTTTAGCAATTTCCCGGTTTCTTTTTTATTAGCATTTGCACAGATGCCATGTTGTTGGTGTATGCCATGGCCTGTAAAAACATTGTTAAAATAGTCCAAGTGACTACAGTGGCTCAACCATAAGTTTATCAAGCGACGAGATGCTTTTTGTGCGTGAAACCCCCCAAAAATAACGACTTTATTCAACTATTCATTTTCTTCTCTGTGGGCCTCTGAGTGAGTTCACGTAGTGTAACAGCGCAGCGCTTCTGTGTTGTACGTCACACGCATCACACCAGCGTGGGCCAATAGTGAGTAGGGCTGTCTCTTTACGTTCGAAAATCGATTGCACAATCGATCGGACCAACCAACACAAGTATCAAAAACGAAAATAGGGAATCGATTTTAACGGCCTTCTCTCGGAGTGCGTCCAGCTCGTCACGACACGTGCGCAGCGAACGCACGTCACACAGCAACTGCAGGCTCTGACAAACAATTCGGTCTACGGGCTACAATCGCCTACGTAGGCGAAATTAGACATTTCTAATCTAATCGTGAACACAGCCATGTTGAAGCCTGCAGTAATGTTTTTCATTGATGTTATGGCAGGCAGTCCACTC
Source organism: Rhinichthys klamathensis goyatoka (assembly GCF_029890125.1). Classification (NCBI taxonomy): domain Eukaryota; kingdom Metazoa; phylum Chordata; class Actinopteri; order Cypriniformes; family Leuciscidae; genus Rhinichthys; species Rhinichthys klamathensis. The sequence goes on along the minus strand of NW_026606668.1, from coordinate 4,001,690 downwards.
TGCTAATTGTTTTTCGAGAATGTTGCACTCCTGTTTGTCATTGTGCACGAAACTTCGAGCCAATTAATCATCAGAAATATTGCTGACTTGTGCGCGTCTCAAGCAATTACGTTCGTCCTAATGCCTGTTAGTTGTCCGTGGTTTTGCCTATATTTGTTGTTGAAAATAGAAACGTCTTTAGACATGGAAAATCGATTTTACAATCGATTCAATGAACACTTATGTCTCAAAAATCGATCAGGATTTTTTCACAAAAGTGACAGCCCTAATAGTGAGCCTACATTCTGACGTACAACACAGAAGCACTGCGCAGTTACACTACATGAACTCACTCAGAGGCTCAGATTTAATCAAAAATATCTTAATTTGTTACGAAGATGAACAAAAGTCTTACGGGGTTGGAACAACATGAGGGTGAGTAATTACTGACAGAATTTTCATTTTTGGGTGAACTAACCCTTTAAAGCTGCTGTAGGTAACTTTTGAAAAAATGTATTTGCTGTCATTATGTCAGTAGAATATGAGACGGATAATCTGTGTAAAAATCAATCTCCTCTGGCTCCTCCTAGTGGTCCTATTGCCATTTGCAAGAAACACACGCTCCCGGTCAGAAACAACCAATCAGAGCCAGGAGGAATGTCTTAGCAGTGTCAATCACGCTCGTGTACGCGCTGATCACACCCCTCTCTTGCACAGCGCGAGCCGTCGTTCAAACTCAAGATTGCCGGCGTGCTGCAGCTGTGCTTATGACGGAGAAACAACCTAAACTGCCAATTCTCGAGTGACACCTGCTCATAAAACAAAGAGGTAAAAGGAAAAAGACCGATGACGATAAACAAGCGAAAAAGAAAGAATTACACAGAGCCCATTGACTCGGTGTCAAAACTCTAGCCGCATAACATGTAGATAAAATGTCACGCACTCTGCTAAGCAACAATTGAAACCTGCTATTCACTGGCTTGTCATGTTGCTGAAATAATGTACTAGCACACCTTATCTAGCATTATATATCGCTAGAATAATTACTTAAGCCCCTTTCACACAGCGCTTTGAACCCGGCAAATTGCCGGCAAATTGCCAGAGTGCCTTCTGTGTGAACGCAAACACGACCCGGGACTGATGCCGTGATCGATGCCGGGTTGGGGACCTAGTAACATTGCCGTGTTCAGACCCGGAACGCGCGCTGTGTGAACAAAAGCCGTAACCAATGCCGTGTCGTAATGATGACGCTGAAGTGAAGTGAAAGCAGGCTAGTGAAACGGTACGTAATGCGCTAGTTTATGATCGAATCAGAGAAAAAAATGCACAAGCGTGGTTTCTCCAGAGAGAAATCGCAGCTCATAAGCAAACTATACACGTTGCTGAGACATTACATGTCACATTGATGTCATGTGTCTTTCCGGAACATACACGGGTTGTGTGTGAACGCGCTCTCTGATTCTGGCAAATCACTGGCAGTGTGAATGAAGCAAAATCAAACGAACCCGGGTCAAATCCCGGGTCGCTTTATCCGTGTATTTTCCGGAATCTCTGTGTGAAAGGGGCTTTACATACTGTAACGTTAGTTACCGTTATATTAACGTTATCTTACTAGCTATTTATAACTTATAGAAAGAGTGCAACGTTATAAAGTTACATGTAGGCTATTGCAAAATACATAATGATTTGAGGACCAAGTTTGTAGTCAAAGTATGGGCAGGCCATAGTCAATGTAAAGCATATTATTGACGTTTAGTCCCTATTAGTGAATGTGCCATATTACTTTTTATCCGCTGTTATCGGTGGCCCTGTTTACTAGCCTGCGCGTTCACGACGGGCTCCGCTGTGGAGGACGAGCTGTAGCGCAGCAGAGAGCAAGGGGGTGGGACCTGTAAGTTGTGCTTGTTCAAATTTTCAGGCTAAGTCAACGTTTTCTCAAAACTCCCTACTGCAGCTTTAAATACAGCTTTGTATAATTTTGTACAAGTATAAAAAATAACTGACTATAACAAGATCCTAGTTCACATTATAATCAATTGTCTTGCTTTTACATCTTCTCAATCTCATGTTTTTTTTTTCTCTTCCTGCACTCTTTTTCACAGTCTCATATATATATATATATATATATATTATATATTCAGTCTCATATGGTTGCCAGTTGCCCACAATGAGACCGGAAAGCCGCACTAAACCTTACTTCTGTTTGTGTTTCTGCACAACATTCTCATGTATGTGGTGTGTGTGTGTGGGCACATGTGTAAAGAAGTGTGTTTGTGTGCCATTAGCTCTTATCCATTTGTAAACATTTCAGGATATAAAGCTTTGGTATCACCAGAGACCATTCTCTCCTCTGTTGTGCAACCAATTGTCTGTGTTCCCTGGCCAGTTATTAATTTTATAAGCCTGTTACGTCCATGAGCACACACATACTAGAGAAAGTGTGTACACACAGGTTCTTTAGAGTTTTAAGGTGTTACTTCCCCCTGTATTGACCCTTGCCTTTGTATGCTTGCTGCTGAGAGAGCAACAGGAAAAGAACCGAAGAATGAGATGTACTGAGATAGGAGAGGAGTAGAAGAATGAGAGGAAGAGGGAAACAAGAGAGACCAACAGAAAAGAGAAAACAACTTAATTGAGGTTGAAGTTCTAGACTTTAAAGCAGGGGTCTCAAACTCGCGGCCCGCGGGCCATTTGCGGCCCGCGGGGTGATATTTTGTGGCCCCCTACTTGACATTAAAGTTTAATGTTAGTGCGGCCCGTCGTTGCGTGTGCCGCGAAAAAAAAAAAAAAAAAAAAATGTATCCCTTATGAGCTACCATAGATAGTCTCGTGACAGCTTACGGAGGGTTTGTTGTCAATAGTTGTCATAGACAACCGCGAAGTACAAACATACTGCGCCTGGAAAAAATGAGCGCGTCACTTCAATTATGAGCGCGCTTGCCGCGCGCCTACATTTGAAATTACGAACTTGAGCGCGCAAAATATGTGAGCGCGATATGTGAACGGCCCCTTGGCGAGCTACCAGCACCAATCAGGCCACGAGCTACTGGTAGCTCGCGAGCGACGTGTTGGAGAGAGACCCTGCTCTAAAACAATGTGAGAATAATCACTTTGAGCTTGTAATATGTGTCCAACAGGTTCATAAGAAGGTTTGCTTTGATTTGTGCAGTCAGTAATTTGAGACACTATACAAAGAATTCAATAAGACGGGCAGACATGACTGCAAATATTTGTATTTCAAAAGCAATAATTGTTTTTCTAAGTATAATAAAAGGAAATGTGCCTTCCAAAAAAAAACATTCAATATCATTAATGTGTTGTATAAAGAAAATAAAAAGGACATAAGCAAATATAAATATCACAAATATGTGTTATAGACAAAGAAAGTTTGTAAAATGAACTTCAACTGTCAGAAGGACAGCTCATGAAGAACCAATCATGTAAAGAAAGGAATGTTCAAATTCAGAGGAACTGTTCAGAAGAAACGTTAATAAATATTGAGAAGATTGGATCAGTTGTGCTCCTTTTTTGGAATACTTGAATACTATTTTTTTGTGGAATACTTGATGCGGCCCAGCCTGACCCAGACTCTACCTCTAGCGGCCCCCAGTTAATTTGAGTTTGAGACCCCTGCTTTAAAGGGTTCCTTTTATGCCCTTTTATGAATTCTTAATTTTGTTTTTGGGGGTATACCATATGTTTTCATGCTTGATTGTTCAAAAATGCATTATTTTTCATATATGTAAAATAACAGTCCCCAGTCCCATTATTACTCCCCAGTCTGGGTCAAACACATCGTTTTTGATGAAGCCCCTCCTTCTGAAATTCAAAGTGTGCTGGGATTGGTTAGCTGGCCCGGTGTGTTGTGATTGGCATCACAAAATCATGGATAATTTTCCTAAGGGGTGGTGAACAAAATCATGGATAATTTTCCTAAGGGGTGGTGAACAAAGCAAGTGCTTACAAAAGCTAAAGTAAACACTGCATCAATACTGTAATGTTTATTAACAGGCTAGCTGAGGCAAAGCTTTGCCCTTCGTTTACATCATAGCAACTACATAAAACTTATAATTGGAACTGTTAATAGAAAACACAACTACAACTACAAATAATAAGACATAAGTTCATTAGAGGACCACAATGGAAATAAGCCTTTGGCTTTTTTGTGTATCTTATCTGCGACAGTTTTTGAAATGATGTATGATCCCTCTTTGTACAAATTTTCTGTTTCAATATTGTCTAATGAATCAATCAGTCAATCAAGTTGTGATCCATAAACAACAGATAGTCCCAACAAAATTGGAACGACTATGCCTTTCATGAGAAGCTTTTGCGCATTGTACTGACCGCACCGACAAACATTGAGGTTATAATGTTCAGGAACATTGTTTAAAATAAATTAACACCTCTAAGTTCGTCAGCCTTAGGATAAACTTTTCTGGGGTGGAAAAACAGCGATAACACTCTTCATCGTCTCTAGCACAGCTCAACCAGGCCTCGCCAACTTTTTTGCGCATTCCATGGGTGGAGATTATTTAAATGTATTCAAATACATTTATTAAATATGGTCTGTGGAGGAAGAATAAAAAATAAACATTGATTTAAAAAACGTTTCACATTCGTCAACCCTCACAGTGCAACCCAGTTCATTTTCTCACTTACAATTTTTAATACAATTTAAAATATTAAGTGTAAAATAAACAATTGTTTCTAAACCTCCACTGTAATATTTATATAATAAATATTATTATATTTGATGCTGTAGTAGTTGGACTGAGAGGCACGGTCTAATTTTGTGTTAATGTTGTTGGTTTAGCTGGTAAAAGCTTTATCCTGTCCATAAGTTTTCTTATATTGTTTGATTTAAGATTGCCTAATTGCCAGTTTCGTAAAGGTTCTTCCTAAATTAAATTAATCTAGGCTATTACATTTTTTCTTTTTTGTTGTAAATAAAGTTGATTCGGTTCATATGCTCGAGAAAAGCGTGTTGTACATGACGTACGTCAATGTTGAACAAATAAAACCTGTCCGAAAATGATTTTGATACACCTGCTTGAGAGCCTTCCAAAGTACCAGTGTGCCATCATTATGACCACAGGTACATTTCTTCAATTTACCAAAAATTGTGCCACGCACAAATGCTACCCACACAGATCTCATTATTCCTCTGAACCATAAAAGTGGCATGTTTCATCTGCATGCATGATGATTAAATGTGAGATATCTGTTTGTCTGGGTTTGCTAAATCGTTTGAGCTTGCTGATGTTTTGGAAACGCATCAAATCTAAAAAAAGAAAAGAAAAATCTGTCTGCACGGATCACTTTTGGTCCATTATGGTAATTTTAGGCTTTGTTATGAGGCTCTCTGAATATTGAGAACAGACAACAAGAAGGTTTTAAAGAATTTGCGCTCTCCAATGATCCAATGTCTGCTCTGAATACTATACTGAATTTTGTGTTTCACCTACAGTTGTTAAAACGCTGATTTGTTTGTATCACAAAATGTAAAAATTTTGTAGTGAAAATGTTTGATATTTTGAGCTGAATAGGGAAAGAACAATGTTTATACTGTCTAATTTTACTTTGGCATTGTGTGAAAAAATGGACTTTGGAACGGATTTGCATTCTTCCGAAATGCATTAGCCTTGCAGTTTCATAACAATGGTTTCATTTCCTCCCCCCTGCCTGTTTTTGTGTTGTAGCGAATCAGCCATTAGTGAGTGAGACCTTCTGAAATGCAATTTTGAGAAACACAGAATCACATGTTGTTTGAGTTTTAAATACTGTAGAAAAATAAAAAACACTTCTTTTATCTTTTGCACATATCACAAGACTGAATTTAAAACCTCTTAATTGGCTACTAAATATAAATGATGTAAATGGCTATTGTTATTGCTACTGAAAAAATAATGCCTAATTATTAGTTTTACTTGTGTCTAACTTTTTTTGCATCCTGATATACAGTAGCTGTTTCCATTAGGGCTGGGGGAAAAATGGATTAATGAATTCGCATCGATTCACAAATTTCAAATATCGATTTTCTAAAGTGTTACGCTTCTCTAACTTCGCAGTACTACTTTTGAGGAAAAAGTAGTAAACTATTGACACGTTAGAGTGTTATTAATTAGCCTGGTAATACCAGACTCTGCTACTTCACTTTGCTTCGTAGACAGAGTCTGGAATGGCATAGTAGAGAAGTGTTTTCTCTCTCGCTAGGGGGAGCTTGTCTGAAGTTTAAAATCATTGGTTACCCGTAAGCCAATCAGATAAGTTTATATATGACGTATTGTTATGTGCTGCCAACACAGCCGCATCGAACCACAGACATCATGCATCGAACTCAAATCTATGATCGAACTTCCACTGTAAACCTGCTGTAAACACTTGATGATGCGAGCGAAATACCAGAGTGAACATGGCTGTAAACGACTTTTGCAGATTATGCAAAGTTAATCTATGCATCCACGGTACAATCAGGGCCTCGAAACTGATATTTGACAGTAGAGAGAAACAAAAAAATATTTGCAGCCAACTGTCAAAGTTAGGATTAGTTCTGTTAAACACAGCTCTATGTTCATCTCGAGTCTGTCGGAAATGCTGCAACTTAATTGCAAGATTACAGTATGTCATGGCAATATTTAAGACCTGGAAAAGAAAGGAGACAAAAGGCAAAAGGCTCCCCAGTTTCTCGCTGACGATCGATAATAGTTG